>NC_137625.1:39554401-40006966 GCF_963280865.1 Gymnoscopelus braueri | reverse complement strand
AGTCGACAAGCTAGAACAGGATGCCTCACTGTGTTTCTGCTTCCAAAAAGTACTGAGTTCATGAGAATATTGAGGTGTTTTTTCTTCTTCTTTTTGTTGCCGTTGGGTGGAAACCTTGTATGTCCAAAACCGTTACTTTTTAAAAATTGTAAATCTGCTATTTTCACTATTTTGTACGACACTCTTGTATGATGAGGTAGGGCATGAATTTGCGAAAAAACAGTGTGCCTAGGTGCATTGGAGCACCTAGGCTCCAAAGCAGCCCGTGTCCTGGGTTTGAATCTAAATCCCAACGACCTTTGCTGCGTGTCACTCCCTGTCTCTCTCTCCCCATTTCCTGTCTATATACTGTATACTATCAATAAAGGCAGAAAAAGCACCCAAAAAAAACATTAAAAAGTTGAAATGTGGAGATAGGAGGTAACTGTCTGACAGCAATGTTTTAACAACTCCAGCACAAAATATCATAAAAAAGTTTTCTTTATATTTTTTTTACTTTTTAGTCGCCCAGTTCCCCAACTTCCTTACATAAGATTTGATGTCATCAGCAGGCCATATGTGCACTGGTAAAAATCATATGTTTTCTAGTTTTTTAGTCACACACCACGTCACACACACGTCACACGCACGTCACGTGTGTGTGTGCGCGCGTTTGCACACCACAACCCACAAAGTGACAACCACTTCTTCCTCTAAACACAGAGGGCGCAATTTGCATGCAGTATGGTACACGAAGGTCTGCGCTGCGTCTTTCATGCAAGCTGCTCTCGCAACCTGCGTGAAATTAATGTCTGATTTACTAAGGCAGCAGCTTATTACACAGTCAGCGAATGACTTCGCCATAGGCTACAGTATATACTCACATTTTTCGCGTTGTGAACCAGAGCTTAAAGGGGGTCGTCGAATGGTGGAATTTGAGATAAGTCAACCAGTGCAAAAATGAAAAACAAAAGGTGAATTCATTGCTGCCGAAATTGAAATATTGATTAATTGCTGCTGTAAGTTATATATTTTTTGATTAAAACAAAAAAGTGTATCGTTAAAAACTCAATGGACGCGGCCATCCTATTCTATTCAGTTCTGAATGGTGTTCTCGGGCTTAATAGAGCTAGTTAACACTTACTTTCCAAAAACAAATAACTTGGAGCACCTTTAAGTGACAGCGAACACCAAATTATTTCAGAGGGACGCAGTGCAACTCCAACTGAGAGAAATGGAATTTGACAAAAGAAACGGTTGCTTATGATCAAAAATAAGCCACCGCAACCAGTCGGGGGACCCCCCGTGGGAGCTGACCCAGACACAGCAAATGGTCCAGCAGACACTGGTATCAGCAGCAGGTGGATGGTAGAGATGTGCTGTCGTACTGAATGATGCCTCTTCTTATGCCTGCTTCGTCATACGCCGCTGTCTGTGCACCGAAAATAGCAAATCCATAGCTCACACCGTGTTGTGGATTTGCTATTTTTGAATTTCATACCAGATGACTTGAACATTCAGTGTGTGTGTGTGTGTGTGTGTGTGTGTGTGTGTGTGTGCGTGTGTGCCTGTGTGCATGCACATTGTATGTGTGTATGTTAGAGCTTAAGGGTTCGGTTCAGGTCGAGCTCATTTTGGCACATTTTTGTCAGGCTTTACATTTACACATTTATAATTGGAGCCACAATACAATATCGTGAGCAACTGTAGTGCAGCTGCCGTCAGTGTGCAAGCCAACAGCAGTCTCATTAGAGACAGACAGCCTACAGATGTTAAACGGTCATCGTCACCGTCTTTCGGTCAATGTTTTCCACCGCCAATGTCTCTTTATCAGCAACGGTTTCCCCATGTTGCCTTTTGTTATTAACCCATTTTGGGCGGGAACCCCTATTTGTAACTACCTTTCAGGACGGGAACCTCTTTTGGGGTTCTTGTTGCTATGTACAGTACTAGAAGTTCTGCCCGCTACGCGGGCAGAATTCTAGTACCCCCCCCCCTACCCCCCCCCCAAAGAAAATGTCGTTTGGGGGTACAAAATCATGGGATAAAAAAAAAACCAGAGGGTCTCCCCCCCCCCCCCTTAGGGGTCCCTGGAGACCCTGGGGTCTCCAGGCCGTGACCTACAGACACTGCGAAGGAAAACTGTGAAGCCACAGCCACGCATGCAAGATGTTGCACATGAATTCTGCAGCCGCACTGAGGCGCTCCAACACAAACACTCTGACATTAAGCTTCACACAACAAACATCAGCAGCACACACAAACATTCACCACAATGACAAACAAATTACGTCCGCGCAAAAATGAGCAAGGGCTCGCTTATTTTGGGGTTCAAAAATCGTGGGCTAAAAATTTCCCCCAAAAAAGTTTTAAAATTTTTAACAGCGCATCGCCTCCTGCCGTCCTTTCTCTCTCTCCATCTCCGTGTCTCTCTCTCTCTCTCTCCCCTCTGGCCCTCTCTCTCTCCCTGTCTTCCTCTCTCTCCCTCCCTCCCTCCCTCTCTCTCTCTCTTTCCCTCCCTCCCTCTCTTCCTCTCTCTCTCTCTCCCTCTATGTCTCTCTGTCTCTCTCTGTCCGTCAGCGAATAAATGAAGGCACTCGCACCCTGACTCGCACAAAACAATGGCTGCCGTTCGTTTTTTGTCGGCTGCACTCGGAGCCATTCGGGCTCACTCGAACTCGCCACCTGATTGGCCAGCTTTTGCTGTCAATCACAGAACGATGAGCGACGTTGCCATGTCCAGGTTTTGTAAGCGTGAAGTGGGTGTAAATTGGTTAGAGAAAGTGCGTCGACGCATGCGCAGTGGGTAGCTTTGTGTGTTAGGTTGCTTGTTGCTCGCTTAGGTTGCTTGTTGCTCGCGCACGATCTGGCAACAGCGGGTTTTTTGGTCGTGGCTTTCAGCCAACAATCGGATTGTAAGGTAGATATAGCAACATACATTTGTTGTAATTGTTCTCTTTAAAAAAAAAAAGAATCGGCCTCAGGTCTAAATGGGTTAAACGAAAATGAAACATACCTGAGTTTATACAATAAGCTACAAAGTGATTATTTTCCCCTTAACATGCTGCTTGTTTTGATATTAATTGGATTCCTTGGCAGCCAGCAATGTTAGGTACTGTATAGGCTAGAGATGTTGCATGAATCAATGATTCATTCAGGTCGGGTTCGTGTCGGGCACAACTTTTCAGACTTGATTAAAACTCTAGTGTGTGTGTGTGTGTGTGTGTGTGTGTGTGTGTGTGTGTGTGTGTGTGTGTGTGTGTGTGTGTGTGTGTGTGTGTGTGTGAGTGTGTTTTCTGTTTCTGTTATGTTTTTTGATGGAAGGGGAAATAAGCTGTACTGAATGCGAGGGATATCTATGGCTCCAATAACATTGGGGAAATCGGTTAAAAAAGTAAAGCACGTACATCCAAGGTAAAGAGCCAGGTGCCGGATAGACATAAATACTGAAAAAGTCCGCACACAGGATGAAGCTGCAAAAGTGTTCTTTATTTCATCTTTCCACCGAGGTGACGTTTTGAGCCTGGCCGTTTTGAGCCTCCAAGTTGCATAACTGCTTAATTTATACCTTCGGATGATTTCTCACCTGGGGAAATAGTGCGACTCTTGTGACAAAGACCCAGATCCTAACAAATAGTGTGATAGTAAATCCAACACAGTGCCTGCCTGTCTGTCTGTCTGTCTGTATTTTCATTCTCTCACTGTCATCTCATCTACCGGTACCAAAGAGAGGTGGAAAGTTCTTGTACTGTTTGAACTGCCGCGCGTGTGTGTTTGTGCGTGCGTGCATGTGTGTGTGTTTGTCAGGGGTCCTGTTATCCCACCCTAGCAGCCTGTGTGCTAACTGATTATGAAACCACAGCAGCTCCAGAGCTAGCCCCGAGCTACAGTTTCAGACTGACAATTACACATCATACATGCCTTCTGAATACAGAGATTGCAGGAGGAAAAAAAACACAAGAACGACAGATAGAGAGAGAGAGAGGAGAGAGAGGGGGGGATCGATGAAAGCGTCCTCATTACTTCATTAAGTGTACAACTTTCAGTCTGAGTGGAGCTGGTAACCGAACTGAAATGTGTCTTGGCAGACATTTTAATTCTAGCCTGCCGTGAACGCACGCAGACTGCAGATTCACCCGTGCATGCTGCATGTGTGCACTGACACATGCATGCACACTGTTGTGCGTTCACACGCGTGTGCACACACACACACACACACACACACACACACACACACACACACACACACACACACACACACTCATTCAGGCAGGGAAGTTTACAGGGAAATTTCTGAAGTCTCTCAAGTGTGAATCTGCCTGTCAATTAACCAACATACATGTGAGCAGACACACTGTCAAATGCACGCACGCACGCACGCACGCACGCACGCACGCACGCACGCACGCACGCACGCACGCACGCACGCACGCACGCACGCACGCACACACACGCACACGCACACGCACACGCACACACACACAGCCTTGCTGATGGTAACGCTGGTGTTCATTAGATGCGTGGACAAGACGAGCTTTTATCCGTATAACAGAAAGCCTCCGGTGTCATTTTTCTTGGGGAACAACGCAGAAGCCTTTCCCGAATTCGTGTCAGCTTGCCTTCACGCTTCTGCCCTCAAAGCTCCCCTCTCCACGTCTTATCTCAGGGAGCTCCAAACCGCGACGCACGCTGAACAGGAGACTGTGTGTGAAAGAGCGAGCGAGAGAGAGAGAGAGAGTCCCAGAGGTCCTTGAGGGGGTTCCAGGGGGGCCCCAGCTAAATGAGGAACAGTTTAGCCGCTTTAATCCTATTTTATCAATTTAGCGGTTCAAAAATAAGCTTGCAATGCATCGTGATGCATTGTGATACGGCTTTAAGGTACAAATTAAAATGTAGGGGCACGGTGGAGCAGTCGGTAGCGCTGTTGCCTCACAGCAAGAAGGTCCTGGGTTCGATTCCCGCCGGGGACGCTGTGGGCGCTGGGGGCGTGTTCTCTCCTCTGCGTCATCAGTGCCCATACCTAGGTGGGGTTGGTGAAAGGCCCTTTCTGTGTGGAGTTTGCATGTTCTCCCCATGTCCTCTAGGGTAGGTACCCTCACAAAAACATGCAGTAATCCTGGTCTCTATACTGCCTCCCCCTGGTCAGCTGGGGCGCCTGATGGAGGGGAAGGGAACTGGTTGGAATAACGTGTTCCTTCCACGCGCTACGTCCAACCAGGGAAACTCCCCCCTGTCAGGTGAAAAGAAGCGGCTTGCTAGCTCTCATGCATTGAAGGAGGCATGAGCTCACCTCTAGGCTCTCCCTAGGCTGGCAGAGGGAGTGTAGCGCCCAGGATTACTTAGACAATTGGCACTGGGTGAAAAAATGGGTTACAAAATCGTATTAAAAAAAAAATTTAAATGTAGAAATTAGGAAAGCTTGTACATTGTACTATTTTCAGAAAAAAGAAAAGAAAAAATAGCTTCCTCTGCATGTTGACAGTGTCTATCTCAGGGAGCTCAAGCCGTAACGCACGCTGAGCAGGAGACTGTGAGAGCGAGCGAGCGAGGAAGAGAGAGAGAGACAGAGGGAGGGGAGAGAGGGAGGAGGAGAAGGAGGGGTGGTGGTTGAGCGGTCAGCGCCGAGCACATAAGCGCCGCTGCCTTTCACCGGGACGAGAGCACATCTGGAAGCAGCATTTCACTCTCACCACGCCGCTTACCTACCGCAGGACTTCCGCGGTGAGTTCAGTAGCTGGGAAGTAATTGCCGTATGTTGTTGTTGTTTTCATGGTCGTGGGGCTCACCGTGTGTGTGTGTGTGTGTGTGTGTGTGTGTGTGTGTGTGTGTGTGTGTGTGTGTGTGTTGTTTGCACAGACGAGCAGGCAGCAGTGGGAGATGTAACACTTCCACGCTGATGGAGAGCTTATCTGTTTATGCTTCATCTATCGGTCTCTCTCTCTGTTTACGTCGCAGAAACGATGTGACGGGCTGACACGCTGTGTGCAAATGACACGGGTTGCTGTCTGCTTCGAGCGTTAAAAAGGCACGAATGTATACTATGCTGTGTTGTTCTTTACTTGTTGTTGTTTTCCTGTTGTATGACTCCGAAAGGTAAAGAGTGGTGTTTAACGCTTGTGTGTGTGTACTGCAGATAGTGTATTTCCAGCATTGTCCTGTGATAGTAGCGTAATGCAACGAACAGACCAAAGCAATAGCATCTTTGAGTTCCACGTTAGTTACGGTGTTAGATTTTGTGTCAGGATCTAGGTGGAACATCACTTGATGTCCAACACACTGAGTGTGCAAATGTAACCAAATGGACCCTGTGCTGGTCCATTTGGTTACATTTGCACAGGAAAGCATAAGGAAATAAAATGGATAAATGAACACTCAGGATTTTGCGACGTGAGGACATCCCAGAGTATCTAATGAGCCATGAGTTTGTTCAGACGGTCTATTGGAAAGCCCAGCTCATCTCTTGCTCTCTTATTTGTATTTCTCCCTCTCTCTCTATCTCTCTCTCTCTCTCTCTCTCTCTCTCTCTCTCTCTCTCTCTCTCTCTCTCTCTCTCTCTCTCTCTCTCTCTCTCCGTCCCTTATCCTCCTCCCTTTCCTCCCAGTCAGTTTGTGTACAATCTGGGAACCCATCGCCAACTGAAAATGAAAAACAGCGCCCTCTGCTGTTTGTTCTATGTCTGTTGGCTCTGGGGGGAAGAAAACGTAGAGCCAGAGCGCAAGGAGACCGGTGTTTGTGTATGCCTATGCCGCGTCACTTCCGGTTGGTGCGCTTGTGTTTTCATTCCCACTAACAATATTTCTACACGGAACACTAACACCACTTCTCCCAGAGAACATGGATCGTTTTGGTTATAAGCCCACTTGTTTCTATGATGAAAGAGTAAGTTAAAATGTGAATATATTTCCGTGGTTTTGTCTGCTCCGCGGACGCTATTGTTAAATTAGTTTCGGTTTGTTTCGAGGGGGAAAGATCGACGGACATGTGAATCCCGCCCACTACATTTGATTGGGTAAAGCGCGGCCTGCTTCCTGATCTGAAGGCACGCCCACTTGTAGCCCAGTGTGTACATGTTACGACGAGCCTTCACGACAGATTCTCACGCAGTGCAGAATCTGTTCTTGAGAGATTAGTTTGTGTAAGACATGGTTTGTTACCTATTACCAATCCAGGAATCCAAGTCTGACTCACTTGTTTACGCTTGTTTTGGATAGATCATTATTCACCGTCAGCTGCTGTTAGTCAGGGGTTTGCTGATAAAATGCGCATCCTGCATATAGCATTTATTTACTTCCAAAGAGATACACTTTTTATTTTGCATGTATTATTTAGCTCCTGCATTATTTGGCTGCCGTAACATTTGTGTTTTGAAAGGCAGCAACTGTTAAAAAAGCCAACAAAGACATTTTCTGGGGGAAAATATGATAAAACCTCTAATTTACAAATGCTGCGGTTTTATACATCCCATAGTTGTGTGGAATAAATGTACGCATAATAATCGTACATTTATAGCCGTGAAACTACTACTACTACTACTACTACGACTATTTATCTCACTATAATCGTCCCACCCCTTACCAGCGGCGGTAATGTGTGTATGTACTGTATGTGTGTAATGTTTGAGTGGCTGTGTGGATGTCGTACGAGTGGTATAGAAGTACCAATGAGGGGTATAGAAGTACCAATGAGGGGTATAGAAGTACCAATGAAAATCAGGAAATGAAAAAGCAGCCTTAATGAAGCGTTGACTACAGCACTTGACTCCTATGGGCGGGTTGACTGTAATGTGACCCACTTCAAAGAGACGCGGTCGGAAGGAGACGATATTAAGTGGAGGTGAGATCCGACTCGCTACCTCTAGAGACTGTCAGACGACAGTGTCCCCAGGAGCTTCAGAACGAGAAGCTCCTGAAACCACTTAGACCCAAGGGGCCAGCTTGAGATTTTTACATTGACTCCAATACGGAAGAGACGGTTCATACGAATGGCCTGTAGTTTCGCTGTTTTACCCCTGCAGGTGTCAGAAAGAATTTATTTTAACGCAAGGGGATGGGTTTTTGACAAACTTTAGACTAGATTTTCTTACCTTAATAAAAATGGTCATAAATTCTATATGCTTCCAGTCGCTAGTTTAAAGTCTCCTTTCAATCATCATGATATAGTTAACGATAAAGTAGGCTATTCTCTAGGAGGGGCGGGATGATTTGATTGACAAGCTACACAACCAATAGCATTCATTCCCCGCGCCCGCTCTTGAGTGACAAGCTACCCAACCAATAGCATTCTTTGGTGATTGTTTTCCGGTTCCTGTTCCCGACGTGCTTTCGGGCTTATATTAGAGATGGCGGATTTCAAATTCCTGAACAATCGGCTTCATTTTCGGTCTGTAGAAACCAGCGGTCTGGCTTTGTCCATCTCTTTTATACAGTCTATGCTTAGACCCTATAAGGTAGACCGCAGTCCTCCAAGGGTCTATACTGGTCCAGCTTCTATTTTTCCCCCCTCTACACCAAATGTGTTTGCCGGAAACAGGGATGCTAGGGTTCATGTGTTTAGACCAAAAAACCTAAGCCACAATATGAACGCAACATTAGAAATACTAAACCGGGGCACTCGGGGTGGCGCAGCAGTAAAGTGCACTGCCCACCACCGCGGAGGTTGTGGGTTCGAATCCACTGCGGTGCGTCCGGCTTTGTCGAACACGATTGGCACCTCAACGTCCTCGCAGTGGGGGCCCGGTGAGGCAGAAGGACATAACAGCAGTGACAACAACACGCAAATGTCTGAGGATGAATTGGCAAAACGACTAAATTGGGGAGAAAAGGGTAAAAAAAAAAAGGAAACCACCTGTCTGTGTCCCCTCTTCGAAGCCAGATAACAATTGAGCTAAGAAGCCCCCGTGCTCTCCTGTCCCGGTTTAATTGAGCTATTAACTGCATAATTGCCAGCCTGCTCTGTGCATGTGTGCGCACACATCTGCATACATCTGGTGGTACCGCTTATGCAGAATGGCCCAAGGGAAACGCTTCCTCATTACGTAATCTTCACTCGGCGTATAACTCGATCGTGTTTAACTCATTCAATCCGGGAACGCATCTGTGTCATTTTAGATTTTAGCTATAACCATTATTCTATACTTTGGCTATTAAAAAATAGCAGATATACAAGCTCATAGCGGCACTCGCTTGTAGATCTGCTTCTTTTTTTTATCTTGAATTTTCTGCAAATCTTTGAATACATATATTTTTTGAAACAACATTTTTAACTCAAATCTTTGTTTCTGGGGATCCCTTGAACAATGTATTTTGATGGGGATCGCCGGCCAAAAACATATCATTTTGGGGTCCTTGACATGAAAAGGTTTGAGAACCACTGATGTAGCAACATAAGATTTTTCAAAAAAACTGTTAGGATTTAGAAGACATATGTAGAATCGGCCAAATTGCTAAATTTTTCTTCGACAAAAAAATGATCTACAAGCTCGTAGCGCGGCACTCGGTGCCTCGCTACGAGCTTGTATATCTGCTATTTTTTAATAGCCCAAAAAAATCTAAAATGGCACAGATGCGTTCCCGGATTGAATGGGTTAACATATACTTGCACGCAACACACCCACACACGCAAGCACATACTGTAGACCCAGCCCCGTAATGGGTAATCAATGGTACTATTTGTCTGCCATTGCCAAGGCCTCTCTCAGATTCTCATGTATTTTTATCACCCGTGCGAGGTCAGGCCAATTGATTCCATTGCATGGCTAATGGCCGCTTCCCCGCAGAGAGAGGGCGCTCGTGGTGCTAAAGGCTATAGGCGAGGCATGACATCACTGGCCTGGTTCTTCTTTTTTCACCCAGAGGCCATGGAGGAGGAGAGGAGAGGAGAGGAGAGGAGAGGAGAGGAGAGGAGAGGAGAGGAGAGGAGAGGAGAGGAGAGGAGAGGAGAGGAGGAGAGGAGAGAGCTGGGGAGGAGAGGAGAGGAGATAGCTGGAGAGGAGGAGAGGAGAGAGCTGCAGGAGAGGAGAGGAGAGGAGAGGAGAGGAGAGGAGAGGAGAGGAGAGGAGAGGAGAGGAGAGGAGAGGAGAGGAGAGGGGGAGAGGAGATAGCTGGAGAGGAGAGAAGGGGAGAGGAGGAGAGGTGATGAGAGGAGAGAGCTGGAGAGGAGGGGAGGAGGCGTTCTAGGTAGGTGTTCTAGCTCTATTCTAGGTAAGAAAAAAGTAGGAGAGGAGAGAACAACAGATGAGAGGAGAGGAAACAAAAGGAGACAGCAAGTAGAGCAGAGCGAAGCACAGTTGAGAGATGACGATGATGATGATGATGAATTCTATATAGTCTCATGGATCAGTCTCCTATATCTCGCCGTCCTCTTCACGTCAGATCTCCTCCTCTGTCGCCTCCCTCTCTGCCTGAGTGACGCCGCTCGCTGTCGGGGGAGCGTCCGTTCCGCATTTCCCGTCAGCCATCTGTCGCGGTTACCCCTGGCAACGCAGGAGCCGATACAGTAGTGTATGTGTCTGGGCTGCTAGAAACATGAGTGATGTGATTCCATTTGGCCCCATTGGAACACTACAGTCATCGGGGCTGATGTTTTCGGTTACATAACTCAAGGTTATTTCTGTGCAAAGCGCTAAGAGGCAGAACATGTACTCGAGGGTACGGCACGCTAGCTGCTCATAAATTGAATGCTTGGAGGCAGCTGTGCATGGCAAAAGGTAAATGTTATTTGTTCCACAGCCAATCCACTTCATTATTTTTTTCCATAACGAGAAATGTAGCGAAGTGGTGGTGTGCACTATACCGTAGGAATACATGAAACTAGAGGAGTCGTGAAAAGTAGAAAATAAATACCAGAAACTACTGATTTCGCATAATCGGCGTGTTGGTAGTTAATTATTGTTGTAGTGATTTGACATTTCAAGAGACTTTCCAAAACAATTCCAGTATTGAAAGT
The DNA here is from genome assembly GCF_963280865.1 of Gymnoscopelus braueri. Classification (NCBI taxonomy): domain Eukaryota; kingdom Metazoa; phylum Chordata; class Actinopteri; order Myctophiformes; family Myctophidae; genus Gymnoscopelus; species Gymnoscopelus braueri. Next base: position 39,996,043 of record NC_137625.1, on the reverse strand, counting down.
TGCATATATCTTAGGGCCATAATATATTGATAGACCAAGATACAAAGTACAACATTGTGCCTTATATTAAGTGGTCAGTTGGGTGGGCCGCGTGCATTTTCAGAGCATGTTTATTTTAATAAATCAATCGATTGTGTTGCGGCTTGCATTAATGGAACTAGTATTATTATTATTATTATAATTAGTAGTAGTAGTAGTAAACTTTAGTATCTTATTTATTGGTATCACAAATATTTTTTCAAGGTTTTTTATGCTGAAATTAGGGTTAATGTAGTTATTTAGAAAAAAAAGTGGGTCCAGGATAAGCTGCTGTGACTGTGTCACCATGTTTTCCACATTCCACCACACAGTCGTACCACAGTGGTGTATTATACTGCTGTTGTTGCACAGTCAACATGTTGCACAACATGTTGTTTTTGCTGCTTGTACATGTATGAGTGAGCGTGAGCGACAAATAAAACCTTGATTCTTGAGACAGTTGGTTTTGAAAGAGGAATCGCATTTTTATTCAACAGCAAAGATGATTTGTTGTAAACGGTTGCATTTAGATAGCATTTTATCCAAAGTACAGAATTACTGTACACTCACACACCGATGGCGGAGGAAACCATGCAAGGCACCAACCTCATCGGGAGTTAAGTGTTTTGCTCAAGCGCACTTCGACACTAACCTTCCGATTCCCTAGCGGCTGCTAGCCACTCCCGCCCCATTTGTAGTGCTGCTGGGTCTTACCTCAAGACAGAGGCTTTGCCCTGTTACTGAGACAGCTTTACATAAGCCGCACATTAGCACAGCAAGCCATGTCAGTGACTTATGCTGTAGTACCATCAATGTCCACCGTACAATTTACGATCATGAAATTCCTGGAAATATTTTGAAATTAGAAAAATCTTTTTCCAGTCCTGGAAAAGATTTGGAATTTGTCTAGGGTCCTGGAATTTATCAAGGGTCCTGGAAAAATATTTGGCTATGCATTGTTTTTGGCAATTTCTTTCCAAAACATCTATAACATTACACACAATATGTATTTTCTTTCCGAACGGGCTGCGTGATTGCAGCCTAATGTATACCGCACGTGACAAAAATAACAGATCTACAAGCTCACAACGTGCTGCAGCGTGATGCGTAGTTAGTCAATTTTTTAGTTTTTAGTTTAGTTCTTTATTTTTGCTACACTGCCTGTCTTTGGGCATTGCACGTAAGAGTAAGAGACTCATTATTGCGCTGAATGTTATATATAATAATGTTATACAGGCCTGGAAATTGGGTTAAATATTCTGGAAAAGTCTTGGAAAAGTTTTGGAAATTCATTGGTAAAAATGTGTGGGAACCCTGGATGTAGGCATTTAGCAGATGCTCTTACCCAGAGCGACTTAGCCCATTCAATCCGGGAACGCATCTTTGTATAATATTTTGTTCCAGGGACCCCCAGAAGCAAAGATTTGAGTTACAAATGATCGCTTAAAAGAAAAATATGTATTCAAAGATTTGCAAAGATTTTCATGATTTTTCAGAAATAGCAGATCTACAAGCTCATGGCGGGTTAATCATCGTCTAGCCATTTGTTAAAGGTTCAGGTTTTTACTCTGGACCAGTAGTTTAGTACATCTGCCCCCCCCCCCCCCCCACTCCAATTTGTCTTTCTGGGATGAGTCATGTTATTCAGATTTAATCGTCTCTCCATCCAGACTATCTTTCAAATTGACATGCACAATGGGTGAGTAGTTACTGTAAAATGTCTCTACTTGCTGTGATGATTCAAACTGGTAGGGTTGGGAGTCCTTCAGGGGTCTTCAACAGGGGGTCCGGGACCCCTAGGGGGTCCTCAGAGTTACTACAGGGGGTCTGCCAAATCTTTGTGTGATAGGATTTTTTTATTTTACCTTAACCACTTGAACCCTAGCATCCCTTTTCTGAGGAGAACTTTAGCCAAAAATAGCCGATCTACAAGCTTGTAGATCGGCTATTTTTGGCAAAGAGGCATAGGTGTAGAGGGAAAAAAGAGCAGACCACAAAAAATGTTGAATCTGAAACACAATTTTATACGATATAGAGGGGGTCCCTTCCTCATCTCTCTCTCAGCTAGGGGGTCCTTGGCCTGAAAACGTTGAAGACGTTGCTTTAGGAAATTCAGAAAATTATAAAGGAGGCCCGAATGGAATTGAACATCGCTTTTGCAAAGGTACTTTAGTTCACACCTACTCGTTCTTCCTCGCTCAAGAATAAATCACACTGCAATTTTTTCTAATAGAACCGAGACATTTACACCTGCATATCTCCGTTTTACTCTGGGCAGAAGCATGGGGGTTACGAGACACCGTGATGGAATTACCTTATTTGCGTAATAGTGCAAATACTGTGAGAGATGGAATCTAAGCTCTATAAAGTACGACATCAGAAAACATCGGCAACCTTGAACTATATCAACCAATACAGTTCAACAGATGTTTCATGAAAACGTGTGCTCGTAACTATCTATAAACTGTTCAGCGTGTGCAATAAGTGAACCGCGTGATCATTTTCATTTAGTTATATCTACGTCTGGAACGCCGGGACTCGTTTTGGCTAGACAGCTGACTGTTTTCCAGGTTTTCAGCTCAGATCATTATCGGGACGCTTCAGCAGGATGCACTATTTATGGAAGACAAATATGCACGTGCACACACAGACGCACACCTGGTCTCTCTCAGTCAACTCATTAGCTAGGTGTCGGGCGGGAGTGAGATTTACAAAATGGAGGAAGTTGTGTCTGTGTCATCCTTGTTTGTATTTATAGATCTTCTATCTGTACAGACAGAGACGCACAGGGTGTCAGAGAGAGAGAGAGAGAGAGAGAGAGAGAGGAAGAAGAGTTGTAGAGAGAAGGGGGAAATGAGGGGGGAGGAGGGAATGAAGTTAAAAAAGGGGGGGTGGATAGACGGAGTTGTGTGCTGAAAATAGCCGATCCACAAGCTCACAATGCGACGCGTGCGACGCGTTCTGAGCTTGTAGTTCGGCTATTTTCCGTATTTTGCCATACAACAAAGTACGGTGGATCACCTGGTAAGAGCGCACACCACACAGATAAGGCTAAAGTCCATCCCACTCCTGCCCCGGGTTGGAATCCAACCCGTCTCTTTACTGCATGTCATCCCCCCTCTCTCTCCCGCTTTTCCTGGCTCTCTGTTCACCGTAACTATCTGAAATAAAGCATAACATAACATGCCCCCCACAAAGGGAGAGAATCGAGAAGAGAGCGATGGACGCATAGACATTGAGGCGTAAGTGCATGGCATTGCCTGCCAAGTGTTGCAGAAGCGAGCCAGATGTTGCAGCCCGGTCGGCAGTTCACCTGTGGCATGTGTGACTTTGAAGACGGCATTTAACCCATTAAGGCCTGAGGCCGATTCTAAAAATGTCTTCTAAATCCTAACAGTCTTCTGAAAATCTTCTATATCAGTGGTGCTTAAAACTTTTCATGTCAAGGACCCCCAACATTACATGTATTTGGCCGCCGACCCCCATCTCAAATTATTTTGTTCCAGGGACTTCCAGAAACAAAGATTTGAGTAAAAAATAGGCTAAAAAAAAAGAATAGGCTATATTCAAAGATTTGCACAAATGTTCAAGATTTTTCAAAAATAGCAGATCTGCAAGCTCATAGTGTGGCACAAAGTGACTAAAATCGAAAAAAAATCACTGTGTGAGGGGGCGTGTGATGTGTCCACAGGGAACGCCTTTTGAGCCGAGGTGCTCTTTGCATTATGGATACCATGTTGTCCACAGCCGGACGTCGGGAGCGCTGACGCCAGATGCTCGGGCGGCCAGTAAGAGGAGCGCACCAGCGTGGCGTGTGAAAAAAAGAAAATTCAACTCTTGTCGCGTGTGTGCGCGAGACGAGCACGAACGCGACAGTTTCGTAGGAGTGCGCCGCTCCGCTTATCACTCCGCCTGTCAGATAATGCCCGCGCCTCCCTATACCTGCCCGCTCGCCTCTCATTCAAAATGAGTTACAAGCCACGTCAATCGCTCCCCCGTGTAAAAATGCCCTTTGGAGGTGGTGACGGAAGCCAGGCAAGTAACATGTGACAGCTGGTGTACCGCACCACAGGGCCTTGGGTCTACACAGTACTGTATGTACCATCAGTGGTGTAAAGTAACTAAGTACATTTACTCAAGTACTGTACTTAAAGGTAGGGTAAGTGATATTTTTGGGTTAAAACAAAAAGTATTTTGTTAAAAGTTTAAAGCACTATATTCTGATAGTAATCATTAGAGTGTTTGTTCAGTAACAGGAGTTTCCCCGTCTCTCCAGCTCTTTAATAAACAGAAAATACATTTTCTGGTAGGTGTCAAAATCTCAGCCAATCAGGAGAAAGTAGCCTACCCATTTTTAAGCTTAATTTTTATAGTGTTCCAGTTCCAATTTTGCCTGCTCATTTCTTAGTGTCATCACTTCCAATTTCACTTGTTTAATCTATATCCTGATTGAGTTCTCTATCCTGATTGGATAAAATTGGAAATGAAACTGAAACTGAAACGAAAATGCATTTTCTGTTTTATAAAGAGCTGGAGAGACATGGAGACTCTTTATATGGACAGGACACTCTATAGTAAGAAGCACTATCAGAACATAGACCCATTTTGCAATTATTTGAATAATTGCAAATCACTTACCCTACCTTTAAGTAGTTCAATTTTGAGGTGCTTTTACTTTACTGGAGTATTTCCAATTTTCTATACTTTTACTTCTACTCCACTACATCTCAGAGGCAAATATAGTACTTTTACTCCACTACAATTATTTGAAAACTTTAGTTACTAGTTACTTTGCAGATGTTTATTATTATATTATAAAACATACATTAACCACTTATTTTATAACCAGGCTATTTTAAAATAGCCGATATACAAGCTCACAACGCGTCGCATTGCGACGCGTTGTGAGCTTGTAGATCTGCTATTTTCAAACATTTTAGTACTTTTACTTTTGGTACTTCAAATACATTTTGATACCAATACTTTTGTACTTTTACTCTAGTAAATTTAGAATTCCGGACTTTTACTTGTAACAGAGTACTTCTGCATTGCAGTATTGATACTTTTACTTAAGTAAAACATTTGAGTACTTTATCCACCACTGTGTACCATATAGATTTAGTACAAAATGGTACGGGAATATTTTATTACACAAGCGTAGTCATTAAAATCTCTGCAACATGTGCACAACAGTCTCTGTATTTCTTTCTACCTGCTGAGGAGAAAATTGTATTATATATATATTAATATACTGTATATTTATATATTTATTTATTTTCTATACACAGTACAATGTCAATATTCAAAATACTAAACTGTAAACGTTTAATATATTGAGCAATCTACAGTATTCATGTGTATCACCATTCAAATCATAGGGGGCACTTCAGTTGGACCTTTGAGACAGAAGGGGTTCAGTGAACACCTGTATTAAAGGATAATGACATAAAAGGTTAGCGCATGAAGGTATAAACACAGCTGTGTTGGCATTTAAAAGGCAGCAGACCAGCACACAGCAGTCTGAGTGTGAAGCACTGGGCCTCTATCTTTACTCTCCATACGCCTCTCTCTCTCTCGCGCTTTCTCTCGCTCTCTGTCCTCTTTCCCCACAGGAGAGCTGTGTAAACATGTGTGACCTATGTGGGCCGAGAGACACAGCCAGAGAGAGAGAGAGAGAGAGAGAGAGAATACTGAGACAGAGGCTAGGTCTCACGTCCTTATTCTGCTCTGTCCTATATAGGTACAATGTTATGTAAAGAAGGAAAGGCCATCTATATGAAGGTAGATACCGGAATGTTGCAAAATTGATTTAAGCACTTTGCAAAATGTGATCTCTTCACACGTCTATTATTATTATTATTATTAGAATTTCCCCCTGCATAAAATATTCATGTAAATTCACATTGAAGTCGCAAAGAATAAACAATTCTGTTTACGTGTCTGTGAATATTTTTTCACTTATTTCTTCTCAGTGTTATTTCAGATTATGTGCGCGTGGGTTACAGGTCCACATTTCAATAGAGTCTGAGTGCTGCTCAAATGAAATCGACAAGCTTTTGAATGTTGCAACATGTATTGTCTACCTTCATATTCTGTAGATGTCCTTTCCTTCATTACGTAACCAACAGAAAGGACCTGAGGTGGGGTGGGGGTGTGATGAGGGAGCTATGAATGGAAGGTAAGGTAAGATGGATGCAAGTTTATGTGAGCGGGGGTGCAGAAGGGAAAAGGGAGTATTTTCTGGTCCCTGGGAGAGATGAAATTGCTTTACTGCTTCACCCAATAGATGTCTGCTCAGATGGCTCTGATCGGATGATCACAAGGGCGGGGGGAGCAGTTAGGTGTTAAGTGCCTTGCCCAGTGACGTTTTGACACGTAGCCTTGGCGAGCGAGAGTCCAATAGACGTCGCGGTGGATTCGAACCCTCAGCCTCCGCGGTGGTGGGCAGGCACTTGTACCACTGCGCCACCCGAGCGCCCTGTTTAAATTATTTGCCTATATGACATGCCCAAAATAGGGATTGATTATGAATTTATTATTTTATAAAATTATCTGATAATATGTTTGGTAATCGATTCAATTCATTAGTACAATTTACTGTTGCACCCCTAACTCAGACATTCACACACCGACAGCAGGGCACCAACCTGCTCATCACAGTTAGGGGTGTTTCAGTGTCTTGCTCAAGGACACAAAGCTTGGGGGGGGGGGAGCCGCAGGGGATCGAACCGAGAACCTTCCTTCCAGTTCCCATTCCCAAATGCTCCGCTCTACCTACTGAGCTGCACTAGGGAGAAAGCGCACGGGGGGGAGGGGGGTGAAAGAAAAAGACAGCGAAGCTGAGTGCACAAAGTGAAAAGAGTGTGAAAGGGAGGTATGGAGGAAAAGGGAAGGTGAAAGGCGAGGGAGGAGTGAGGGAGTGAGAGAGAGACGGAGACAGAGAGAGTTCGCTGGTGGCCTTTGGTAAAGGTTAGCGGTTTGTCTGGATGGCGGGGGAGGGGGGGGGGGGTGTGAATGGCAGCTGCTCTGTTGGGAGGAAAGGAGGACCACAGCATTGTTGGTCAGAACACACACACACACGTGTTTGTATTGCTAGACTCGTGAGGACATCAACACGTTTAACCATAAAACAACCAATCTAGACTCTAATTCTACTATACTTACGGGGACATTTGGCCTTCACAGGATACACACAGACACACACACACACACACACACACACACACACACACACACACACACACCCACACACAGCCTTGACATCTGACCACGGGCAGCTTTTTCCCCCTACATGGCATTTAAAGCGACACACACCCATCCATTGCGAGCGCTAATGACATTAAACAGTAGCTGACATTTTACACTGACTTTGAATTAGCTCAGCTATTGTTCAGACCTGCTGTCAAAGTGTGTGTGTGTGTGTGTGTGTGTGTGTGTGTGTGTGTGTGTGTGCATGTGTGCGCACGTGCGCGTGTTTAAGGACGACGGTTCAACCGTCGTTCTAAAACACCCTCGCCCCGGTCTAATCCGGCGGCCACGGTCCGCGAAAAAAATGGGGCAGAGTGTTTAAGGACAAGCGTTCCGTTTTCCACCCGGTTGCCGTTTATTTATTTTTTTGCTCTGAGAGGGGGAAAAAAGCGTGAGAAATGGCAAGTGTGGCGTGAGGCGTGAGAACAGGTTAAATTGCGTGACTCTCACTCTCAAAGGGTGAGAGTTGGCAGCTCTGCATAATCATCAGGTATTATGGTTATACTAGGAGGAAGATTTTTTTTTTAAGTGTACAGAAAGTGTTAAAATTATGTTTTTCTGTGGACACGCCTCCAGTTCATTAAGTATACCTGGTTCTCACCTTAGCACCTCCTCCACCAACTTAGCACCACCCACCTGTCCTAGTCCCTCCTCCTCCTCATGCCCACACCTGTTGGGTTATGATAATGAGGGGGAGGGTATGTTTTTACTATGTCACTAAAGCGCTGTTTTTCTATTGGCACATTTGACCCTCAAGGTTTCAGCCTCCAGGAAGAAACTGAAAATAGTCAGAGAAGACATAAAGCACCATAAAAACACCACCAGGGGGCTTAATGAAGTTCTATCAACCTCATAGACACATGAAAAACAGAAAAAGTGCAAAACCATGGCACTTTAAGCATATTTTGATTGATTGCAATAATGTTGTTAATCGCAATTATTTTGGCCACGATAATCGTGACATGAAATGTTGTGTACCACCCCTAACACCTGGAGCCAACATGCACTAATTGGCTGTTAGCAATTTTTTCACCTGCAAGCCCTCAGGCTTTGGGTGACAAAGTGCTAACAGCTTGTGATAAGAGAAGAGGATGGAATGGAGGAGCGGAAATAGATGGAGCGGACATGAGATACTGTAGGGAGCGAGAGAACCAGACAGAGGCAAAGAGAGAGAGAAACAAATGAAAAAGAGAGAGAGATAGAGAGACAGCGCTCCAATTTAGAGTGTGCTGTCTGCCGGAACCCATTTGGATGTACCCAGTGGCGGAAGATGTACTCTGATTTGTTTTTCCTTTTTTTATTTAAACCCATTAAGACCTGAGGCCGATTCTACTGTACACGTGCCTTCTAAAATCAGTAGTTCTCACATTTTCAAGATGTTTTAAAAAACGTTAGATCTACAAAAAATAGCAGATGTACAAGCTCGCAGCACGGCACAAAGCGCCGCACTGTGAGCCTGTAGATCTGCTATTTTTGAATAGCTGACGCAAAAATCTAAAATGACACAGATGCTTTCCCGGTTGTAAGAGGTTAAGAAAAAGTAACAATGCTGCATAAGTAAAAGGCCTGTATTCAAAATTTTACTTGAGTAATACAAAAGTGTTGACATCAAAATATACTTACAGTACCAAAGTAAGAGCACACACATTTTTCAAGCTTTTTTAGAACATAGTTGATCTACAAGCTCATAACCTGTCTCGACACGAACAAACCATTAACAAACCATGGGTTGAGCTAATCATTTGATGTGTACAGTACCATCATTTTGTACTTTATTACCTTATTTAATTTGATGTTCTAAATTAGCCGCATGTATGTACTGTACGCATGGTGGTCCCTTTTGTGTTTTTGTGTGTTATGATAATGTACTTAGGGTTGCCAACCATCCCTTGAAATAAGGAATCGTCCCATATTTGGAAACATGTCCCTTTTTGAACTGATAAGGATTTTTGGGAATGAATCAATGACGCTTTTTTGGGAAAGCCAAACATAGGCATTTATTTAGGGATAATTGCACAGCATTTGGGAGTGGGGGAATAATGCATAACCAAGGTAAGTATAAATCAACACAAGTTCTTCCCGGTCCGGGGTATAGTCCATGCACGTTTCACAATGCTTCCTTCATGTAGGTTTGCCTTTAACGCAAAAGAGAACCAAGCGTCAGTCGGTATTTCACCAGTAATAATATGAAGGGGGAAATAGTGGAAATTTCGCTTACCGCCTGAGCACCCGTCCGTTCACAGAGGAGAGCCAGTCAGTGAATGTTTGTTGTGTGCCCTACCTACGTAGCCGGTCAGCGCAGGTGCCCTCAGTTCAGGCTGATTGAGTTAACCACTCAAACCCTCTAGACGTAGTAAACTGGACCTGAGTTGTCTCTGTACTCGGACAGCTTTTTCTTCACCAAAATCTATTTACCAAAATTTGCCGATCTATAAAATGCTATTGTAGATCTGCTATTTTTTGGCTAATGTTCCCCCCCCCCCCCCCAAATATGGATGCTGGGGTTCATATAATATCCAAAAACCTTTTCTGAGCGTCCCTTATTTTTCTTCTTTATTTGAATTTCAGGTAGCTGGCAACCTTACTCAGAACCATGACAGAGATAACAATCAGTAATAAATCAGGAATAATGTACACGAAATGATGCAGCCGCACAGGCAATACAAACTACTTCAACTTGAAGGTTATTGCGTTGTCTTCATTATACAGGGAATCTTGTCCGTGGCATTGCTGTATATGAGTTATGAAATGTTATGAAAAGTCAAAATGCTTTTCTTTGGTGTGTGAAACCTTTTTTATGTTCTGAAGGTGTTGCTAATCCTCCTGCGACGCAATGAAAAGGCTGTGCTTTGCAGATAAAGAGATGAATGCATTGTAGCATCTGTCTGTTTAGAGACCTTTTATCAGGCCCAGATGGCAGTGGAATAGACAGTCCCTCTGACTGTGGAGTCCCACAGATACAGACGGATGGGAACATGCACACACACACACACACACACACACACACACACACACACACACACACACACACACACACACACAGTCACACACACAGTCACACACACAGTCACACACACAGTCACACACACACACACACACACACACACACACACACACACACACACACACACACACACACACGCTTCACAAGTTCCACTCGTTTCACGCTTGTCCCGCTCTCTCTCTCTCTCGTGCGCTTTGCTTTGCTAAAGTTTCAATGCAGCAAACATTTAAAGTATCTGGTGTTAAATTGTATCTAAGTTGCAAAAGTATAAAGACCTTTTCATAGTACAGCCAGAAATGTTGTCTACCTCTACTACTTCTCTACTTCTCACTACTTTTAGAATAATGCAGCTTTCTAGTAGTTCAGCCATTTATTTTCCCACCATGTAGCTAGGTAGCTTGCCAAAAGCTACATTGTTACATTTTTGTGGCACATCAACATACAAGAGCACAACAGATGAGTTCTGGGTGCAGTTCATCCATCACAAACAATCCATTTGTAACTATTTCTGGGTCTTGACTTGAGCTCTCTCTCTCTCTCTCTCTCTCTCTCTCTCTCTCTCTCTCTCTCTCTCTCTCTCTCTCTCTCTCTCTCTCTCTCTCTCTCTCTCTCCACCCTGAAGCCTGTGTTTCTCTTAATTCTAAGGCCTGTCAACTGCTTTTCTGCTCAACGAGGCAAAAGCCATCTCCTGCAGCTCCTGTATTACACACCGCCTCAGCAGCTGAACGCTGTGTGGTCAGCCGCTAATCTGTCCTCTCCACCATTTGTACCACTACAGTACGTTGAAAGGTCAATAAGACTTTGCGAGGGGAGGGGGGTGGATGGCCGCTTTAGGCAAAAAAACGGCTGTGCTCAAACACCAATTCTGGTGAAGACAGCTCTTGTTGGACACCGCAGGCTGGGAAAATGTTCAAGGCGAGCAGTGAATGTAGCCTCCAACCAGGTAGGGTGGAGAGATCGCTGACTCGACGTCAGTTCTCATTCGGTTTAATCACCGGTGGAGGACAAAGCCCTCAACGGCCAGTACTTCAAAGTCAAAGTATGGATACTCCTGATCAAATATTACTACAGTACAAGTGAAAGTTGCTCTGTCAGATTCCTACTTGAGTTAAAGTACTGGAGTACTGGCTTTTAAAAATGCTTACTCAAAAATGCATTTTCTTCAAAAAAGATTTTCTTTTCGAGTGACGAGCTTTGCTCTTGTGCCATTTTCACTATATTTGAAGGTTTGGGGCTTAATTGGTTAATTTATAATGTACTTTTTTCCCTTCCTAGAAATGTAGTGGAGTCACAAGTACAATATCTGTCTTTGAAATGTAGCTGGAGTTCTCTGCTGGCTGTTGCCCCCCCCCCCCCCCCCCCCCCCCCCGCCCGCCATCGGATAAGTGGTTGAGGATGGATGGATGGATGGATGGATGGATATAGTGGAATGAAAATCATAAGTATCCCAAAAATACAAATTCTCAACTAAAGTACAGATACTCCAAAAATACAGTACACGTCACAGTTGACGTCACAGCTTTCTGAGTTGCTGCTCTTTGTGTGTTGATGGACCACTTGATGATTTTCCGCTCCGTAATGATGTTGGTGATGATGGTTTTTCACTTTTCAATTTTGTCTTTGTGCTTGAATCACTTGTTTCTCCCTGACACAATTGATTAGATGTTCCGTCCTTCAACTGTAATTTTCAGTCAGAATAATTGTGTGTGTGTGTGTGTGTGTGTGTGTGTGTGTGTGTGTGTGTGTGTGTGTGTGTGTGGGTGTGCCCGCCTGCGTGCGTGCGTGCGTGCGTGCGTGCGTGCGTGCGTGTGCGTGCGTGCGTGCGTGCGTGCGTGCGTGCGTGCGTGCGTGTGTGTGTGTGTGTGTGGGTGTATTTTTCAGAATAATGAAAGCACATTCATTGAAATTAAGGAAATCACATGGACATATCTCTAAACAGCATGCATGAATCGTCATCTCATCATCAATTCAATTTGTTCTTTTCTGTTTTCAAAACAACCGGTGATTTGCTGATTTCTGATAAATAGGCTACTGAAGTGCTTTTCTTTTCTCTCTTTCAAACTCATTATAAACACATCTGTGTGTGTGTGTGTGTGTGTGTGTGTGTGTGTGTGTGTGTGTGTGTGTGTGTGTGTGTGTGTGTGTGTGTGTGTGTGTGTGTGTGTGTGTGTGCTTGTATTACTATACTTGTAAGGGCCAGACGTCCCCACAAGTATAGTAGAATTTGAGAAACAGACATTGTGAGGACCATTTTCCTGATCCTCACAAGAGAATGGTTGTTTTGTGGTTTAAAAATTACTTTTAGAATTAGGCTTACAATTAGGAAAATATTCAGGTTAGGATAAGACATTTAGAGGTTGGGTTTAAGGGTTAGGGGTTGAAGTCATGTCTGATTTATACTTATTTGTACGGTTTTGTGCAATGAAAAGCAGATGTACAAGCATCGCGACGCGTTGTGAGCTTGTACATCTGCTATTTTCAGTTGTGTTTGTGTGTGCCATTTTTCGGTAAAAAATGGCATTCATAAAATCACTATCCTAAAATGCTGGTGTTCTCACAAGTATAGCAATGCGTGCGTGCTTGTGCATGCGCATGCTTGGGCGCGCGAGTGCACACGCTCTGCTCAAATGAGCGTATGATTGCCGTGTCATTGCCCTCACTGCGGGGGGGCCTGAGGGGGGGGGGGGGGGGGGATGGATCCTGGCCATTCAGTAGGGTGGACAGAAGTACAGCGGCGGACCCCGGAGGGCAGAGTGCCGCATGGCCGGCTAAAAGACCGCCAGGTGCAGCCCCCCGGCTCCCTGGGTCCATTAGAGGACCCCTGCTCGCATGCAGCTGGGCCCTCTTTGGCAGCTGGGAGTGTACGCGGTGCAATCGTGAGTGTTAATTGAACTGCGAAAGCTTCTAGGAACCCTCCGTGTTCAATTAGCACTTGGGATTTTTTGAGTGTAATGCTCCTCATGCTGCCAACACCACCCTGTGTGTTTGTGGATCGGCATGTGACTGTCATAGCTGCTTCAAGATGAGGCTGTGTGTGTGTGTGTGTGTGTGTGTGTGTGTGTGTGTGTGTGTGTGTGTGTGTGTGTGTGTGTGTGTGTGTGTGTGTGTGTGTGTGTGTGTGTGTCGGCTTGCGAGTATTTGCAAGTGTGAACAGCGAACGTGCTTCGGAGCAGAGGCTGTCTATTACGACAGCAAAATGTCAGACGATTATCCGCTGACGTTTTCATTACAGACTTTTTTATGAGCCCTGTTAGACACAGCAGCTCATAGAAAGGAGTCTCCACTGACTTACCAAATGTTTTGAACACGCCCGCGGTTCTGAGCCTGCGATTATAAATCCTTCACTACGTAGTTTGCCGTATATTTTGATGGGATGTTCACTCTTTATCTTGTCAGTTCGGCTTTAGCCCGCTATTGGCTGCCGTAACGACCAGATTTGCCCTTGAGCTTCAATAAAGTTATCTCTTATCTTCTGTCCATCATAACATGCACAACTCCGTAGCTTTGCTCTGTTTTTGTTTTTTTTAATCGGATTGTAGTAGAATAGGATAAGTTAAACAGAGAGAATGCCATTAACAATGGGCCTCACATTCTGAACTGAGTTAATGGGTTAAGTAAGTCACAACGGGTGAAACGGGTATTCTCTGGAATACAGTCTAACGTCATGCCGCCTTGGTCCGTAAGCAAGTAGGCGGAGTGGCTTATTGTCGGTATGTCAGCCCGAGAATGTTGGGAGTCTATCCCTGTTTCAGTGTGCTAGACCGCTGGGAGAGGGATTTCTGAGGTGGAGCGCAACACCTACCGTACCATCAGCTCCCAGTACTTACTGCACAACTTGCCACACACACCCAAGCTGTGCTACTCATACACAGAGTCGGTGGTGCCTGCATGGGATTGAACCCAGATCCTCGTGGTCCAAAGGCGAGTGCCCTACCGACTGAGCTACCCGGACAACAATCCTAGCTTGTAGATGTTGGCTATTTTCTGCGAAGAGATTTGGAGGGGAGGGAAAGGAGGGGACCAAGTACAGATCCCTGGGGAACCCCTGTCAATTAGTTAAATGAGACACACAAATATCTGTTGGATGTGTCCAAAACCGCAACTGCCCCCAGTGGCCGACACTCATAAGACATGGCATTGTAATGTATCTGGGAAGTTGTTATGTATTTAGGGTGTTCTGGTTCTTTTAACAAAGTTAACGGTTGTCTCAAATACTCGGCTTGTAGGTGGTTTCAATACTATGGGCTAGTGTCTGTGTCTGCAACAAACAACTCCATCACTGTGTTATTATGGGGTTGTGTGTGTGTGTGTGTGTGTGTGTGTGTGTGTGTGTGTGTGTGTGTGTGTGTGTGTGTGTGTGTGTGTGTGTGTGTGTGTGTGTGTGTGTGTGTGTGTGTGTGTGTGTGTGTGTGTGTGTGTGTGTGTGTTTTGTATGAGCAAAGGAAGTGTTGTGCTCTCTCACTGTCTTTCTGTCTGTGTTGGCCTTTCTCCTCTCAGCATGTGAAGAGTCTCTATGCAGTGTGTGTGTGTGTGTGTGTGTGTGTGTGTGTGTGTGTATAACTGACTTCTGTGTCATTTTCTTGAAAACTACTACAGCTTGTAGAAATCTCTTACATTTCTTAAATTTCTTTATTTTTCCCCCCACATTTTTGGGGAATGACATTGATTATAAATAGATTATTGTATTAAATTATAGATTAATTAGTTTGAATAACTGTTGCACCTCTACTCTCTACGTCTTTACAAAAACAGTTGAATGTTCACAGTTCATTTTCCTCAGGTGACAAACCGGTCTACAGCAACTGTTTAATATGCTGCTCCAGGTTTAAGGAGAGCTCAAAGGAGGATTTCTGAATTCCTAACACAAGCCTAATGTACAGTGTCGGGGAGGAGAGAAAGGGACAGCTGGATTTATCTTGCGGTCTGTTTATGTATTATTGATCCAGATCCTCGCTATACCGCTAACCAAGTGCTTATTATTCCATGTGTTCCCACACAAACATCTGCCGTCGTCACAGATGCAAATGGCCAAGCCCCAGCACAGGCAAAGAAAAAACAGACAACAATCCATTCATCGAAGGATCCGGAGTCCTTATCATGTGTGTTTCCCAACTTGGGGTCCGGGCCGGGCCCCTTTGAGGGGGGCGCAAAATATCACAGGGCCCCCTGTGATATTTTGAGCCCCCCTCAAAGGAAGTGGCACAAAAGTGGCACAAAAGTGGCACAAAATAAGAACTTATTTGGGTCATTATACCGTGCGCAAGAGTAAAAAATAGTCTCTTTTTTTATAGCAAAAATAGCAGATCTACAAGCTCACACTGACTGCACTATGTGTGAGCTTGGCTATTTTCGCTATTGGTCGTATGAAAAGTATATAGGGCTTAACAACTCTAGTGCGTGCGTACGCGTATCCGTGTAAAAACGAAGGGCTCCAACTAGGGTTGGGAACCACTGGAACTAAATGGCATAAATTAAGCTTTTTAGAGCCGGCAAAATACTTATTTTTCTCCTGACGTAGTTGGAGGCTCGTATGACTGCAGGAGAGCCAGCAGCAAGGCAGGGCAGAGGGAGAGAGAGGCTGTCAGCCTATATGCTGTGTGGGCTTCATCACTCAGTCTGCTGTGCTGCTGCCTACATAGCTGCTACAGCAGCGCTATGATGTATAGAAAGCAATTGGGTTAGGAGGGATAGTCTGAAAGAGAGAGAGCAAGAGGGAGGGAGAGAGAGAGAGAGGGAGGGTGAGAGAGGGAGGGAGAGAGAGAGAGAGAGAGAGAGAGGGGGGAAAGAGTATGCTGTTGTTAGTCTGGCAGTTAAGTATAGTGCAGTAATAGTTAGACCATTAGTAGCTATAGGCTGTACTGGAGTTGAATGCATGTTGTCTTGGATATACCACTCAGATTTTTGTGCGTTCAGTTGCTTCATTCTGGTGATGTCATCATGTAACTCGGCATGATTTAACTTTTTTTTTTTTTTTCTGGGCTTGTGACATTTATTTTTGGATCTTGTGTCTGGATAATTAACGCGACGCAAACTTGTTGCCGGAACCTGTGACAGAAACTGTGAAAGCTGTCCGCTTTTTAGTTAAAGTTACTAACATCAACAAGGACGTCATGCTCAAGTTCAGAACCACCCACTTCTCCAGGTGTGTGTGTGTGTGTGTGTGTGTGTGTGTGTGTGTGTGTGTGTGTGTGTGTGTGTGTGTGTGTGTGTGTGTGTGTGTGTGTGTGTGTGTGTGTGTGTGTGTGTGTGTGCGTGCTTGTATTATTATACTTGTGAGGACCAAATGTCCCTACAAGTGCAGTATAACTTGAGAAATGGTTGTTTTATGGTAAAGAAAAAGTTAGGTTTACTATTTTGATTCAGGTTGTGGTTCTTTTTTGGCTATTTTCAGCTATTTTCAATGCTGTCCAAAAATTGGGATGTCCTCACAAATATACTAATACAAACCTGTGCGTGCATTCGTGCGTGCCTGCCTGCCTGTACCGGCCGGCCGGTGTTCATGTGTGTTACTGATGTAGGCCAAAATGTGGGGACAAATTTGGGGACAAGATAAATCAGGGAGATTGTCAAAATTGGGGACACAATTTGTGTTCCCAAAGGGATTTTACTTTTAGTTTCATAGCCTTAGGTTGGGGTTGGAGTTGATGTTAGGGTGCTTCCGCGCTTGTGCGTACGTGCGTGCGTGCGTGCGTGCGTGCGTGCGTGCGTGCGTGCGTGCGTGCGTGCGTGCGTGCGTGCGTGCGTGCGTGCGTGCGTGCGTGCGTGCGTGCGTGCGTGCGTGTCAGCGTGTGTGTGTGTGTGTGTGTGCATATTCAGCATTGTGTTTGAAGTTAGCCTTTGCTTGCCGCAGTGGGTGGGGGTGATGCAGTTGATTATGTAATGAATTGTAATGTATTCTACGAGGCATTGATTTATTGTTGTCTTTGAGAAAAACTTTATGACGGGGAGACAGGGAGTTTTATAGGCAACGATAATGTCACCGTCATCCAATTTATGGCCTGCTTGATGGCTCACGGCTCGACACAAGTTGTGTCTGTGTATGTTTGTGTGTGCATTATGTGTATGCGTGTGGCACGTTATTGTGGTGATTTAATGCTGTGGTTCTCAAAGTGGGGTCCGGGGACCCCCCAGGGGTCCTTGAAGAGGTTCCAGGGGGTCCCGAGCAACATGAGTTAATTGAGCATCGAAATCTGTTTGAACCACTTTAGCCCTATTGGGTATTTGAAAATAGCCGATCTAAAGCTCACAATGCGTCACATTGCGATGCGTTGTGAGCTTGTAGATCAGGTGTTTTACATTTTTGTTGAAAACAAATTTAAAATGCGTGAATATTTTTGAAACATTTTAACACAAATCTTGTGGGAGGGTCCTGGCACATAATATTTTCAGATTGGGGTCCGCGGTCAAATACATATTAATTTGACACGAAAATGGTCGAGAACCACTAATTTAATGTAATCTTTCTTTATCTCTTTCTTTCTCTTTCTCTCACTCTCTCCAGTCACAATGAGCGAAAGGTGACCTGTAAGCATCCGGTGTCAGGCGTGCCATCCCAAGACAACTGCATATTTGTCGTCAATGAACAGTAAGTCTCTTTCTCTGTTTGTCTCTCTCTCTCTCTCTCTCTCTCTCTCTCTCAACCCCCGGTCAACACACTCTATAGCTCCAGACATACCACATCCACTCACACATGCATGTCATGTTCTCCCAGTTAGACAGTGTTCCATACAGTACATTAGGGCCGCGATTCCCAGCCTGTGGGCCGGCGACCACTGGTGGGCCATGAGGGTATTGCAAGTGGCCCCCAAAATAATTGTTTGGTTTTTTTTAAACTGATTTTAATGATAACATAAGGTTCATATTTTAAAAATATGTTAAACCAGCCTTGTCTGGATCAGGGCCCACTTCAAGATCTCAAAAGCGTTTGCGTGCATTTTTCAGAGCATGCTTATTTTAATGATCAATCAATTGATTCTGTTCCGGTTTGGGTCAATGGAACTAGCATACTATACTTTAAAAAATGTATCGGTATCACCAAAAAAAAAAAAAAAGTTACATTTGTTGTTTTTGCATAAATTCTGTTTTATTATATTATCAATTAAATCATCAGTGTTTTGCCAATTATTTGGAGACCCACTTGCAACATCCTCACGGCCCACCGGCGAGCACCGACCCACAGGTTGGGAACCGCCGCGGTGCCGTAAGGTCTTGAAAGTTCAACGTTCAGTCTCCAGGCAGGCTGCCGTGAGACTTAACAGAGATACAGTGTGTAGCTAACAGTTGCCTCGGCTCCTTCTGACAGCCTCTCCGCCCCCACACCGAGGATAGAATAGAATAACCGACTTACTGTAGGGTCTTACACAGAAACACAGTCTGCCATGAATCCACCCCTCAGGTTCATGTGATGCAACACAGCCGTGGTGTAGAATAGATTACATTTTTTCGCAATGCCGTTGTTCATTCAGCAGATCATTTCTATAGCCTCCCGTCGCTGTGTGTATTGTCAGAAGTTTCCCGGGGATAGAAAGAGAGGATTGTGCCTCCTCTGTGGACGTGATAGTCTCATGATAATAGCATTGGGCTGTTGCGTGATCCCGGACCCAGGCTTCACAAAAGCGCTCTCTCTTTCTCTGTGTGTCTGTCTCTGTCTGTCGCTCTCTCCCTCCCCGTTTGCCTGTCTTTCGTTCCATCGTTGTTTGTGTCGCTAGCGCATTGGTTCTCAAAGATATTTTTAGATGGGGGTCCGCGGCCAAATGCATAATGATTTGAGGGTCCATGACATGAAAAGGTTTAAAACCCACTGCGCCAGAGGACAAAAAATGAACATCTTTGCGAGTTACTGTCGATGGTTGGCTGCTTCTGCAAACTGTCCTGACCTTAATTTCACTGCAGTTTGGTTAGCTTTGTTTTGCTGTTGGCTAGGTGAGCATCTGTGTGTGCGTGTGTGTGAAGGCCACTATCTGTCTGCTTTCTCTGTTGGATTTCTCTGTATGTCTCTCTTTTCTCTGTGTGGTAGCCACTGTCACCATGACACAAACACAGAGCGATAAAATCTCTGTGAATCCTCGATGAATGCCTCCCATCCCCTAACCCCCATGAGATCTGCTCTTGGAAATGAAAACGCACAACACCAGAGAGGGACAACTCTTTAATAGAGGCCAAAACATTTTACGAAGACAACAGCAACAGCAGTGTCGAGCTGAAACTCCAGACCAGGGCTTCTGAGAGGACCAGAAAAAAAACTAACTAATTACACGCTCCGCCTTCCAACCCAGTCCCCCAGGCCAGCACTTTCATCACATTTTTTTGTGGCTGTGTACCATGGAGTGTGCAGCAGCTGATACAGTACGTGACTGAGATTTCACCTCCTCTCTGCAATAGTTCAGTCTGGCTGCTGTGAGTGACAGGAACTATCCACTAACTATCTACTCTCTCTCTCTCTGCCTCTCTCTCTCTCTCTCTCTTTCTCCCCCTCTCTCCCTCTATCACTCTCTCACACATTTTCCCTCTCTCATCTCCCATCCCAATTATCTCCTTTGTCACACTGCTCCTATTAGCACTATGCAGAAGGGGTGTGTGTGTGTGTGTGTGTGTGTGTGTGTGTGTGTGTGTGTGTGTGTGTGTGTGTGTGTGTGCGTGTGCGTGTGCGTGTGCGAGCAGGATATGCAAATAAACCATGTGCAAGGTTGTATTTTTAAATATGTTGGCACTGCGTGGAGCAGAGGTGGGAAAGTTATTGCAAATGAGGAGTGTTTAACATGGGGGCGGGTGGAGGCAAGGTCTGTGGCGGTTCTGATAATGACAGTATGTCTGCGCTCCACTCTGAATGGTGAGGAAAGCAAAGCTCCAACCAGAACAGCTGACACTTTGAAGCTGACTCCAAGTCACATGTGTGCCGGAGGAACACGCGGAACATTGTTTTACCCATTTTAGGGTGAGAAGTTCAGTCACCCGGGAAAGACTCTGGAGTAGAGCCGCTGCTCCTTCACTTGGAGAGGAGCCAGTTAAGGTGCAGGTCAGGGCAGATGCCTCCCGAGCGTCTCCCTAGGGCATACATGGGAAACTGGCGGCCCGGGGGCCACATGCGGCCCTCACCTTCACTTAACACATTGATTGCCTAGATCGAGTTAATTCGTTTTTAGAATCCATCGCTTGATTGCCTAGATCGAGTTTTTACGTTTTTACATTTTTTGGGGAAAATTCCACAAGGGGCGACCTAACACAGCTTTGGAATGATCAATCGTCTCTCAGAGAAGAACAATGTGGATGTGACGTCATTCCAAAAAACGTCACTTCCATCCGCCCCAATGATGGGATTTTCAGAAAAACGGCTGTAACTCAGTTGCTTTTTTTTCCATTGAAAACCACCCGTTTTCAGCGGACCAAAGCTCCAAAATGGCGGATCGCGGTTGGAAACTTGTCGTTCCCATGGATACACAGATCCTTCCGTCTACTCACAGGAAACTTTTTCCGTGTGTTTTTTTTACACAATGTCGGTTCCACGGCGTTTCAAATATCATCGGATTGAGGTAATTATACGCCGGCACGGGGATAGAAAACTATGTTTAATATCTTGGCAATCAATGTGTTAATGCAGCCCGCAGGTTAATATTCGGAATACTGATGTATTATTGATTTCAGCTGTTAAAATTCCAAACATGCAAACATGACCCGCTTTAATTACTTCAATCTATCTATATTAGTAGCTTAATGACTAGTATTAAAATTATATTGTCTTTTTAATGTCCAATGTATTTGTATTTAAGTTAAAAAATTTAACATAAGTATAACTAAATGCATTTGGAATTCAATAAAAATGTTACTTTTCAGGATTCCAATTGAAAAATAGCAAAAAAAAAATCTGGATTTCAATTCAAAAATAGCAAAAATAGCAGATCTACAAGCTCAAAACGCGTCGCGCTGCGACACATTTTGAGCTTGTAGATCGGCTTTTTTTGCTACTTTTGTGTGACATAGAATGGAAGTTTAAATACAGCGATAAGAGGTTTCTGTACAGTATATGCAAAGTGGCCCTCTGGAGTGAGTGTGGAAATATAGTGTGCTTTTCACACCATTGAAATGGAGAAGGATGGTACAGTAGCTGCTTGTAGCCAGCGTCCATCACTGAAATAAGAGCTGTTCCCTCGGGCTCAAGATCTCTCCGGTATTAGCGTGGAATATAGAATCCTTCCTCATCTTCCTTTTGACCAGCCATCTTTGCACTTACCTGGTGTCTTGAAAAGATGATACATTAAGTTGTCTCCTGGGCGATGTGACTGTCTGTTCAAATGCTCTATCACTATACGGCAGTGGTTCTCAACCTGTGGGGCGGGACCCCACATGATTTTCTTTTGGGGGGGGGGGGGGGTCCCAAGATGACAGTGAAGTGACAATGTAGGACTTTTAAGACTTTTTTAATACCTAATATTTTTTTTAAAGAAAGAAAGAAAAGAACAAAGACCATTACTGCATCAAAGTAATCAACAAACTATAGTATATAGTATATCAACACCGGAGCACCCCAGGGATGCGTGCTGAGCCCTCTCCTCTACTCCCTGTACACGTATGACTGCATAGCCACACATGTCTCCAACACCATCATAAAGTACGCGGACGACACAACAGTGATAGGCCGAATCGTCAACAACGACGAGTCTGACTATAGAGAGGAGATCAACTCACTGGCACTCTGGTGCCGGGAGAACAACCTCTCTCTTAACGTCGACAAGACCAAAGAACTGATCGTGGACTTCAGGAGGCCGCGGAGAGACCATGCGCCCATCCTCATCGACGGTGCTGCAGTGGAAAGGATCAGCGAGTTCAAGTTCCTCGGAGTACACATCGAGGAGGACCTCAAATGGGAGACGCACACCACACACGTGAGGAAAAAGGCTCAGCAGCGACTGTACTGGCTCCGCCGCCTGAAGAAGCTCGGAGTAGGACATCGCATCCTCAGGCTGTATTACAACAGTTCTGTTGAAGGCATCCTAACAGGCTGTGTCACGGCCTGGTACGGGAACTGCACTGCCCGAGAAAAGATCAGCCTACAGCGAGTAGTGCGATCGGCAGAGCGAATAATGGGAGACGAGCTCCCAGCGCTCCAGGAACTGTACAAAAAGCGGTGCGTGGTCAAAGCCAAGCGCATCATCAAGGACAAGCACCACCCAAGTCACAGACTGTTCAAACCCCTACAACGACCGCGACCGGGCAAGGGGCTCTACCGCAGTATCAAGAGTTCCACCACCAGGTTCTGGTGCAGTTATAATCCGGCTGCTGTCAGAATGCTGAATGAGGCATAAGCCTTGTTCAGCAGCCTGACAGCAGGCGGTGCAAACTTTTCTGGCTCTTCCTGAACACACCTGTGGATTATACCAGGGACAATGACTTGGACTTAGCTCCCCCTCGGACACACCTGTGGACTACACCAGGTACAAATGACTTTTTGTTGCACTCCCTCATGGAGCTACTTGCGGATTATACTAGGGTCAGTCCACCCTAGGTGGACACGCACTGACCTTTTGCACCTTAATCCCATGTATAACGCACTGACTTTTTTTGTCTTTTTTATTGTGCTCTTTTTTTTTTTTTTTTCTCTAAGCACCTTAACGTCCATATGTATATCATGCACAGTATAAGTATAACATGCACAGTATACATACATTGCTGCTATGCTCAGGCACCTTAGTTTTTTATTATCTCAGGTACTTTGTAAATATGTAGATAACTTGTCTGGCCTTCTGTTGCTCTCTTGTTTTGATCTCCTTCCCACTTGCCCCCCACCCCTCTTCTTCTCCCCCCCCCCTCTTCTTTCTATGGAAATTAACGTTGCGATGGGAACGATGATGGGAACGATGTACAAAAACGAATTTCACCCACTTTTTTACCTTGTAAACCTGTGATGTGACAATAAAACTGATTCTGATTCTGATTCTGATTCTGATAAAACTGGTCAAACATTGACCAAATTGGCAAATAACATAAGAAATAAAAACAAATTAAAATAGACGATCTACAAGCTCAGAACGCCTCCCAACGCGGCTATTTTCACAATATGTATCTGTGGAACCGAGTCAAACAAAATGTAATGCCTCAATCCCTACAATTCCAAGTGCTTGTCAGGGTGGAGGGTCCCCAGTTCAAATATGATTATTTTGGGGGGTCGTGGCCTGAAAAGGTTGAGAACCTTATAGGCCTTATAGGCCTTACAGGCCTTACAGGCCTATTCCTGTATCTGTCTCATACTATAAATTCATGAAATCTCTGTCCGTCTGTCTGTGAGTATGTCTGTAGTGAGTACGTCTGTAGTTCACCATATGTGGGCATGCCCATATATGGGCCCATATTGGGCATATACTGATGACATCAGGGGATCTACATATATGGGCACAAAAAGGGACACAGACAGACAGACAGACACAATACAATGGACTAGCCTACTCTGACAACAGATACAAAGGGTATTGCATTGTTCCCGACTTGCATCACCTTGCATCAGTTTTTCTCAATGTCAGTGACTTCTCTCACTGTGGCTAATTGTGGCTAATGTGCTTTGACATATACACTACGGTGTGTACTTATTTATCTATTTTTAAGTTGTAATTTAAATGTTTAATATTGGACTGCATGAGTTGACAGGATGTAGATATATGAGTTTTGGAAAGGTGCTGATATCAGTGGATATGACTGTGCTAGGTACAGAACACTATTCATTTCAGTCAGTCCCCCAGGGAATGGAATACTTTCCCTTTGTAAGACCAAGGTCTATGTGTGCAGTACAGAACCTTGTAGAAGTGAGTTTCACAATCTATATTTCACATTATATCAGCAGAAATACCAAATTCATAAATGTATTCATTCAACAGTCAAAGGCCTCAGGCGATTGAAGTCCCTAACTCAACTTCTCTACTGAGTGACACATCTGCTTGTGTGCGTGCGTGATGTATGTGTGTGTGTGTGTGTGTGTGTGTGTGTGTGTGTGTGTGTGTGTGTGTGTGTGTGTGTGTGTGTGTGTGTGTGTGTGTGTGTGTGTGTGTGTGTGTGTGTGTGTGTGTGTGTGTGTGTGTGTGTGCATGTATGCATTTGAGTTAGGGGTGAGCATAACTCTCACCCCGATGTGCATCCCAATCAGTGGTGGACAATAACAAAGTACATTGACTTTATTACTGTACATTGTTTGAGTGTCTGAACTCTACTTGAGTATTAGTTTCTTTGGATACTTAGGACTTTCACTCCTTTACATTTTGACGGCATAATGTAATATTGTAGTTTTGACCCCACTATATTTGTAGGAAGGGACCCCCACGACCCAAAATTACCAAAATGCATTATGAATAAACCAATTAAGCCGTATTTCAGAACTATTTTTGAAAGATTTAGATTTTTTTAAATACAATTCATACAACGTGCATTGATATTAAAAAATAAAATGTACTTTGCACTTTGTACTTCTGAATCGTTACCTATACTGACCTATTTTTAAAAGCAAGTACTCCAGTACTATAACTCAAGTACATAATTTGACTGAGCAACTTTCACTAGGAGTAGCTATACTTTGACTGAAGCCCTGGGGTTGGATCAACAACCCGATGTACATGTAGCTAGATACATTTTAAGCAGCCAACAGATCAATGCAATTAGATTCAGCTCTGATTCATTATTCATACAATACTACGTGGCACAATAAGATGCAATTCACATACACATGCACATGCACACACGCACACGCACACGCACACACACACACACACACACACACACACACACACACACACACACACACACACACACACACACACACACACACATACACACACACACACACACACACACACACACACACGCACACACACTGATTAAACACCTTGCCTTCCGTCCCTTGCTCTATGTCTTTTCCGCCTGTCTTGCCTCCTGTGTTGTAAATCACAGGAATGGTGCTCAAGGCACAGCCACTCCTCTCTTCACCCACTCAAATGTCACTCTGAGTGAGAAGTGGCCTCATTTAGGTGCTCTTAATATTCAGCCCCCAAAAAGTTTTCGTTTTTTTTCTCTCCCTCCCTCTCAGGGAAAGTTCTCTGCTCGTCTCATTAGGATTTTTCGCAGCAGCTCTCACCTTCGTTAATGACTTTCTCTTTTAAACCCGAGCATTTGTTATCTATTCCACCCTTTTTTCCTATAATGTTCCTTTGGTCCACTCCCTAACGATGCTTAATACAGTGGTTCCCCACATTTTCTGGATCAAGGCCCACTTGAAAATCATGAAAGCGTTCGCGGCTCACCCATCTGACCACTTAACACAGCGGCTGAATCAGATGGGTGGACCGCGTGCATTTTCAGAGCATGTTTTTTTTAATGATCAATCAATCAATTGTGTTCTGACTCTAACCTACTTTAAGTTCTTATTGGTATCACTATGGAAACACATTTTTCAAGGGCTTCCAAAAATATACACAGACAGACGGGTACAACAGGTACTCTGATAAAGCCCTGACACTATGACTCAGATATATTGGTCGCATCGGCAGTGCCACGAAGTTGTTCGGGCCGCTATAGTTTTTTAAATATTAATGTTATAGTATGATTAAAATCTTAGTGTTTTTCAGGGGGCACGGTGGGGCAGTCGGTAGCGCTGTCGCCTCACAGCTAGGAGGTCCTGGGTTCGATTCCCGCAGGGGACGCTGTGGGCGCTGGGGGCGTGTTCTCTCCTCCGCGTCATCAGTGCCCATACCCTAGGTGGGGTTGGTGAAAGGGCCTTTCTGTGTGGAGTTTGCATGTTCTCCCCGTGTCTCCTAGGGTAGGTACCCTCACAAAAACATGCAGTAATCCTGGTCACTATACTGCCTCCCCCTGGTCAGCCGGGGCGCCTGATGGAGGGGAAAGGAACTGGTTGGAATAACGTGTTCCTTCCACGCGCTACAGTGGTTACCTGCTGACCTATACGCCCCAGTCTCTGAAAGGTACCTACCAGGACTCACCTAACCCTAGGTTGTGAAAGGTTGGGGGTGTGGCTATGGCTTGGAGGTGTGGTTTGCGCTGTAATACAGTAGGTGGACAGTAGGTGGCATAAGAGAGCTAAAATGTTTGCAGAGGAAAGAAATTACTCTAGATTACATTACATTAAGGTATATGTCTATTTATGAATTGATTAATTTAAATAAATACATTGATACATTAATGTAATTCCCAATCCTTAAATCTTATAATTTAAATGCCTGCTCATCTGCCATCTCTGTCCCAAAAATAATCTGTGGGCTAATAATAATAATAATAATAATAATAATAATAATAATAATAATAATACAAAATCTAGATTAATTGTTCAATTATTTTATTTTTTTAAGTAACTAAAAAGTAATTTGTAATATTAATCTATTGCAGAATGTCCCGTTTTTTACCACAATATAAAAATACTCTGTTACAAGGCCTGTGTTAAAAATATTACTGAGTAAAACTAGGCTACAAAGCCAATACAAAGTATTGGCATCAAACTATGTGCTTAGTTCGTTTTCAAATAATTGTAGTGGAGTAAAATAACTTACTTTACACCACATCTAGTTAGTATTATTAAAGATAGATTGTAACATCTACAAAGTACATCTCGTGCGCGCTGACAGACAGACAGACAAACAGACAGACAGACAAACGTTGTATATATACTAGGCCTATTCAGAATCAGAATCAGTTTTATTGTCACATCACAGGTTTACAAGGTAAAAAAGTGGGTGAAATTCTTTTTTGTACATCGTTCCCATCGCAACGTTAGTTTCCATAGAAAGAAGAGGGGGGGGGGAGAAGAAGAGGGGGGCAGGTGGGAAGGAGATCAAAAACAAGAGAGCAACAGAAGGCCAGACAAGTTATCTACATATTTACAAATTACCTGAGATAATAAAAAAACTAAAGAACTAAACTAAGGTGCCTGAGCATAGCAGCAATGTATTGTATACTGTGCATGTTATACTTATACTGTGCATGATAGACAAAGGACGTTAAGGTGCTTAGAGGAAAAGGAGCACAATAAAAAGACCCAAAAAAAGTCAGTGCGTTATACAAGGGATTAAGGTGCAAAAGGTCAGTGCGTGTCCACCTAGAGTGGACTGACCCTAGTATAATCCGCATGTAGCTCCATGAGGGAGTGCAACAAAAAGTCATTTGTACCTGGTGTAGTCCACAGGTGTGTCCGAGGGGGGGCTAAAGTCCAAGTCATTGTCCCTGGTATAATCCACAGGTGTGTTCAGGAAGGAAGAGCCAGAAAAGTCTGCGCCGCCTGTTGTCAGGCTGCTGAACTCATCCAGGCTTATGCCCCATTCAGCATTCTGACAGCAGCTGGGTTGAAACTACACCAAAATCTGGTGGTGGAACTCTTGATACTGCGGTAGAGCCCCTTGCCCGGTCGCGGTCGTTGTAGGGGGTTGAACAGTCTGTGACTTGGGTGGTGCTTGTCCTTGATGATGCGCTTGGCTTTGACCACGCACCGCTTTTTGTACAGTTCCTGGAGCGCTGGGAGCTCGATTCCCATTATCCGCTCTGCCGATCGCACTACTCGTTGTAGGCTGACCTTTTCTCGGGCAGTGCAGTTCCCGTACCAGGCCGTGACACAGCCTGTTAGGATGCCTTCAACAGAACTGTTGTAGTACAGCCTGAGGATGCGACGTCCTACTCCGAGCTTCTTCAGGCGGCGGAGCCAGTACAGTCGCTGCTGAGCCTTTTTCCTCACGTGTGTGGAGTGCGTCTCCCATTTGAGGTCCTCCTCGATGTGTACTCCGAGGAACTTGAACTCGCTGACCCTTTCCACTGCAGCACCGTCGATGAGGATGGGCGCATGGTCTCTCCGCGGCCTCCTGAAGTCCACGATCAGTTCTTTGGTCTTGTCGACGTTAAGAGAGAGGTTGTTCTCACGGCACCAGTGTGCCAGTGATTTGATCTCCTCTCTGTAGTCAGACTCGTCGTTGTTGACGATTCGGCCTATCACTGTCGTGTCGTCCGCGTACTTTATGATGGTGTTGGAGACATGTGTGGCTATGCAGTCATACGTGTACAGGGAGTAGAGGAGAGGGCTCAGCACGCATCCCTGGGGTGCTCCGGTGTTGAGGGTCAGGGGGTCGGATGTGATGCTGCCCATTCTCACCACCTGATGTCGGTTGGACAAGAAGTCCTGTATCCAGTCGCACATGCTTGGGTGTAGCCCTAGGTGTCTGAGCTTTTTGTCAAGTATTGCTGGGACAATGGTGTTGAATGCTGAGCTGTAGTCCACGAACAGCATACGTACATATTTGTCCTTCAGCAGCTTGTTGTCCATGTGCGAGAGGACGGTGTGGAGAGCCATGGCAATAGCGTCGTCGGTGGATCTGTTTTTGCGGTATGCATACTGCCACGGATCCAGCGAGGCAGGTAGCGTGGAGCTGATGTATTCCCTCACCAGTTTCTCGAAACACTTGCTGACGATCGGGGTGAGAGCAACAGGTCTCCAGTCGTTCAGGCATGTCACTTTGGCCTTTTTGGGAATGGGCACAATAGTTGACATTTTGAACCCTGCAGGGACCACAGCCAGGGAGAGGGAGAGGTTAAAGATGTCAGCGAAGACACCCGCCAGCTGGTCTGCACATGTCTTAAGGACCCGGCCTGGAATCCCATCAGGTCCGGCTGCCTTGTGGATGTTGACCCGTGTGAAGGCTGTACGCACTTCTCTCTCCGAGATGGTTAGAGGAGGGTTCTCCTCTGCTGGTGCTGCTGATGGCCCCGCTTGGCTGCCGCGGTTGGAGCTGATCTCAAACCGGCCGTAGAAAGTGTTCAGTTCATTGGGGAGGGAGGCAGGCGGGTTCACCTCGCTTCTGGTTCTTGTTTTGCAGTCTGTCAAGGTGTGTACTGCCTGCCATGTGCTCCTGATGTCGCCACTGCTGAGTTTGTCTTGCATCTTTTTTGTGTAGGCCTTTTTCGCCTTCCTGATGGCGCTGTTTAGGGCCGCGCGCGTCGTGTTGCGCGTTTCCACGTCGCCAGATTTGAAACCAGCGTCCCGTTCATGCAGATGTGCACGTACTCCGCTGTCCATCCATGGTTTCTGATTGGGATAGATCCGAACTGTCTTTTTTGGGACAATGTCATCTATGCACTTGCTGATAAAGCCAGTGACTGAGTCTGAGAGTTCGTTGATGTTATTCCCAGCGGCGTTCTTAAACATCCCCCAGTCAGTCTGGTAGAAGCAGGATTGTAGCATAGCGTCTGTGTCCTCAGACCAGATTCGGATTTCCTTCTCAACGACCGGCTCCCTTTTTAGCCTCTGTTTGTAGGCAGGTAGCAGCTGGATGGCGTCGTGGTCAGAGCTTCCTAGCGGTGGGCGGCGGAGAGCTTTGTATCCATCCTTGAAGGGCGTGTAGCAGTGGTCAAGAATATTGTCACCACGGGTACTGCAGGCGACATGCTGGTGGAATTTGGGAAAGACCTTTTTTAAGTCTGTCCGGTTGAAGTCGCCTAGGCAGATGACTGCGCAGTCCGGGTGGCGATTTTCTTGTGCACTGATCGCCTGGTGTAATTCCCTCATAGCTGTGTCCTTATTAGCTCCAGGATGAATGTAAACAACGGCTACAATCACGATGCTGAAGTCGCGTGGTAGGTAGAAAGGACGGCAGGCTATGATTAAAAGTTCAAGGTCTGGTGAGCAGTGACTGTCTAGGATTTTAACATCTTTGCACCAGTTGTTGTTGATCAAGGCACAAACTCCCCCCCCACGTTGCTTACCGCTCAGTACAGGATCTCTGTCCTTCCTATACGCGGTGAAGCCAGGAGGAGTGATAGAAGAATCAGATGCTAACTCCGTTAGCCACGTCTCTGTTAGCACAACAACACAAGTCCTCCTCGTCTCTGCGTTGTATTTAACGCGCGCCAGTAAGTCGTCCATAGTGGTCACTGTTCTTGATTCACACAGAGATCTAACGTTCGCTAGCAGGATTGAAGGCAGTGCAGGTTTATATCCACGTTTTGTTGTTCTTACGAGAAGACCCGCTCTCGTGCCTCTTCGCCACGGTCTTTTTCGTCGGGGGTTTGTTGATCCATCCGGAACAAAGGGGGCCCCACCCCCCACCCAGCCGAGTGGAAGGTTTTCAGCAAAAAAGTCCGGAATTCTGTGTGTAATCGCTGTGCTAATGTCCATAAGTGCTTGTCTGTCATAACTCCTTAGACACGCGACGGTGTAGGGAAAAAAGAGAAGGCTAAAAAATACTAAAAAGATGGAAAAACGTTGCGATGTCGCGGAGCGTGTACGAATGCGGCCGTCTTTCATGGCGCTTCCGGTCCTATTGTTATTATTCATC
The DNA here is from genome assembly GCF_963280865.1 of Gymnoscopelus braueri. Taxonomy (NCBI): domain Eukaryota; kingdom Metazoa; phylum Chordata; class Actinopteri; order Myctophiformes; family Myctophidae; genus Gymnoscopelus; species Gymnoscopelus braueri. The sequence goes on along the minus strand of NC_137625.1, from coordinate 39,965,473 downwards.
CCGAATCAACTGCTGTGTTGTAATTACTTCTTTCCTCTGTGACTCAGAGACCTGTGACCTCTTCTTTAATCAGAAGCTTAGCTTGAAGGTGCAATGAAAAAATGTTTTTGAGGGTGCAGTTAAAACTAAGAATAAAATAAGTGGTCAAATAAAATGTGCATTTGGCAATGCCATTGAATTGTTGATTGTTTACTTATTATATTTATATCCATAATAATTAATTAATTTATCCCTGTTCAGTAGCATTCGAGTTGACACGGTGAAACACTATACCACTTTACACACACAATCACATCTACTACGCACAAAAGATGCAAATGATCCCTACCCCCAAACTGTAACAATGACACATGACACTCCACGGTCTAAGCCAGGTGTGAATAGACTACTGTAACCTGCCTAGTGCCTTGGAGGAGAGAAAAGGAAGCTCTCATGTAGGCTAGAAACTAGTTTCCCTGCCCCCAAAAGCGGATCGGCTATTTTCCCATTTCACAAGTTTTCACAAGGTTAAAAAACAATAGCAGATCTGGGCTAGGGAGTGCTTGTGTTTACAGTACGTTGTAAGGACCGCATGGCTCATTTGCGTACTAGGAGAGAGAGAGAGAGAGAGAGAGAGAGAGGAGCTGTGTGATCAACAAACACAACATATCTTCAAGCTGCAATGCTCATGGGAGAGACACATTGTTAGCTTGTAGATCTTGTTATGACCTGATGAGATCCTCCACCCCACCCCCCTTCCCCACCTCGCCCTCCTGCAGACCCCCCAGACACACTAACAACACGAGAGTGGCTCGTTTCCGAGGTTCCCGAAAGCAGATCTTCTGTTTTGATATGGGGGGGGGGGATTCGACCAACCCCATGGCGACGCATTGTGAGCTTGTAGATCGGCTATTTTCAAATGAATGAGAAAATAAATATATATATTCAAAATGTACTTGAGTAATGGGACATTCAGAGAGAGAGAGAGAGAGAGAGAGAGAGAGAGAGAGAGAGAGAGAGAGAGAGAGAGAGAGATCACTACCAGGGGGGGTCCTTGGGAGTGTTCCAGGGGGTCCCCAGCAGCTTAACTTGGCAGCAGCCTCCTGTACTACTGGCTACTGTACATAAGTAAAGATTTTAGGTATTCAGAAAATATATATATAAATAAATATTTATTATTATTATTATACGTTTGTACTTTGTGCTTTTTGCGGGGCTTTGGAATAGCGGCGCTGGCGTTGCATATAAGACAAACACACTTGGAATGGGGGGAAAAAAGTCTTCCTCCCATTCTGTATGGAAGTGGTAGGTTTTCGGGTTATTTTTTGTCATGCACATTTTTTATAACTTTGTAATACTACTGACGTTTGTGCGCAATGCAACACTTGAAAACAAAGCATTGTATTGGGGGGTTTGCCTGCTAAAGCCGTGAATGGAGCTGACCGGCCCTTCTTGATGTTAACCTAAAAAATCTCCCTTTTAAGAACATTTTATCAACGACACCCAATCAGTCTGGGCTACACAAATCCCCAGTCTTATCTATAGGCAATACTACAGTAGCCTGTGCTGAAAATAGCCCATCTGCAAACATTATTGGGGGAAGGGAAGGGCTTTCTTTGAGGGGGGGGGGGTTCTATCAATGTATTTGTTCAGATGCAAATTCAGCCCGGCCGATTTTGAGATTTTAAGTAGGCCTACATTTTCATGTGCATGCAACAGCATGGTTTATACAGGTAGCCTACATGGGTTATAGGGATGGGCAGAAACCGTGTATTTCCACATTCAACTGTTTATGGGTTTTTCTTTCAATGATCCAGGCGGTCTGAGGTGTGAATATAGGTCCGCCTGCTTGTGGTGGCTTGTGTGTCACAGATGCGATGCGCAGTGTTTGACAACATTAGTTGCTTGTTACTTTGTAGATTTTGATTATTATTACAAAACATAATAACATAACCACTTAATAACATTAACCACTTCAGCCTTATAGCTATTTAAAAATAGCAGAACTAAGCTCACAAGCTTGTAGATCTGCTATTTTCATGTGAAACGGGACATTCTGCATAACGAGTACTTTTACTTTTTAATTTAAGTACGTTTTGATACCAATACTTTTGAGAGAAAGAGAGAGAGAGATAATAGCAATCTACAAGCTCACAACGTGTGAGCTTGCAGATTGGATATTTTCAAATAGCTGATAACAACACGTCTCTCTCTCTCTCTCTCTCTCTCTCTCTCTCTCTCTCTCTCTCTCTCTCTCTCTCTCTCTCTCTCTCTCTCTCTCTCTCTCTCCGTTCTCTCTCTCGTTGTTGTGCCGTGCGCTCAGCTAGGTTTCAATTGTGTATATACTTCGTTTGGCGGGCGGTATTGCGCACCAAAAATAGGTCGCACGACTGACACAAAGAGATCCATAATCCATAAGTGCGTAGCGCCTCCCCAAACAAGACTTCATTCAGATTTCTCCGTAATTCACACAAGTATGTTTATAAATACCAAGTTGTGACAGTTAAGTTATATCTTCACCAGGCACCAGCAGATCAAAGAATACAATTCGAAACTCAAGAGACAGATTTTGGCTGAATTAACGGTTCGAGTTACCATCATGCTCCTTGCGTGGGATTCGAACGCGGGCCGTAAAATTACTGGACATCAGTGTTAACCTCTAGACTAACTGGGCTGTCTCATTTACAGAGGAAACAATTAGGATATATACTACACAGCATGTGTGATGCGAGAAAAAATAATAATATATAAGACTGTTTCATTGAATACTTTATTTACATTTGGGGTGGCAATGTGAGCTTGTAGATCTGCTACTTTCAAAATATGTTTTATATATTTTATACACACACACACACACACACACACACACAGACGGATGCAATGCGCAGTGTTTGAAAACTAGTTAGGCTACTAGTTACTTTGCAGATTTTGATTATTATTACAAAACATACATTAACCACTTCAGCCTTAGCAGAACTAAGCTACATGTTGTAAGCTTGTAGATCTGCTATTTTCAATTTTAACATAACATGTGAAACTGGACTTTCTTTATAATGAGTACTTTAACTTTTTTTAATTTTGATACCAAGCGCCACCTGGTGGCTGAACGGCCACACTAAACGTTCTAATCCTTGCAATGGGAGGCGCTAAGATTCTGTGGGCGTCAACTTTTAAAGGTATGTTTAGGTACCTCTGAGGTCCAATAGGCGGCAATAGGCGGCCGTTTGAAGATCGCGCATGAACGAACAGATAACCACTGTACGTCCAACCAGGGAAACTCTCCCCTGTCAGGTGACAAGAAGGTCAGTTGGCTCTCATGCATTGAAGGAGGCATGAGCTGGGCCCTGGCCTCCCTAGGTTGACAGAGGGAAGGTAGTGCCCAGGATTACATAGACAATTGGCACTGGGTGTAAAAAATAAAATTACAAAATCGAGGGATAAAAAAAAATACAAAAAATCTTAAGTGTTTTTCCAATTATCTGGGGGCCCACTTGCAATACCCTTGCGGCCCACCCCCGCCTACAGGTTGAGAACCACTGTCCGCATAAGGCAAAACTTCCACATGGTAGATCCACAAAGGAAAGTAATCCGCATAGGGGAACAAATCCATGCGAAGGGAGGTCATCCAACATAGAAAAACTGTGTGCTGAAAAAAGGCTGTGTGCAGACAAACGGTTCTCGAGATATGTGACTTAAAGAGATTGCTGGAAAGTATAGATAAATAGAATCACATGGCGGCTGTTTTGCTCTTACATCATACATAATTCGAGGGTTGGAAAAACAAGTGTGACATAACAGCACACTGGTCACCTTGTGAACACGATCAATTAGCTTGCTGCTCTGATTCTAAATCACCAAGTTATGCCCTGTCTGTCTGTCTGTCTGTCTGTCTGTCTCTGTCTGTCTGTCGCTCTCTCTCACCTCTATTTTTGCTTTGTTCTTGCTCTGCATATGCTTGTTGTCTCAACGTTGTTCTCACATCCACTTGTTGCCTGTACCTACTGTACTAACCCAAACCCAAAAGAAATTAAGAGATAAAGAGAGAAATAGAGAAAGGAAGAAAGAAAGAGAGGCATGCGGAGATCACAGTTTAACCACCTAAGCCCTCTATACTAAGTAAAACGGACCTGAGTTGCAACTGTACTTGGTATGCTCAGTTTTTCACTCTACATCATCAAATCTCTTCGGCAAAAATAGCAGTGCGATATCTGAGTCACGTTGCAAAGTGTTGTGAGCTTGTAGATCTGGCAAACGTTCCCCCCAAGAATAGGGATGCTGGGGTTAATGGGATGCTCCGAAAGGCGGTTGGTTTACCTTTTCATTAAAGCAGTGTTTCCCAAACGTTTTAACTCATCAAAATTAGACATCAAATTTCTCTTTTGGGTCTTGAGCTAAAAAGTTTGGGAACCACTGTCCTCGACTCCTCGGTGGGTGGGAAGGTACTTTACCCCATGCGTCAATTTAATTAAAGGAAGCTATTAATAAACAAAGGTAAATCACTTTGATGAACACCTATCGAGCCACATCTCTCTCCAGGAATCTGATTAACAGAGAAAGACAAAAATAATTGGCTACTAAAAAAAAACACGCACTCACGCACGCACGCACGCACGCACACACGCACACGCGCACGCACACACGCACACACGCACACACACACACACACACACACACACACACACACACACACACACACAAATCAAGACCTCTTTGAGTTTTGAGGACAAAGCCGACTGTGCTCAAAGCAGCATGACAGGATTTGTTTTTCTCGTTTATGGATTTATTTATTTCTTTCTTCATTTTCCCATTCATCATATTACGATACTGGTATCCTAATTTGCTATGATTTATATATTTTTTAAATTTATTTTGTCATTTTTGTTCTCCCCTCTCCCCCCCTGTCCTGTTGTGTTTCTAGCTTGAGTTGTGGAAAGCTTGTCCCTCCTGACAAGCCTCCAGAGCCTGACACCAGGTAAACTTCCTACAGTACATAGTCTGCTCTGCTGCTCTGGCTTCAGCATTTCTTCCCATAACCCATTAAGACCGGGAACGCATCTGTGTGTCATTTTAAGATGTCTTTGGCTATTCAAAAATAGCAGATCTACAAGCTTGTAGATCTGCTATTTTTGAAAAATCGTGAAAATGTGTGCAAATCTTTGAATATATATATATTATAAAGTGAACATTTTTAACTCAAATCTTTGCTTCTGGGGGATTCTACAAATGTCTTCTAAATCCTAACAGTTTTCTTCTTTTTTTTTTACTTATGTTGCTATAATATCAGTGGTTCTCAAACTTTTTTCATGTCAAGGACCCCATAAATGATATGTATTTCAGCAGACCCCCCCCTCCCCCCCCTCCATCTCAAAATATGTTGTTCAAGGGACCCCCAGAAGCAAATATTTGAGTAAAAAAATTATATATACAATATATAAGATTTGCACACATTTTCACGATTTTGTTTAAAATATTGCCAAAGAAATCTAAAGAATTACACAGATACGTTAAATTAATATGTATTTTGGACGCGGACCCCCATCTGAATATGAAATTGGTTCAATCGATTTTGATGCTGTATTCATTTATTTTGATGGGGACCCCCTGGAACCCCCCTCAAGGACCCCTGGGGGGGTCCCTGGACCGCACTTTGAAAACCTCTAAATTTATAGCCTGTTATTTTATATCAGTGGTTCTCAAAGGGTGGTCCAAGGACCCTCAGGGTTCCTTGAGGGGGTTGAGACTTCCAAATGGACCCTTAAAGGTCTGTAACTTTGAAAGTGTACAAATGTGTTCCATTTGTACACTTTCACAGTTATGGGGTCGTTGAAATTAAAAACTTTGAGAACCACTGTGTACGAATATTTTTTTTTACTTTTCCAGACCTTAAACTTGTGCCAATATGGGGAGAAAAACTCATGGGAAAAAATGCTTCTTAATAATATAGCTTGCAGCTAGTACACTAACAATGGCACCTAGCATTTGTTTTATTTAGTTTTCTTCTTTTTCCGCTAATGTCCAAACTGTTTTAAGATTGTGACAGTGCTCTGCTTAAAAAAAAGACAGAAAAAACGAAAACACAAAATGTCTGCCTACTCTAGCCTGTTAGACAACTTAGTTTCAAGCTCTGTTCATCTTTCATAACTGGTTCCGTCCGTCTTATTCCATCTTTTCCTGATACTAACTGGGTTCTCAGACTGTGTGTGACTGTCCTGTTGTGTTTCTAGCTTGAGTTGTGGATTACTTGCCCCTCCTGGCAAGCCTCCAGAGCCTGACACCAGGTAAACCTCCTACAGTATAGTCTGCTCTGCTGCTCTGGCTTCAGCATTAACTTTGACTGTGTATGATTTTTTTTTTTACTTTTCCAGACCTTAAACTTGTGCCAATATGGGGAGAAAAACAAGGCTTCTTATATAGCTTGCAGCTAGCACACTAACATTGGCATCTAGCATTTTCTTATTGTTCCGCTTATGTCCAAACTGTTTAAAAATTGCGACAGTGCCCTGCTTAAAAAAAGTCTAGCATTTTAAGCTTTGTTTCAAGCTCTGTTCATCTTTCATAGCTGGTTCCATCTGTCTGGGTTTCAGACTGTGTATTGAATTGCCAAATGATCTTCCTGCACAGCTAATGCAAAACATAAATAAAACAAAACGGTAGAGAAAGATGAATGTGCCTGCCATCTGATCTGTCTGCATTGGATGGCTGGTAAAAAGAAACACAAAAAATGTCCTTGGTGATTCAATTCAATTCAATTCAAGTGATTGATAACTCGGTGTGTAATTTAGAATGAACTGACATGCTGTTACCATCTGAATCCAATAGATAATTTCCCCTTGGCTGAGGTTTGTATTTGCTCTTACACGATGACATCTCATGCACTCTCATGCATCAAAGAATGACTACCACTGTGCTTCAGACACTTGTGAACAGTGGTGTAAAGTACAGTTACTCAAGTATTGTACTTAAGTAAGATTTTGAGTGTTTCCAATTTTCAGTACTTTTACTTCTACTCCACTACATCTCAGAGGCAAATAGCCTATTGTACTTTTACTCCACTACAATTATTAGACAACTTTAGTCACCAGTTACTTTGCAGATATAAATTATTACATTATAAAACATACATTAACCACTTTAGCACTATTTTATACCTTGGCTATTTGAAAATAGCCGATGTGACGCGTTGTGAGCTTGTAGATCTGCTATTTTCAAACATTTTAGTACTTTTACTTTTGGTACTTTAAGTACATTTTGATACCAATACTTTTGTACTTTTACTCAAGTAACATTTTGAATTCCGGACTTTTACTTGTAACATTGCAGTATTGATACTTTTACTTAGGTAAAATAATGTAGTACTTTTTCCACCACTGCTTGTAAATCGTTGTATTGAACTGGTTATGCTTTGTTATGGTAAACTACCCTTAAAGCCAATGATCATATTAACCCCGTTGAAGGTAGATCTGTGTGATTATATTGCTGTTGTTTGGAATTAAGAGTTGCAGTAATAATTAAGTATACCTGTAGTAGTTTTGGGAGTGGTAATATACAGTACAAGTAAAGTACTGGTAGAGCAGTACTAATGGTAGACCTAGTCATAATAAATGTGTATTAGAACATGTATAGTAGCTCCGTTTAGAATCGCACTCTCCGCTATGAGCTCCGCTATGAGGTTCAGCTGCGTCAAAGCTGCGTTGAACGCAGCGGAACCTCATCTCGGAGCTAATAGCAGAGTGTGAGGTTCCAAACGGAGCTATAGAACAAGTAGTCATAATAGTAGGACCAGTAAAAGTCCGGAATTCAAAATTTACTTGAGTAAAAGTACAAAAGTGTTGGTTTCAAAATGTACTTAAAGTACCAAAAGTAAAAGTACTAATTATGCAGAATGTCCCATTTCAAGTTTTCAAATGAATAAAAATCTTTTGAAAATTGATCGGCTATTTTCAAATGGCCGAAATGTATATAGGGCTAAAGTGGTTAATGGATGTTTTGTAATAATAATCAAAATCTACAAAGTAACTAGTAACTAAAGTTTTCAAATAAATGTAGTGGAGTAAAAGTACAATATTTGCCTCTGAGATGTAGTGGAGTAGAAGTAAAAGTATTGGAAATTGGAAATACTCAAGTAAAGTACAAAATTTTACTTAAAAAGTACATAAGTAAATGTACTTAGTTACTTTCCACCACTACATAATAGTAGGACCAGTCGTCATAGTGAGACTATGTAAGTAGTATGTAGTAAGACTAGTTCTCATAGTAGTAATACGCCATAGTAGCAAGAAGACTATATTGTAGTTGTCATAGTAGTAAGACTTGTTGTCCTTGTAGTCAGACTAGTTGTCAAGTAAAGCTTACTAGTTGTCATAGAAGGATTAGCAGTCATAGTAGAACTAGTAGTCATAGTAGTAGGACCAGTAGTGTTTGAAGTGCTTTATTGTTTCCTCAAGAGGAATTTCCGAAGGAAATCCCTCTTCTGGAAGCAGATAACACAACAAAGCACTAGGACACCGCTCAAATAGAACAGAATGAGGCAGTAACATCACTCACAGACCAGTTAAATCACACAGTAAATAAACATTAATGTCCACAGAACGCTCGAAAAAAGAGACAAATATCCAGGGGGAGGGCAAACTGTGTTGTGTTCGTCCTATCCTATAGGGCAGTTTGATCCTGGCTTCAGTGGCTGAATGATGGTCAGTCTCAGCGGAGCTCTCTGTCCAGTTTAATCATTGTGTCACTGAAGTGCCGAACAAACGGTGCCGTCAACAGCAGTGGTGGACAAAGTACTCAACTCCAGTACTTGAGTCAATAGTATAGATACTCCTCCTGGTCAAATACTACTCGACTACAAATGTTGCAATTGCTCTGTCAAATTTGTACTTGAGTTAACGGGCTGGAGTACTTGCTTTAAAAAAAATACTTAAAAGTATAAGTATTCAGAAGTACATTCTTTTCAAAAAATATGATAGTGAAAATAGCAGATCTATGTGAGCGTTTTGTACTTTAGCTTTTGTGTACTTTTGACTCCACTGCATTTCTAGGAAGGGAAAAGGTACATTATGAATTAACCACTTGATATAGTGAAAATAGCAGATCTGCAAGCTTACAACACTTCGTGATGTGGCATGTTGTGAGCTTGTAGGCCTGCTATTTTCACTATTGATATTTTTTGGATTTCTGTGAAATCTTAGAATTTTGAATGACTTTTGATTTTTTTTTACATTTTAATACAGCATTGCAAATACAAAAGAAAATTAACTTCGTAATTTGTAATTACTTAAAATAAAAACTTTTATATACTTTTTTATTGGGGACAATTAAATAGCATATGGCAAAAGTCATTGCATGTAAAGTCACCCTTTTTTTCTTTTTTCTTTTACACATCACAAAACAAACCAAAAGACAACATGCAGTCCCCCCCAAACAAAGACAACAAGTAAACAGCACAACAAAGCAAAACAGCAACAACGTAATAGAGAATAAATACTAATAAAAAAATATATAATTCAAACAAGGTCATGGGTCACATTGTTCAGTTTTTGTAAACGTAAGTAAGCATGTACTTTTGAACATTTAAGCATTTTAAAAAAACAAGTACTGTACTTTAACTCATATACATTTCACTGAGCAGCTCTCACTTGACTCATGAAGTACTGGGGTTGAATACTTTGTCCACCACTGGATGGAAGAAGGCTCCACCCTGCCCACTTACTGTACAGGGGGTCCCGTCGCTGTAGGCAAGACGGCCTCCACTCAACACGACACACAATCAATTTGCCTGCAATCCACCCACGTAACCACCAAATGGGAGCAATTTCAGGACATCCGGCTCTCAGACAATGGGTCCCTGTTTTGTAATGGCTAAACGCCGTCACTTACCGACATTTTGCACACTGGGACTGGTCTGTGTCAATGGTCAAAGCCCAGACGAAAAGCAATTACACTCTTTAGGCATTTAGCTGATTCTCTTATCTAGAGTGGAACGATGGCAGCAGGAGATTGTAATAGGTTCACCCTGCAGCATTACAAGCAACTAATGGCAAGGAGTATAAAAATATATAATAAAGCTGGGACAAAGTTTAAATGCACAATGTTTAAATTCATGGACTTTGGTTAATCTGATCCTGAATACTTGAGATAGAGGTATAGTTTGTGAAGTCAGAGGGCCGCTCTGTGAATAAATAGTCTGGTAGTTTCTTCCCCTGAATAAATGAAGGCAGAGTTGAACCAAGTGACTACAAAAATGGCAAAATAGCAAATTAGCATAACTGCAATTCAGGGGCACGGTGGCGCAGTCGGTAGTGCTGTCGCCTCACAGCTAGAAGGTCCTGGGTTTGATTCCCGCCGGGGACGCTGTGGGCACTGGGGGTGTGTCTTCTCCTCCGCGTCACCAGCGCCCATACCCTAGGTGGGGTTGGTGAAAGGGCTACTCTGTGTGGAGTTTGCATGTTCTCCCCGTGTCTCCTAGGGTAGTTAATACCCTCACAAAAACATGTAGTAATCCTGGTCACTATACTGCCTCCCCCTGGTCAGCCGGGGCACCTGATGGAGGGGAAGGGAACTGGTTGGAATAACGTGTTCCTTCCACGCGCTACGTCCAACCAGGGAAACTCCCCCCTGTCAGGTGACAAGAAGGTCAGTTGGCTCTCATGCATTGAAGGAGGCATGAGCTCGGCCCTGGCCTCCCTAGGCTGGTGGGGGGAGTGTAGTGCCCAGGATCACTTAGCAAATTGGCACCTGGTGAAAAAAGGGTTACAAAATCGAGGGATCAAAAAAATATTTAAAAAAAGCATAACTGCAATTCACTGCTCTAACTCCTAATCAACTTTTGGTTAAAAAACGTTCCCCATTAAAAGTCAAGTATCGACAAGCTAACTAAGTGTCTTGGCAGCACTGGAGGACTGATATCCTCAGATATCCTCAGGTACCTGACGAAGGCCACATAGGCCCAAACGTTGTTCTTTATTGACCGCTCTATTATTAAATTATGTTGGGAGCGTCAAGACGGTGTGCGGACCTTCTCCTTTTGTTCACAGTTTATCTAGTTTGATCCAGCACCCGTCGAAAATGTTTGGATGTGCGTGCACCTCTTAACCACTGTATCCTCAGTTATACCACAAATTCCGTGGCTGATGGGCTAAGCCATCTAAGAACAGGTTTTGCCTGTATGTCTGTCCCTTCAAAAGTCGACCAATCACAGCCTACATACAGTAAGTAGGCCTAGGTCTATGTGGTTTATTGCCGGTATCGGCCAAGAGCGAGGGTGTCTATCCCCTTTTCTGGCCATAAAATGAATATTAAACCTGGGTTATAGCAGAAATTCTAGGCATACTCTATCAGCGAATCTCTTAAACCAACATTACTCTTGTGAAGCACTTCTTCGCTTACAGGTGTAAGTATTTATAAAGACCGTCACCGCACCAACAGACGTGCCCACAGGCAGCCACCCTGTATAGTGCGGCTTTGCCACTGCGCTGACCACCGCATTTAGATTTGTGCCTATAAAGGGCCCATTTCACAGTAACCTTTTTAAATGAACATTTTATTGTGTATGGGCTGGAAAGCAAGCGATGTTGCCAGAAAAAAAAAACAGGTTTGACGTTAACAGTGCCAGACAGACAGCCCAGGGACCACATAGCAACATCTAAAGAACGGGCACCCATCCCCTGAGCTACACAGAACTGCAGGCAGGCTTGATTAAAAACTCGGCATGCCGTTGTGTGCCCTCCACAACAATAACAAAACAGGTCATTCAGGTAGAATACCAACAGAGCTTACAGTAGATGGAAATGCAAAATGCAGGAATGCCACTATAGGGCAGGCCTGACAATCCATTTTAACCCATTAAGACCGGGAACGCATCTGTGGCTATTCAAAAATAGCAGATCTGCAAGCTCATAGCACGGCACCGAGTGCCGTGCTATGAGCTTGTAGATCTGCTAATTTTTAAACATTTTGAAAATTTGTGCAAATCTTTGAAGATATATATTTTAAAGCAAACATTTGTAACTCAAATCTTTGCTTTTTGGGGGATTCTACAAATGTCTTCTAAAATCCTAACAGTTTTTTGAAAAAACGTATGTTGCTATAATATCAGTGGTGCTCAAACTTTTTCATGTCAAGGACCCCCAAAATTATATATGTATTTGGCCGCGGACCCCATCTCAAAGTATGTTGTTCCAGGGACCCCCCAGAAGCAAAGATTTGAGTGACAAATGTTCGCTTTAATAATATATATATATTCAAAGATTTGCGCACATTTTCACGGTTTCTCTAAAATAGCAGATCTACAAGCTCATAGCGCGGTTCTGCTATTTTTTTAATAGCCAAAGGAATCGAAAAATGACACACAGATGCGTTCCCGGTCTTAATGGGTTAATATACACTGTAGCTGTATCTCTATTTGTAAAAAATTCATCGATGCGCTTCTCCAAAATATTTTTGCTGACACGGAGAGCAGTGATTTTTGTCAAGACTCCGAGAGGACCTTGAACTTTCCTTTTCCTTTACATTAGCTAATGTCCTTCCTACTCGACTGGAGGCACAAAAAAAAATACTTTGATTTGCTCCAATTTGTCAGGGCGAAGTTGGCAGGCCATTTAAACTGGTCAGGCACAGAGGCGTATATCAGCAGAGAGACGCCCAGGGAATAATAGCCGTGATTCATGCAGCAAACTCTCCATTTTGGTCTCACTCTCTTTGTCTCCATCTCTCAGTCTCTCTCTTGTTCTTTATTATTCAAATACAATAGGACTGAAGTCCCGAGCTAAGCGTGCTCTACTGACAGTAGTTAAAGAAAGGATAGACGTGCAGACTCACAGCACACAGTCTCTCTCAACCACTTCAACCCTTTAGTCTTAGAGAACCGTACTTGAGTTACAGCTGTATTTTGACCGTTTTCTTTCGTCTACACCAAATCTCTACAAGCTCACAACGTGTGAGCTTGGCAAATGTTCCCCCCAGAATAGGTATGCTGTGTTTTTTTTTAATTTACCACAGTCTGACAAACGGACGTGTTTCAGCACCTCAGACCTTCATCAGCGTTTGCGTCTCTATTATTTCTCCCATCCCATCCCTGCCCCTCTCTCTCTCTCTCTCTCTCTCTCTCTCTCTCTCTCTCTCTCTCTCTCTCTCTCTCTCTCTCGCTCTAATGGCTTTAACAGAGAGGTTGTGTGTCATGAGGGGGAGGAAGACGGAATGGATGAGATGCAAGGGGTGGCTGATTGGCTGCCTGAAATCATGAATAGATGCAGGGACAGAATCTGCCTTGAAGATTAGCGACTTACTCTCTCATCTCGTGGCACAATCAATCAGAAGGACACACAGAATCAGAATCAGAATCAGTTTTATTGTCACATCACAGGTTTACAAGGTAAAAAAGTGGGTGAAATTCTTTTTTGTACATCGTTCCCATCGCAACGTTAGTTTCCATAGAAAGAAGAGGGGGGGGGAGAAGAAGAGGTTGGGGGGTAAGTGGGAAGGAGATCAAAACAAGAGAGCAACAGAAGGCCAGACAAGTTATCTACATATTTACAAATTACCTGAGATAATAAAAACTAAAAAAAACAACTAAACTAAACTAAACTAAACTAAGGTGCCTGAGCATAGCAGCAATGTATTGTATACTGTGCATGTTATACTTATACTGTGCATGATAGACAATGGACGTTAAGGTGCTTAGAGGAAAAGGAGCACAATAAAAAAAAGACCCAAAAAAAAAAAAGTCAGTGCGTTATTCACGGGATTAAGGTGCAAAAGGTCAGTGCGTGTCCACCTAGAGTGGACTGACCCTAGTATAATCCGCAAGTAGCTCCATGAGAGAGTGCAACAAAAAGTCATTTGTACCTGGTGTAGTCCACAGGTGTGTCCGAGGGGGGGCTAAAGTCCAAGTCATTGTCCCTGGTATAATCCACAGGTGTGTTCAGGAAGAGCCAGAAAAAAGTCTGCGCTGCCTGTTGTCAGGCTGCTGAACAAGGCCTATGCCTCATTCAGGCTTATTCCCCATTCAGCATTCTGACAGCTGCCGGATAGAAACTACACCAGTACCTGGTGGTGGAACTCTTGATACTGCGGTAGAGCCCCTTGCCCGGTCGCGGTCGTTGTAGGGGGTTGAACAGTCTGTGACTTGGGTGGTGCTTGTCCTTGATGATGCGCTTGGCTTTGAGCACGCACCGCTTTTTGTACAGTTCCTGGAGCGCTGGGAGCTCGATTCCCATTATCCGCTCTGCCGATCGCACTACTCGTTGTAGGCTGATCTTTTCTCGGGCACACACGTGTCACACGCACACACAAACAAACAAACACACGTACACACGCGCACACACACACACACACACACACACACACACACACACACACTCACACTCACACTCACACACTCACACACTCACACACACACACACACACACACACACATGCATTATAGTTCACCAAACAGCAGCTTCTCTCTCTCTCTCTCTCTCTCTCTCTCTCTCTCTCTCTCTCTCTCTCTCTCTCTCTCTCTCTCTTTCTCTCTCTCTCTCTCGTTCGACAGTCTAATAGCTCATTACTGTGACGTAAGGACAGAACCTGACATGGTTACTGTGTGAACTCTTTTTTAATGTATTTTGTCCTGCACAACGCAAGCTTTGCTGAGGGTGCACAAACTGTTGTGATGTATGCTGTATATTTTGTTAATTATGGACACTGCTTCATTTTTGTGTGATGTCTTTACCCTGCTGTATCAACGGTACTTTCTCTTGCCCCTGTAACTGTATCTCGGTGTTGATTTTGACTACTACTTAGCTGCATGCGTTGTGAGCTTGTAGATCTCCTATTTTCGGAGAGCAACCAAAGCATGAAATGACTTGTCTTAGTTCTACTGGATCTCTCCTCCAGTAGTACCTTCCTAACATTTTCGTCTAGTTTTTATTCGTTGACGAAATTGGTGATGACTAAAATTAAAATATTTAATTTTAGTCATCATAGCTCAGTTTTTATTAGTTTTTTGGCAGTTAAAAAAAGGTAGTCGATGAACATTTTTCATCACAGTTTTAGTCGACGAAACAAACGCTGCTGTACCTTGACTGTCTGCTGTGCTGACTTTGGCGACTGAATTTCCCTTCGCGGGATCTCTAAAGGTCCTATCTTATCTTATCTCATCTTATGTCTCTCTCTCTCTCTCCTTCCAGGTCGGCCCTCAAGCCTCCGTCAGAACAGGGCAGCAGCAGTGACAAGAAGGAGCGTCCCTTGAGCACCATGAGCGAGGCGTCCAACTACACAGGAGGGTCCGACTACAGCACCTTCCAGGGCAGCCCCGCCACCACCGCTGCCACCAGCACCACCACCACCACCACCGCCACCACAACCTGCCCGTCGTCGTCGTCACGGGTCAGTCGCTGCTCAGTAGGGGTGTGGGGAAAAATCGATTCGAATACGAATCGCGATTCTCATGTTGGACGATTCTGAATCGATTCTCAAAAAAGTATTTTTAGTATTTTTGTATAATGACATTTTTGAGAGGTGGCAAGTTCTGGGCTGAATCGGGGTCTCCTACCGGAAACACAGCCGTTCATCAAATTATTGGGTTAGGAATGCGTCAAAAAAACTAAAAATCTCCATGAATTCAAGGCTTCATGAGGTGTTTAGTTGGAAGTCATTTTTTGGGGTGAGCTATTCCTTTAATGTCTGACTGTACCACGTTCTGTTTACATTTCTGACTAATAAAGCATTGAATCAATAAAAAAAAACAGTCTTATAGGGCGCTGGAGGTGAGACTGAAGTACTCTGTTAGGGCGCGGTCACACCAAAGTTTAATTCTACTCATGCGGGTGGATTCTGCCAATGTTTTCAATGGGAACAGATCGTTTTTTTGTAGAAATCCGCAAATGGCAACAAACTGCTCCGTTCCCATTGAAAAGCATTGGCAGAATCCACCCTCATAGGTAGAATTAAACTTCGGTGTGACCGCGCCCTTACAAGTAAAAGTCCCATATTCCAAATGTTACTCATCATCTATTTATTAAAGTACCAAAATAAAACTACTCAGTTTTCTTTTTTGTAAATGTCAAACTTATTTGAAAATAGCAGATCTACAAGCTCACAACATTGAGCTTATACAGTAGCTTGTAGATCAGCTATTTTCCAACAGCCCAAACATAAGTAGCAACTAAAGATTTCAAATAATTGTAGTGGAGTAAAAAGTACAATATTTACTTGTTGTAGCAGTTTAGAAATGGAAATACTTGAGTAAAACAAAACTACAGTACTGTACCTCAAAGCTTTGTACTGTACAGTACTTGAGTAAATGTACTTATAGTTACTTTCCACCACTGCGCATTGTGACCAATGGTTTCCATCTGTCAACCACTTTCAGCATTTAATGACTTTTCCCCCCTGAATTCTGTCCATTATGCTATAGCATAATTACTGAGTTATTCACCATCCAGGAAGGGCTACCTTAGTCTGACAGTTATATACAGGTCACTGCAGCTGTGTATTATACAGTGTGTAGACTAGAAACCTCTTATCTCCATATTTCAACTGTTTGTGTTTTTTCGTAAATTAACGGTCTACTTGATCATACTACAGCGTCCAGTGGTGGAAAGTAACCAAGTACATTTACTTAAGTGCTGTACTTAAGTACAATTTTGAGGTATTTGTACTTTACTGGAGTATTTACAATTTTCAATACTTTTACTTCTACTCCACTACGTCTCAGAGGCAAGTATTGTACTTTTACTCCACTACAATTATTTGAAAACTTTAGTTACTAGTTACTTTTTTGGTTTTGATTATTATTACAAAACATACATTAACCACTTCAGCCCTATATACATTTCGGCCATTTGAAAATAGCAGATCTACAACCTCACAATGCGTCGCATCGCGACGCATTGTGAGCTTGTAGATCTGCTATTTTCAAAATATTTTTTTATTCATTCTATACATTTGAAAACTTGTGAAACGGGACATTCTGCCTAATGAGTTTTACTCGAGTCAATTTTGAATTCCGGACTTTTACTTGTAACAGAGCATTTCTACAATGCAGTACTGCTACTTTTACTTAAGTAAAACATTTGAGTACTTTTTCCACCACTGACAGCGTCACACAAAAGCATCAAAAGTAGCAGATCCACAAGCTCGAACCGCGGCGCGGTGTAGATCTGCTACTTTTGCTGTTTTTGACTTTGAATACTGAAAAGTTACCGTCTTGGACACATTGTACTGTACGAGGTTTCCACCCGACAGAGACTTCTCATCAATTGTTAATGAAGCAGGCAGGATAAATATGCATGCTTAGATCAAAATGATGGTTATGTGCTTTATAAATAAGTGATGCCACACTTCTGCTTACACTGACCAAAAGAAAGTATAACACCGTACATTTTGTTATGTATTCATGAGCCGCCATTATTTATGGCCGAGCTAACAGTACAGCGTGTGGGTCTGTTGTGCACAGAACATACCAGAAAACTGCAGGCACACACCCACACACTTCCATCCACAAAGAGTGCATTTAGATAAAGACTGTGGTGGAAAGTGACTAAGTACGTTTACTTAATTGTACTTTTTTTTACTTTACTTACTTAAGTACAGTACTTACAGAACTACTTTCTGTCATTTTTGTTTCTACTCCATTACATCTCAGATGCAAATAATTTTACTTTTTACTCCACAACAATTATATGACAGCATTAGTCACAAGTTACTTTATAGATTTAGATTATTATTACAAAACATACATTAAACATTATTTCATACTTCGACTATTCAAAAATAGCCGATCTACAAGCTCACAGTGAGTCACAATGCACCAATGTTGTGGGCTTGTAGATCAGCTATATTTGAAAGATTTTGACAATAATGAGTACTTTTACCTTTGGTACTTTAGGTGTTATTTTGATGCAGATTTTGATACTTTTTGTACTTTTACTCATGTAACATTTTGAACAGAAGCCCTTTACTCGTAACAGAGTATTTCTACATTGTGGTAATGCTGCTTTTACTTAAGTAAAAGATCAGAGTACTTCTTCCACCACTGGATAAAGACTTTATGAGGTGGGCAGCATAAATAAAGCGTTAACAACCACTCTGGCTTTGGTTTGCTGTGACAATCAGAGATAATGTCCAGAGTGAATGTTTTCAATATAACTAACACAGTGTGTTGATCTGTCTGAAAATCACACAGAAAGCATCCAGGCAGACGCTGTACAAATAGCCACTTACATGACTCATACAGGGATCAGGGTTTTTCAATTTTGGTTAAAAAAAAATATACATATATTCCCCAATATATCCATTTGTGTAAGGACAATTTAATGTAAAAATGAATAGTAAAAATAGCAAATCGACGATTTTCGCGATTCGTCATACATCAAAGTGTATAGGGCACACTGTAAGTGGTTAAAATGTATTGATGAACATGGTGATGGCTTTATATTCCTTTTCCATCATTTTGTCAAATTTATTTTCTCCAGTGCTGTACCTTTATAAACATTTAAACAATTACCTATGCTAAAATGTCTGTTTTAAACACCACAGTAGTTATGTTTTACTGTTGCCTGTGTTCTATTCTTGAGTCCATATATTCAGCTTTATTTGAGTATTTATTGGGCTGTTGACATTTTGAAGTTAATACTTAAATGCTGTGGGTATATTTTTCCCATGTTTGACCACAATGGAACCTCTTAGTTCCGCAGACTTCAGTCAAATTCAGTAAATTGCCTCACCAATTACCTCATCAGCCTCATGAGGTAATTATTGGCAATTGCCATTGTTGGCTATAGACCCATGCTGTAAAAGTCCAGTGTTACTGCATTCAGAACTATCCGTGCTGCGTCTACGTTTTGCTCACATGAACATTATTTGTCTGTGTGTTTCTGCAGCCCTCCAGGTCTTCCAAAAAGGTTCACAATTTTGGAAAGAGGTCCAATTCCATCAAGAGAAACGCCAATGCACCGGCGGTAAAGAGCAACTGGCTATACAAACAGGTACGGGAGAGCAGCTTTAGGCTTTTTCCTTTCATGCGTGAGGCATTGACAGTGTTCCTGCAATTTTCTTTTCATACCACGGGAGAGAACAGAATGTGTGTGTGTGTGTGTGCGTGTGTGCGTGCGTGTGTGCGTGCGTGCGTGTGTGCGTGTGCGTGTGGGTTTCAGAAGAGGTACCTTTGCTGTCATGGTGAATGCTGTGTAGGAGTTTTTTTGTGCATATTAGGGCATATTGGTTCCGAGACGTTTTCAGCTGAGACCCAAAAGAACAATTTGGTGTCTCGCCGGGACCCTAACTTACAAAAATACATTATGCAATATTACCAATTTTTAAGCTCTAGGGAGGGCAGGGCGAAAAGAATAATGTCAAAGAGAACATACAAAATCTGGATATCTACATACGCATAGCTTAAGACCAACAGATACAGTATGCACATGAGGTTAAGCATAAGAAAGTGTGTGTGAAAGTGCTAACACATTGGCAGGTCCACATAGCAGCATACAGCCGCAGTATGTATGTGCTATCTGATTATATAAGGTGCAAAAAAAAAAAACCTAGGGCAGAAACTTTACAGCTAAAAGAAAATCCACATGGCAGATCCACAGGGAACACATTGTCCGCCCAGACTAGAGGAACATATCGTTGCTGACGGGCAGAAACCTTGCATCACCGTAATTCAATGTATGTATTGTACTTCATACAACAGTGTCGCACAAAAGTAGTGAAAATAGCAGATCTACAAGCTCACAGAGCCTCGCAAATGGTTTTAAAAGGAACTGTTTTGGAGACACAACATCAAACGCTGGCTGTCCAAAACCCTTTGGAACTCCAGAACAATGCCGTTTGCACCGTCAGGCTCGGCTTGACCGAACGCCAAGCCGATACAGCCTGTGGGCTCAGGCTGCTTTTGCTTATTAACTTCCAACCACCCCCGCTCAATGCAAAGTTGAGCAATTTCCTCTCCCTGCCAACTTGCACCGCGGGTCAATTTGTCAATTGGGTGGCTGGACCTGCAAAGCGGCGCCCCGGTCCCCCTGGAAGACAACCCCATTATGGGGTATGTTGGCCACCGTTACAGTTTCCAACAGCGGACAAAAGCATGATGTCGATATCCTCTGTCTCTTATCCCTGCATCTTGTCTGGCTCGCTGCATTCAGGCTGAGAGCAGCATTGATTCGTACTTCACACTCTGAATAACCCCCCCCCCCCCCCCCCACACACACACACACATTTGAATTCTTCTATTTGGATCTGCACAAGAAGTGCATACGTAATAGATCCAAACACTGATCGGAAGAAGGTTACATTATGGTCAAACCAGATACAGCTAATTTACACATGCTTATTATAGTAGGGGGTACTAAGCACAAAAAATGGCCAAATCGTTACGCGGCGGATAAAAGCATGAAATTTGATACAGATGTCCCTTGGGTCATCCTAAAACATCCTAGAAGGGGTGCCCAAAAAAATCTCAAACAGGAAGTGAGTTATGGACAAAATTCAAAATGGCCACCTAAACTGTTGACCGTTGACTCAAAAGACACCAAAAGAATCTCCAAAAAGCATAACATTTGGCACATATGTCCCTTGGGTCATCCTAAGACATCCTAGAAGGGGTGCCCAAAGGAATCTGAAACAGGAAGTGAGTTATGGACTAAATTGAAAATGGCCGCCTAGTGTTGTCGATTGACTCAAAAGACAACTAAAGAATCTCATAAAAGCATACAATTTGGCACACATGTCCTTTTGGTCATCCTAAGACATCCTAGAAGGGGTGCCCAAAAAAATCTTAAGCAGGAACTGAGTTATTGACAAAATTGAAAATGGCCGCCTACAGTGTTATCCATTGACTCAAAAGACAACTAAAGAATCTCATAAAAGCATACAATTTGGCATACATGTCCCTTGGGTCATCCCAAGACATCCCAGAAGGGGTGCCCAGAAAAATCTTAAACAGGAAGTGAGTCATTGACAAAATTGAAAATGACCGTCTACAGTGTTGTCGATTGACTCAAAAGACAACTAAAGAATCTCATAAAAGCATACAATTTGGCATACATGTCCCTTGGGTCATCCTAAGACATCCTAGAAGGGGTGCCTGAAATTATCTGAAACAGGAAGTGAGTTATTGACTAAATTGAAAATGGCCGTGTACAGTGTTGACAGACGATGCAAAAGAAAAAATAATCTCATATAAAAGCATGAAATTTGGTACAAATGTCCCTTGGGTGATCTGAATGCATCCTAAGGGGTGCCAAAAAAAGTTTTAATAGTCTCTCAATGGAAAACACTTCTCCCACACGGGCTGCACTGCTACAATATTCAAATCGAGCAGCCAATCTGGCATTTGGTCCAGAAGCCTGAAAGCTATGCAATCTCTACCATCTCCTGACAAATATGGATGGATTAAAGTCGCTGATTCGTGGACACCTTTATGGACACTCTTGCCAGAGGCTGCTTAAGTTTGTAGAGAACTCAAGTGTGGCGGCAAAGCTGAGCCCTTCTGTTCAAGAAAGTGTAGATGCCGGGATGCTGGGTTACCTTGCAGAGCATTATGCCAATGTGCTGGTAATTGCGAAATGGCACACATGAATACATGTACTAGTTACTAAACACTAATCACAAAAAAACAGTAATGATCAAGAAGAAAATACATGAGAAGAGCGTAAAACAAGCAAGAAGATGTAGAGTGCAAAATAAATAAGATGCAGAGAGTAAAATAAGAATATGCAGAGTAAGATAAGATGCAGAGTAAAATAAATAAGAATATGCAGAGAGTTATATAAATAAAGAAGATTCAAAGAGTACAATAAAAAAAGAATGCAGAAAGTAAAATGAATAAGTGATGTAGAAATGAAAACAGAAGGTAGACTACAAAATACGGCAGGTTATGCACTGCATAACCTGTCGTATTGAGTCTGCATAATATGCAGACTGCCATGGTCAACTGTTTAAACAGCCATTTAGAATTTCTTCAACATGGTCCCTTCCTAAAAAGTTTAATAAACAAGCAAATAAATAACCTCTTCTAGGATATATTAAGAAGCACTCAATGTACGTACCAAATTATACACTTTTATGACGTCCCTTTATGTTTTCTTTTGTGTCAACTGCTTTAGGCGGTCACTTCCTGTTTAAAACCTTTTTGGGCACCCCTTGTAGGATGCGTTCAGATCACCCAAGGGACATTTGTACCACATTTCATGCTTTTATGAGATTCTTTAGGTATCTTGCATCATCTTTCAACACTGTAGGCGGCCATTTTCAATTTAGTCAATAACTCACTTCCTGTTTCAGATTATTTTGGGCACCCCTTCTAGGATGTGTTAGGATGACCCAAGGGACATATGTGCCAAATTGTATGCTTTTTGGAGATTCTATAGGCTTTTTGAGTCAATCGCCAGCACTGTAGGCGGCCATTTTCAATTTAGTCAATAACTCACTTCCTGTTGAAGACTTTTTTGGGCACCCCTTCTAGGATGTCTTAGGATGACCCAAGGGACATGTGTGACACATTTTATACTTTTTGGAGATTCTTTAGTTGTCTTTTGAGTCAATCGACAACACTAGGCGGCCATTTTCAATTTGGTCAATAACTCACTTCCTGTTTCAGAATTTTTTGGGCACCCCTTCTAGGATGTCTTAGGATGACCCAAGGGACATGTGTGCCACATTTTATGCTTTTTGGAGATTATTTTGGTGTCTTTTGAGTCAACGGTCAACAGTTTAGATGGCCATTTTGGATTTTGTCCATAACTCACTTCCTGTTTAAGATTTTTTTGGGCACCCCTTCTAGGATGTTTT
Organism: Gymnoscopelus braueri; assembly: GCF_963280865.1. Lineage (NCBI taxonomy): Eukaryota > Metazoa > Chordata > Actinopteri > Myctophiformes > Myctophidae > Gymnoscopelus > Gymnoscopelus braueri. Next base: position 39,942,721 of record NC_137625.1, on the reverse strand, counting down.
AGGATGACCCAAGGGACATCTGTATCAAATTTCATGCTTTTATCCGCCGCGTAACGATTTTTCACTTAGTACCCCCTACTATTAACACACAGAGGGGAGAAAAGACACACACACACACACACACACACACACACACACACACACACACACACACACACACACACACACACACACACACACACACACACACACACACACACACACACACACACACACCACCCCTGCCAAGGCTGGCTGTTGCCTCAAAAGGAAAGGCTGCGACTACCTGTCAGCCAGAAACCTTGCATCTCCATATTTCAACTTTTTTACCTTTAGGCAGAAACCTCGTATCTCCATATTTCTTGCTTGTGACTACCGTAAATAATAACTACATTGGATCCGGGGGTTCTTCCCCGTCCTAAAACCTAACGTTTTTTGGGACATACAAGGTTTCCTCCCGACAGCAACGATATTCCCCTTTACAGACCATTATATCTGTACAATCGCTTGACAATATCAGTGGCAACGGCAGAGCGAGTAAACTGTGCTGAACTTGTTATTGTTGCGGTTGTAGCGAGCGGGCGGGCGGGCGGGCATGAAAAGCCGCAGTCATTACCGCGGCAGAGGGAGCGGGTGGGAGCACAGTACAGAGAACAAAGGAGGAAAACCTTCGCCCCAAGCAGGAGGAAAGCAAATTTGTCACCGAGTTATTAAGAGATAAAACAGAGCAATTTGTCTCAGGGGAGGAGATTTAAGCTGGCTAATAGAAGCCGCATGAAGGAGAGGCAAGTCAGAGACACCCAATATAAGAAAGAAATATGACACGAGAGGAGAGGAAGAAGATGAGGTTTTTAAAAAATAAATAAAAAAAGAGGAAAAGAATGTGTGAGAAGACGAAAGGAGTGAAAGTGTTAATCATTACCCTTTGACTGATGTCAAAAGTGACTACAATAATGCACACAATAATCAGATTATTGACTATAGTCTGATTATGGCAATAGTTCAAGTAATAGTTCAAGTAAGTTCAAGTAAGTAAGGCCGATGTTTGTATAATGCTCCCCTTTTCATGTAAATAATGTATCATTTGATTTAATTGTATTATTGGGGATTTTTTTTGGGGGGGGGGCAGGGAGAGCAAGGAGAAAAAGCAGTCAAACAGTAAATAGAAACATGTCATGGATAGGCACAAATCTAAGATATCTACATGTATACACACAGCATAACCCAGCATGTACATGAGGTTAGACATACTGTAGGGTTATAGGCACAAAGGTGGTAGCACTGCGGTAGGTCCACAAAGCAGCAGCTATGTGCATGAGATTAGACATTTGGTGCGAAAGAGAGAAAGCCAGATAAACATATAGCCTATAGTGCAGGTGCACTTGCGCACACAAACACACATGCATGCGCAATTGTGTTTTTCAGACATGTTAACCACTTATTTGTTTGTCTGTCTGTCTGTCTGTCTGTCTGTCTGTCTGTCTGACTGACGTCATGTGTTGTGTCACTCCAACAGGACAGTGCAGGCATGAAGCTATGGAAAAAGAGGTGGTTTGTTCTGTCGGACATGTGCCTCTTCTATTACAGAGGTGAGGTGCTAAAACACGCACACACGCACGCACACACACACACGCACGCACGCACGCACACAGTGTTGTATTATTACACTTGGACATCAACATTTTAGGTCGGGATTTTATGAATGCCATGGTGTAAAGTAACTAAGTACAAAGCAAATATTGTACATTTACTCCACTACAATTATTTGAAAACTTTAGTTACTAGTTACTTCGTAGATTTTGATTATTATTACAAAACATACTGTAACCACTTCAGCCCTATATACATTTTGGCCATTTGAAAATAGACGATCTACAAGCTCACAATTCGTCGTGATGCTCTACTTTTGGTTCTTTAAGTACATTTGATACCAATACTTTTATACTTTTACTCAAGTACATTTTGAATTCCGGACTTTTACTTGTAACAGACTATTTCTACATTGCAGTATTACTCTTGTTTTGCGACAACTCAGGTGGTAATGAGTACGCTGCAGGTCCAACGTCCCCTCCAGCGTACTCATTAACCACCACCACATTTTTTTATTTTTTAAATTTTTCTTTAGCCCTGGCTCATCTCTCGTAAATCCCGGAGAGTTTTCCCATCTCCATAAAATTGGCAAATTAAGCGCTCCCTGAGCGCAATCAGCAGCGTTTTTTCATGATGCACCCGGAGGAGAATTGGATGTTTATTGGCTTAGCAAACCAGAGATGAGCGGGGGGAGAGAGAGAGAGAGAGAGAGGGGGGGGAGGAGAGGGGGGGGAGGAGGGGGGGGGTCCTCAGAAAGTATAGTGACGTGCTTGGTTTCCTGATAACAACCTTTTCTCAATCGGTTCCTCTCATTCACCTCACTCTCACTTTGGCTGCTGTCACTCACACCTGTGGCGTAGATCAGGGGTCTTCAACAGGTTGTTATTATATATCTATCTCCCTGCTTAATGTTAATTAATGGTTAATGATGGTTGTCTAAATTGTGCTGAGCAGGAAGAAAAATGTAGCAGAGCCTGAACGCCAAGATCATCCACACTTGTATTCTCATTCTATAATATTGGTTCAATCTATTCGGTCTATAATGGTTCAATCTATTCGTGAGTTATCTGACTGAACTACATTTCTGGACCAGCCCAGAGATCTTGGTGAATCCAGTACAATGTTGAAGAACCAACGTGCTCAACCCACAAAAACAAACTTCTTTTAGTTCAACCCGGCGATGGATCAATCCATATAGCGTCCGCTTTCCTCAGCCATTCCTCAGTGGGCCTGGCACGGCAGCTACTGAGGAAGGCAGCCAAAACATTTGGCTGCAAACAAAATGCACATCATGTGGTTTTCAAAGATGTTATAAATAAAAAAAGGAAACGTATTTCCTGATAGTCGATTATATTGAATTTCTTTTAAATCCGGTACAATACCTTGAAAACAAAAAATCTGTGTTCTTCTTCCACTGCTGCCTCTCTCTCTCTCTCTCTCTCTCTCTCTCTCTCTCTCTCTCTCTCTCTCTCTCTCTCTCTCTCTCTCTCTCTCTCTCTCTCTCTCTCTCTCTCTGACTCTACCTCAATAATTCATCAGCAGATATTATGGGGGGAAAGCTTGCAGAGCAGCTTGTATAGCAGCTTGGTTAGAGCAAACAGCCGGGCTCCACTTGAGGCTTTGGTGTAGGTTTTTGCTGCAGTCGGTGCGGCGTGTTTCCATGTCGGTGCGGCGTGTTTCCATCTCGCCGCGCCTTTCAGACCGTTTGCTCTGATCAAAGGAACGTCTCGGTACAGTAAGCGCAGCGAGAGGCTACAGGAATGTTGCAGCTGTAAGCACTGTGGCTTGATAGCGTAGTGTTGTTATTAGTACATATTGACTTGATCAGTGGGGGTTTCAGGGCTCGGTATGCGCTCGCAGCACGCCGGTATCGCACACTGGAAATGAGCAGATCTACAAGCTCGGGACGTGGCGCGCCCGGGAGAAGTTGTGAGCTTGTAGATCTGCTGTTTCCGGTGCATGACCAAGGGGCCAGCTTGAGAGTTGTAAATTGAGTCTATATAGGAAGTGAGTTCAAGTGACATGGGGTGGGTTTTGGGTGGGTTTTTGATTAACTTTTGACTTGATTTTCTACCTTAATAAACATTGTCATAAATACTATATGCTTCCAGTCGCTAGTTTAAAGTCTTCTTTCAATCATCATGATACATTTTGGTAAATTATGGCGATAAAGTAGGTTATGCTCTAGGAGGGGCGGGATGATTTGATTGACAAGCTACACAACCAATAGCATTCATTCCCCGCCCCTGCTCTTGATAGACAAGCTACCCAACCAATATTGGTCTAGTTGAATTGTGCAGGATATGACGCGATTATCTGCGATATAGAAAGATGGCAGATTTGAAATTCCTGAACAATCGGCTTCATTTACGGTCTGTAGAAACCAATGGTGTGGCTTTGTCCATTCTTTTTTACAGTCTATGTGCACGCATCAAGTGTAAATCTGGCTTCACTCTTGAAGCGTTGTAATGTAACGACCCAAAAGGGTGAACCTTTTGTCTTCAGCCACTCCGTCTCTGTCCTGTACTGTGGACCACAGACAAGTGGAGACTAAGGATTAATCGGTCACTGTCGGGGCAGAAACCTCAGCCAATCAGTTAAGGTGATGAGTCGGGTTAGCCAATCAGGGATTTATACTGGCCTAACGGCACAACCGTGACGTGACGTCAATCCGCGAAGCCGACGGTTTGGGTTTGGCCAATCAGGAAGCCGATGCATGCAGTCTCCCAAACACCGCATCTTTTTCTCAGACCCTCGGGCTGACAGATTCAGATATTACTGATATTACCGTCCGACCTGCCATTCAGCACCGCACACTTCAGGGTCATAATGAGATACACACGGCAAGTTTGAGATGACTCGGTTGAGATTTCGTCGACTAAAACTATGATGAAAAAATGTTCGCCGACTACCTTTTTTCACTGACGAAAACGGGAAAAAAACTAAGCTACGATCAATTCTGTCGACAAATAAAAACTGGACTAAAATGTCAGGGAGGTACTAGTGGAGAAGAGACAAGAGATCCAGTAGAACTAAAAAACAAGTCATTCAACCTTTATTTATTTTCTCGGGGATACATTGAGGGCAGAGCCCTCATTTTCATTGATGCCGAGATTACAGAAGCATAATACAACAGTAAATGTAAATAATAATGATGAATAAAAAACAACAGGATAAACAAGTTATGTATGTGAAAAAACAGAATAAAACAGTAATAAAGACAGCTTAATTAAAACTGTGACAATTTAAAACAACAAGATTAGCTAGCAAGTTTTTTCATTGATCCAGTGAAACCATGGAATCCATTTTTAAAGTGCGTTGTAATTCGTTCCAAGTGAAGGGAGCACTAAAACTGAAATCTGTTTTGCCTAGCTCGGTGTTGGCCTTGGGGACCAATAATGGGATGTATTCCTGAGAGCGTGTATGATGGGTGGAAGTATTTGGTTTTAATAGTGATGAAATATATGTTGGTGATTTATTTAACAGAGCTTTATAAATATAGATGTACCAATGATGGTCTCGTCTCATGGAGAGAGAGGGCCATCCAACTGTAGTGCATAAAGTGCAATGATGTGTGTTATATGGATCACCTGTGATGAACCTGAGAGCAGAGTGGTAGATGGCATCTTAGTAATTTTATGTTTGGTTGCGCTCGGGTGTTGCGCTAGGAAAATAGCGTTGTGACATTGTAGATCGGCTATTTTGGGCATGCAGCTTAGTGAAAATCAGCCATTTCGATGCCATCATGGCCCGCCAAAAATAAATTTGAAAAACTGTAGATTTAGTCGACTAAAATCTTCTGATATTTAGTCGACTAAAACTACACTAAAACTAAAACTTTTCAGATGACTAAAATATGACTAAAACTAAGCAGAATTGTATTCAAAAGACTGTGACTAAAACTACATTTGCTGTCAAAATCAACACGGCACACTTCAGGGTCATAATGAGACACACGGCAAGTTTGAGACAGCTCGGTCGAAGCTTTCCGAGTGTGACAGACAGACAGACACACACACACATACAGATTCCGTGAATCATAGTATAGATAGATGTTTAACCAATGAAAAGTATTAACAAGTGCTCGTGTCTAAATAATAACTAGATTGGATCCATTGGAACACACAGGTTGTTTTTCTCCATTTCCTGAAAAGTAACGATTTTGAACGTACAAGGTTTCCGCCCGACAACAACGATATACACGACCAATATGTCCAGTCATCTCAATCTTTTCCCACCTCCCCTCTCTCTCTCTCTCTCTCTTTCTGTCACGCTCTGATAAGCCTTGGCAGAGTTTGTTCAATCATCCTGTTAGGGTTTGCCAGACATCACACCCTGGATGTAGATAAACACACCGGCGTGTTCTCAAAGTCAAAGGCACGACTTAACTCTCATCCAAGGTCTCTGGACAACGCCACGTACACACGTTACAGACATTCTGGTGCAGGATAAGGAAGTCAATCCCCCAAATGTTTTTCACATTTGGTGATTGTGTGTGCGTGCGTGCGTGCGTGCGTGCGTGCGTGCGTGCGTGCGTGCGTGCGTGCGTGAATGTTGTCACATTTTGGATATTCATTTTGGAGTCCCAATCCCAAAAATTAACACAAATTCTGTTATTTTATGCATATTTTCTCTCTCCATAGTTTTGTTTTGCAGATCAATCAGATTTTTAGATCAGACACACTTCATAGACACAATGACACGTTTTCTTGTCTGCAACCATTGATTGATTCATTGATTGATTGATTGATTGATTCTTTCATTCATTCATTCATTCATTCATTCATTCATTCATTCATTCACCACTTTCAACCTGGTGTCCCTATTTTGTTGTAGGATTGGTGTACATTTTCATATTATTATTGTCAAAAACATTGCAAGCTCACAACGTAGATCGGGGTTTTTTTTGTTTGTATTCTTCTTTTATTTTTTTGTTTGTTGTGAAATGATGCCTGTGCATCAGCCCCTCTTGTGTTGTAGCACCTGTTATAGCACGCTTCTGACCCCACGCTGACCTCTCTTCTTCCTCTGTGGTGCAGATGACAAAGAGGAAGGCATCCTGGGAAGCATCCTCCTGCCCAGCTTCCACGTCTCCATGCTGTCCGTGGATGACCACATCAGCAGGAAGTACGCTTTCAAGGTGAACAACACACCTGCACCCTTCTTTTATTCTCCATCAGTGATGCAGTGTTCATTTTGACAGCACATTTTGTTTTAGTTAATTTAGTCATTTGAAATGTTTTGGTTTAGTCTAGTTTTAGTTGACTAAATATTATACGATTATCTAGAGAAATCTAAGAAATCTAAGAAAACTTAAGTGTTGCCGTTTGACTCTGCGTGTCCGACGGCCCAGTGATGTTTTTTCCCGTGATCCCATTACTTTATACAGTATGCTGGACGCAGCTACGAGGTTATTGAGAGTAGAGGATATAAGTGCTGAAGAGCTGGACAACACTCTGAGAGAGGGTTTTGTGCCAACCAACGGTGGCTGAGTCATAGAACGGAAAATAGGGGATAATTTGGGTGGGCAGTGTAAATAATAAGATAATACAAATTGCGTTATACTGCGTTATACAGCAATGTGTCGTAAAGCATCCAGTATGGCGGAAACTACATGAAAAGAAGAAGGTGTGCCTGTGCAGTAGGGCGGGAACTTTCATACAAATTGTACAACGTCTAAGTACATTGAAGGTGTTGAAAGCAGCTTAGGTCCTTGCCAGAGTACTGAGAGATATTTGTACCAAGTGTGGCCATTCCATGGCCCTTGCCGTGGGTTCTATTAGAAGGATTGTATACTGAGCCCTTGCCTTTTTTTGGTACTTTGATCATAAACCGCTTCAAGGCAGGGTAACAGATATTTGTTAATGCTGGCTATTCAAATAATGTGAAACAGTTACAGTACATAGATTATCATTTGGAATTGTCATAAACAATAAATATGTTTTACAAATGTTGGAAAAATGTGTTTGAACAGTTAAATTTCCCCCACAGCAACATTCACTCGTGCTCATATATGCACGGCCACATGCATTCACACGTGCGTGTACACTCATTTGTTTGTGCATCACCTCTCTGTGATCCTTATTAGTGAAGCTTTACCTTTACTAAGGTAATGAAAGACAGCTCAAACTGCCTTGAAGACATACAGTGGGAGCTGTATGTCTCCCACGGCACACACACACACACACACACACACACACACACACACACACACACACACACACTAAAATGGGGACACATAACAGCAGGCAAGGACAACATACACATAGCCAAAAGCACCCACTGTCTCTCTCTCTCTCTCTCTCTCTCTCTCTCTCTCTCTCTCTCTCTCTCACTCACTCACTCACTCACTCACTCACTCACTCACTCACTCACTCCTCACTCACTCACTCACTCACTCACTCACTCACTCACTCTCTCACACACACACACACACACACACACACACACACACACACACACACACACACACACACACACACACACACACAAAGACTTCTTTCGGGCATCTCCAAGTTATAAAGCTCCCTATGACTCTTCATTCTCCCTTCTCTTTCACTTTCATTCTCCGTCTCTGTCTCTCACTGTTTGTCTTATTCATAAACATGAGAACACTTTAAATTCATAGCCACAGGCACGCACGCACGCACGCACCGCACCGCACAGTGTGTTATAGTCAGTGGTGGAAAGTAACTAAGTACATTTACTCAAGTGCAGTACAAATTTTAGGTATTTTACTTTACTTGAGTAGCCTATTTATATTTTTCAATACTTTATACTTATATTACACTACATCTCAGGTCAAATTAAACGTTTTCCTCCACTACAATTATTTGAAAACTTTAGTTGCAAGTTACTTTGTCAATTTAGATTATTACAAAACATACATTAAACAATTAAACCCTATTTTATAGTTTGTCTTTATGAAAATAGCTGATCTACAAGTATATCGGCAATTTTCGCAATAGTTTGACAAAAAACGTGCCGTGTTGCAACGTTGTGTGAGCTTGTTGATCGGCTATTTTTAGCCGAATAGATTCGGTGTAGACTGAAGAACAGTGGTCCAAGTACAGTTGAAACTCAGGTCAGTTTTACTAAGAATAGAGGGTTTAACTTTAACCCTTTAAAGCCGGGAAAGCATCTGTGTCATTTTAGATTTTAGCTAGATATGTAGCATCATACGTTTTTCAGAAAACCCAGATTTAGAACATTGGTTTAGAACAGAGGTTCTCAAAAGATATACATATACAAGCTCACAGCGCGCCACTTCGTGCCCCGCTGCAAGCTTGTACATCTGCTATTTTTGAATTTTTTTGAAAAATATTGAAAATGTTTAGGAAATTAGAAGGCATTTGTAGAATCGGCCTCAGGTCTTAATGGTGTGTGTGTGTGTGTGTGTGTGTGTGTGTGTGTGTGTGTGTGTGTGTGTGTGTGTGTGTGTGTTGCTGCAGGCCACTCACCCCAACATGCGGACCTACTATTTCTGCACGGACACAGCCAAAGACATGGAGGCCTGGATGAAGGTCATGACAGACGCCGCCCTCGTCCACACTGAGCCAATCAGAAGGTCAGAACCACAGCGGGGACACTTCACACTCAGCAAGTGTTTCCCAAACAACACATTTTAGCCCTTTTTTGGTTTCCTACGATAAAAAATAAAAAAATCTTATTATTTCACAACATTTTCAAAAAATAATTAACAGATCACGTTTTCAGGGGAAAAATACACATACTGTACATACATACATTAACAAAAATACTTGTAAGAAGTAGAGAGAACAGCAGATCTACAAGCTCCCAATGTGTCGCATTGTGAGCTTGTAGATTGGCTATTTTCGCTAGTTTGTGTCCCAGGGAGACACATTTCTCTTCTGGGTCTCGAGCTAAAAAGTCTGGGAACCCCTGACATACAGTACAGAAAGTATTATACAATGTTAATTCATGAAGCTTTAGCCATAAACTGTATATCATACATGAACATAGACCACTTCCATGTTAATGGTTGTACTGTTAGATTTTGTTTTTGTTTATATTCTCTCGAAAGTACACGTAAATGGTACGCCTACTGTATAGCAGATTCTCAAAGTGGGGTCCAGGGACCCTCAGGGTTCCTTGAGGGGGTTCCAAATGTACCTTTACAGGTCTGTAACTGTAACCCCCATTTGATCATTTTTCTTATGGCGGTCCTTGAAATAAAAATTAAAAGTTTGAGACTCATTGCTGTATAGCACCTTTATCCAAAAATCATCGGGAGCATGAAAATGTTTGAGAATCAACTTGCAAAGGCTTGAAACTTTTGAGACGTTTGAGATGTAGGTAATCCAACACATTAAATGTCATTGTGTGGTTGTTTTTTTGTCAAAGTCACGCTATTCTCACGTTTTAATCCATTTCAAAGCTCAGATTGATTTGAGAAGTCTAGCGGAAAATAGGCCCTCGAGAAACCATCGATTTTTTTACCAAAACGAAATGCAAAACGTCTGTTTAGCCGACATTGATTCGACCTTCAATTGTTCCGGTAAGTTTCGGTAACATTTCAATGGCTTTGTAGAAAATGAAAACAACATAAAAATAATAAAGCCAGTTATCAGTCAATGGTCTATGTTTATGTAAGATAATATGGCTGAGGCTGACAGTATTGACAGCCTTTAAGGCCCCACTGCACTTGACACTCTGTATGTAGAGAATCCCCCCCCCCACACACACGCACGCGCACACGCACACGCACACGCACACACACACACACACACACACACACACACACACACACACACACACACACACACACACACACACAAGCAGACTACAAATTACAAACTGTTATGCCAGTGGTTCTCAACCTTTTCTGGATCAGGGCCTACTCTTGAAAATCTTGTGGCCCACTCATCTGCCAATTGATTGATCATTGATCAACGAAACTAACGTAGTATACTATCCCAATGAAAACTAATTTGTTCAAGGTTTTAAAGAAAAAATACCATGACATTTTCTATTACATGATATGTTTTTTTTTATATCAATGTTATATTATCTTTAAAATCTTAAAGGACGACTTCACCCATTTCAACCTATCTTCATATAACTGGTGCTCCCTAATGCTCGGTCTGTGTCTCATAGGAGGGCTGTGGACTCTTATTATGTATACCCCACCCCACCCCACACAAACACCAATATCATTGCTGTCGGGCAGAAACCTCCCATCTCCATATTCTAACTTTTTGTATTTTTTCGTAAATGAACGCCCTACTTTGAGCTTGTAGATCTGCTACTTTTGCTACTTTTGCATTAGAATCCTGAAAAGTAACAGTTTTGGACATGTGAGGTTTCCACCTGACGATATGTATATTTCCGTCAATCAATTTTCTCTCTCCAAACGTCTATTTCTTGTCTCTCTCTCACCGTCAGACTGGACAAGTTGAATGTGGACCAGCGGACGCCGCAGGAGCTGAACAACCTGCTGAACCACCACCACCGCTCGCTGACGCGGCCCGAGATCCAGAACAACGACCGGAACCGCGCCGAGCCCTGCACGCGGCAACACTCCCTGTCGCGCGCCGACGAGCGGCGGGCCCTGCACAAGGACACCGCGGCGGAGAAGCACAACGGCCAGCAGCAGCGGGAACGGGAGTACTACACGCTACAGCGGGACGGCGAAAGGTACATTTCATTTCACTGACGAAAAAAGTTAATAAAAACCAGTGGTGGAAAAAGTACTCAATTTTTTTACTTAAGTAAAAGTATCAATACTGTAATGTAGAAGTACTCCGTTACAAGTAGAAGTCCGGAATTCAAAATTTACTTGAGTAAAAAGTACAAAAGTATTGCCATCAAAATGTACTTAAAGTACCAAAAGTAGAAAGTACTCGTTATGCAGAAGGTCTTCAAAAGTTTTCAAATGTATAAAATGTCTAAAAATCTAAAAAGTAGATTGGCTATTTTCAAATGGCCGAAATGTATATACTAGGGTTGAAGTGGTTAATGTATGTTTTGTAATAATAATCAAAATCTACAAAGTAACTAGTAACTAGTTAAGTTTTCAAATAATTGTAGTGGAGTAAAAGTACAATATTTGTTTGTGGAGTAGAAGTAAAAGTACTGAAAAGTATACATACTCCAGTAAAGTAAAGATACCTCAAAACTACAGTACTTGAGTAAAAGTACTTTATACCACTGATAAAAACTAAGCTATGATGACTAAACTATGACTAAATATATTGACAATGTCTTCAACAAATACAAACTAGACTAAAATGGTTCGGTCAGTCCGAATTTCATTCAAAGCTAAGCATTATTTTATAAAAGAAAAACACCTGTGCTAAAAACTGATTAGAGAAGATAATGACCCAGTTGCTTATCTTAGTTCCTAAATTAAAAGTACATGCTGAATGAGTGTTTTACTGTCCTCAAATTGAAACAAATATGAAGAATGCACGTTGGCGAATCATTTAAAACAATGCATTACACTTCAAATAAACCTGTACATTTTTTGTAGATTTAATGGACTAAAATCTTATGATATTTAGTCCACAAAAAAACGAGAAACATTTTCAGGTGACTAAAATGTGACTAAAACGAAATGGACTTTTATTCCAAAGACTACATGACTCTAAACAAAATCAAACTATCGACACGGGTATAGGTACTCGCTGAGGAAGGATGGCGTGAGCTACACGCTGCAGAAGGACGGCGAGCGCTACCTGCTGCACAAGGACGGCGAGAAGTACGCGCTGCGGCGGGACGGCGACCGCTACGCGCTGATCAAGGACAGCGAGGTGTACGCCATCCACCGGGACCTGGAGAAGTACGCCGCCGCACAGAAGGCGTCCGACGACAAGTAGGAGCCTGTCACAATAATTACATGATTGCCCTCATCGCAGTTAGTGTTGATTTCGTCGACTAAAACTATGACGAAAAATGTTCGTCGACTACCTTTTTTCACTGACGAAAACTAAATAAAAGCGAAAAAGAGAACTAATCTATGATGACTAAAACTAAGACTAAAGTATTGACAATTCGGTCAACAAATAAAAACTAGACTAAAATGTTAGTGAGGGACTAGTGGAGAAGAGATCCAGTAGAACTAAAAGACAAGTCATTTTATGTTTGGTTGGTTACTGAAAATAGCAGATCTACAAGCTCACAACGCGTCACACTGCGACACGTTGTGAGCTTGTAGATCGGCTATTTTCAGTATGCAACCAAAAGTAAAATCAGCCATTACGACGCCATCAAGGCCCGCCAAAATACATTTTAGACGACTAAATCAACTGTAGTTTTAGTCGACTAAAATCTTATGATATTTAGTCGACTAAATCTAGACAAAAACTAAAACATATCAGACGACTAAAGTACGACTAAAACTAAATGGAGTTTTATTCAGAAGACTATGACTAAAACGAAATAAAAATTTGCTGTCAAAATCAATACTGCATCGCAGTTATTTGGAGATAATCACAATTGTTTAGCATGGACGTCGTAATCGTTTCTGTGTTGAAAAATGTTCAAGAAACAGCAGAACTAGTCAGATCTACACGCGTCGTTATGAGGTCGTAGATCGGCTATTTCAACTATTTTTTTATATATTTTGAAAGTATACAATTATTAAATATGTTGTTTCTTTATATATTTAACCCATTTAGACCTGGAACGCATCTGTGTCATTTTAGATTTCTTTGGCTATTCAAAAATAGATATATACAAGCTCATAGCGCGGCACTCGGTGCCACGCTATGAGCTTGTATATATCTATTTTGTAGATCTGCTATTTTTCTTTAAATCGTGAACATTTTTACAAATCTTTAAATATATATTTTTTAAAGCAAACATTTGTAAAATATTTTGTTCCAGGGACCCCCAGAAGCAAAGATTTGAGTTCCAAATGTTTGCTCTAAAAATGTATATATTCAAAGATTTTCACGATAAAAAACAAAATAGCAGATCTAAAGTAATTAGCCATATCTTCCAAGTTTTGTTTACAAAGCCCAAAAGGCAATTAGAAATGTCCTTTTTATTATGTTCCAATGTTCAATGCAAAATAAAAACACAATTAAAGGAGTAGTTCACCCAAAATATGACTTGTTTTCTATCAATTACACACCCCACGAAGCATTGAATTCATGGAGCTTTTTTTGTTTTTGTCGCATTCCTAAGCCAATAATTTGATTACTGGTAGAAAGATGCTAATGTATCCGGTAGGAGACACAATGGAGACTCTTTGAGTCTCCTACCGGAGAGACCGCCGGTCATCAAATTATTGTTCCAAAAACCAAATAAATCTCTATGAATTCAATGCTTCATGGGGTGAGTAATTGATAGATTTTTTTTTTTTTTTTACTCCTTTAAATCATCAATCGCAATTATTTGTTTGACAATTAATCGTCAAGTGACATTTCATGTTTCGCGACAGCCCTAAGGACCAGTACACGGCCCCGCCGGCGCCCGAGGAGAAGTACGCGCCGCAGAAGGACGCGGAGAAGTACCTGCTGACGAAGGACGGCGAGAAGTACGCGCTGCAGAAGGTGGGCGACAGACACGCGCTCCCGAAAGACGAGCAGAAGTACGTCCCGCAGAAGGAGGTGAAGAGGCAGCTGTCGCTGAGGGAAACGGACAGGTACGGCACGCTGAGGGAGGGCGAGTGCAAGTACGGCGCCATACACGTGGTGGACAAATACGGCACCGTGAAGGAGGTGAAAAAGTACAGCACGCTGCGGGAGGGCGGCAAGTACGCCACCCTCAGAGAGGGGGACAAGTACGCCACCCTCAGAGAGGGGGACAAGTACGCCACCCTCAGAGAGGGGGACAAGTACGCCACCCTCAGAGAGGGGGACAAGTACGCCACCCTCAGAGAGGGGGACAAGTACGCCACGCTCTGCGACGGGGACAAGTATGGCTTCCAGAGGGACCCGAACTCGGAGAGGACTCTGACAAAGATAAACAGCATCAAGCTGCAGCCGGCCCAGGCCGCCGCCATCGCGGCCGCCGTCACGGCTTCTCGCCAAGGGCAGGCGGCCAGCCTCGCCCTGCACAAGGCCCCGCAGGTGAACGGTGGCTCCGGGGCCGGGGCTAGTACCGGATCGGGGGAGCAGCCTGCGGCGGAATGCACCTGCCCTGGCGGGGAGGTGGAAGGCACCCTGGGGAGAGCGTCGGGAAAGGCCCAGGCTCCGGCCCAGGAGAGCCAGGAGTCCAGAGGGCTGTCCAGGACAAACTCCATGCAGCAGCTGGAGCACTGGGTCCGCACGCACAGGACACGAGGACCGGAGGAGGACGCCAGGAGGTAAGACCGTTTAGTCCAAATGACAATAGTCACGTTTCTGTCTGCTCGCCTCCTCCGTCCTCCTGTGTGACCCTTAACCCATTAAGACCTGAGGCCCATTCTACAAAAATGTCTTCTAAATCCTAACAGTTTTCCGAAAATACTAATGTTTCTTTATCAGAGGTGCTCAAACTTTTTCATGTCAAGGACCACCCAAAATGATATGTATTTCTCAAAATATTTTGTTCCAGGGACCCTCCAGAAGCAAAGATTTGAGTTACAAATGTTCGCTTTAAAAATATATATATTAAAAGATTTGCACGCATTTTCACGATAAAAAAAAAAAGGCAGATCTACAAGCTCGTAGCGCGGCACTCGGCGCTATGAGCTTTCTTTTTCTTAAAGTGAACCCGATCAATTCCTCTGTCCTTGTCTCACCTCCTCGACTCCTCGTCGGCGACGTAAGTGGAGGATGAAAGTATGTAGGTTTTAGTGTTGGCATTTGGATAATGTGTGTGTTGGCCTTTGTCGTGTCATTTTGTTTTATCCCCAATTAACTTCCATTCGGATCACACCCCATAGCTATACCAGCAATTTCATCGGATAATGTTTGTTCACACACATACACAATTCCTAACCTTAACTTAAACGCAATAACTTTAGTTACGGTTAGGCATACATGTATATGATTAGCCTTAACCATACTAACAGTGCCTAACATGAACAAAAAAAGTATATTAAACAAATCAAACGGATTGCAGCTTTAGGCAGTCTGCTCTGTTGGTGCTCAGGGAGATCCGCTGACAGTCAGCTGACTTCATGTTCCTGCCTGAATCTGCGCTAGAACTCCGTTTGGTGAAGAAAACGAGGCACCTTGCCAAGCAACGTGGGACCTTCTGTTTAACTTTGTTCTGTTAATTGTGCATGTAGGAGCATACCTTATGGCGATTGAAGTACATTCACCACTTTTATTCTGTTACACTTACTTTTTTACCCCCTATCCCTGCTGTTTGAAGCTCTTTTCAAACAGTCTCTTCATTACAAACAGTACATAACAGTCTCTGTATATGGAAGGTGACAGGAGTCTGACTCAGCGTGATATAACTATGAGAATGACAACACTAGTTCTCTTTCTATCTCAATGAGGATTGAGGAAGTTCCAATGTTTGGAACTACAGGAGGCAACATCCCGCTTTGTGTGACGCAACTCTCTCTCTCTCTATCTCGCTGGTCTGACTGTACTGCAACCTCAATAGGCCTATTTTATACATTTTAGTGCCAAAATCTTAAAAAGCAGCCAAATGCCCGAATCTCCTTATCCCCTCATACATAATAACAACTTTCACCTAATTCCACTACTACAGGCAGGGCAAGCGTTCATGTGACCCCTAGATTAGAAGATAATTAAAAAAACGTCTGTCTTTCATCTCTCACCATCTCACCCTGGTCACGCTTCTCCTAATTGCTGTCCTACTCCCCCTCCATCTCTCTTACTCTCTCCTCTCCCTATCTCCCCCTCCGTCCTATAGCTCTGACAGAGCAGAAAACGCTCCGTCGCCGCAGATTTGTATCAGCGTTGGGAGCAATGATGTCGTTTAGAGCATCGCTTCCCAACCTGTGGGTCGGGGCCCACTGGGGGGCTGTGTGATTACATTGCAAGTGCGCCGAGCCCCAAGTAATTGGCAAAACACTAAGATTTGAGTGATATTATAACATTGATATAAAAGCATTATCATGTTTTCATAGTGACACAACTTAAGGTATACTACATTAGTTCCATTAATCCAAGCCGGAACACAATTGATTGATTGATCATTAAAATAAACATGCAGCCCGCGCAGTTAACACGGTTAACATGTCTGCCATGTTGTGGTCCGATGGGTGCAAAGGCACATGGGTGCAAAGGCACATGGGTGCAAACCACTTTCAAGAACGCTTTCAAGATTTTCAAGTGGGCTTGATGTAGAAAAAAAGTGGGCCCTGATCCAGAAAAGGTTGGGAACCACTGATTTAGAGGAACGGAGAGGGGCGGCGTGGCCATGTACTCTCTCCACCTCTCTGCTCTCTCTGTCCCCATCTCTCTCTCTCTCTCTCTCTCTCTCTCTCTCTCTCTCTCTCTCTCTCTCTCTCTCTCTCCGACTCTGCCCCTCTCTCGCCGTGCTGTCGACATGAATAAGTCATGGGAGCGAGCCTTTAATGAGTGCAGAGCATGTGAACCGAACGCTAAACCGAAACTGCATTTGTCATCTTTATCAGTGGCCCGGGTACAATGCGGGGAACGTGGCTGTGTTTGCCATGTGGCTGATTTTTATCGCTAGCGTCTCGTTCGAGCTACTGAAGAACAGTCACGTTATTTATTATTTATGGATAGTTGCAACGCCGCTAGATGCAGGCAGTCCATTCTGGTGTGTGTGTGTGTGTGTGTGTGTGTGTGTGTGTGTGTGTCTACTTTATATTCTCTATTGTCTAAAGTTTAGACAATAAAACATTGCCTTGTTTTTACTGTTGATAGTTAATAGCCCATTCTTTTAACTTCACACATAAAAGCTCAGTAACTGATGCAACTCTTTAGCATCCTTTCCCTTTTCTGTTTTGACTTTTTTTTTTTTTGCATCCATGTTTGGCATTTAACCACTTAAAACCTAGCATCCCTATTCTGGCCATGTTGTTAACCATCTAAATCCTATAGGGTTCATTGACCCTAGTCCACCAGGGGTCTATACTGGGCCCCCCTCCTTTTTTCCCTCTACACCAAATATCTTTGCCGAAAATAGCAACTACAGCTCACAGTGAGCTTGTGGGAAATCTGTACAAATGATCTGAAGTTGTGTGATCAAGATAATGATAGATAGATATGATTTTTCAAATTCCATTCCACTCGTTTTGCGACCGACTTCCAAGGTTTGCCAGAGGTTTCCCCTTTTGACAAGAAATTACACAAATAATCCCTTCTGCCCATAGGGGGCGTCACTAACGCGAGCAGTTGCACCGTCTGTCGTGTCTATTTCCCCTGCAGCGTCCTTTTGCACTCAGAGTAGCACACTTTTCAATTTCAATTTACGGTCTGCAAACTGGCATAGATTACCTATGGACATGGATAATAGTATTAATCCAAAAGCAAAGTACTATCCTGTTGAGTCGGTGTACTGCAGTGGTTTCTATTAGCGGGTCTATTTTAAGCATGCAGTCATGAGTCTGTAGCCTTATGCATTTTAATTCCCCTTTGCAACCTTGACACTTTCACACACATCTAAATTATACACACATTTTCACACAGTCCCGCCCTTCTCTCTCTCTCTCTCTCTCTCTCTCTCTCTCTCTCTCTCTCTCTCTCTCTCTCTCTCTCTCTCTCTCTCTCTCTCTCTCTCTCTCTCTCTCTTTCTCTGCCTCCCCCTGCCTCACAACTCACAGGTGAAGTGAGTTATGCCGTGTCCTATGTCTTCCGTCTGCATGATAAATGGTGATTGGGGTGCCAGTGTGACACAAACGTATTATATGACGATCCAGGTTTCTCTGCCTTAGTAAGGTCATAGCACACAGTATATAGAATGAGCACATCCATTCAGCTTGTAGATCAGCTATTTTGGCGAACACCCGCACACAACCAAGCATTAAATGACTTGTCTTAGTTCTACTGGATCTCTTCTTCAGTAGTCCCTCCCTAACATTTTAGTCAAGTTTTTATTTGACGAAATTGTCAATATATTTTGTCTAGTCATCATTGCTTAGTTTTTATTTTGTTTTTGTCACAAGAAAAGGTAGTCGACGAACATTTTTTGTCATAGTTTAGTCGATATGCCTTAATATCGATATCGTTGCAATCATATATAGAGATTAAGTGATTAAAGCCAGGGGAAAAGAAAAACAACACTTGTCATTACAATATCCAAAGTACCTGACGATGTCTAGTCTCATTTCATGATATATCAATATAATATCAATATATTGCCCAGGCCCACTATAGAGTGAGCACATCCATTTGTTGATGAGATCCTATTAGGGCGCTAGTCATTAATTAACGTGCAGTCTAACCAGAAGGGGTTCGTGCTTAAGAATAATTATATCTCTCTCACACACACACACACACACACACACACACACACACACACACACACACACACACACACACACACACACACACACACACACACAGACACACAAGGATGTATAACAGGCCCACACACGAAGTGCATGCACACACAAGTGCACACACAGATAATTATACTGTTTTGCATTTGATTGTGGTTTCCTTTTGTTTGAAACATGCATACACACACACACACACACACACACACACACACACACACACACACACACACACACACACACACACACACACACACACACACACACACACACACACACACACTACACACTACACACACAGATAATTAAACCATTTCCCATTCCTCATCCTTTGCCAAGGCTTTGATCCTGGGGGTCGCAGTGAGTGCAGGTATTTTTCAGCGGGAGTCTCGGGGCGCTAGTAGCTCTTAATGAGTATTCTTGGGTTGTTATGGCCGCAGGCCTGCAGACGAAACTTCCTCCAGAACGAAGCTCAAAATGAAAAGATGAGTCAGTGAAGTGCTGCTTATGAGGCTGAAATATCTCCTCAGACTGTTTCACTTTTCTGGCCCTCGTTGGCACTCATCTGCTGCATGACACCCCAAGTTCATGCTGGTTTTACAGTACAAAGACCTCCCCCCGCGTTTGATTATAGTCATTTAACCATTTGACCACCCCAATTCTGCCCCCAGAACCCCCTATTCTGGGGGTAACATTCGCCAGAGATAGCAGATTTACAAGCTCTCAATGCGTCACATTGCGACACGTTGTGAGCTTGTAGATCGGCTATCTCTGGCGAAAAGATTTGGTGTAAGGAAACAAGAGCAGACCAAGTACAGTTGCAAGGTTCGTTTCACTAAGTATAGAGGGTTTAAGTGATTAACCACTTAAGCCCTGTTTTATGCTTTGGCTATTGAAAAATAATAATTTATATAGCAGGGGGGCGCCGATGGCCTAGTGCAGGGGTATTCAATTAGATTGGGCAGCGGGCCACAGTTGTAGAATTAATTTAAGTCGAGGGCCAAAAGACTGTGTTCGTGGTTATACCGTATGGCCATTTGTTGGCTGGCAAGGTGAAGTGTTTACATGTTCGTATGAAGGAAAGGTTTTTAGCACCCGGCTGATAAGAGCACAAGCTCTTATGATGTGTTTCAAGAACCATCAGTTGAGACCCATATTATGCTGACCCATAAAAATTATAAAATATCTTTCAAGTAATCTGTACCTTTACTCAAGTATGGCTTTCAAATACTTTATACACCACCACTGTTTATTTCTACATTTTTAACGTGTAAGGCAGAATTGGGCAGAAATCATGAAGCAGCTTTGTAACATGGCTGCTTGACAACTACCCTTGCACCAAAAATATATATAAAATAATAGCATAATAAATTAACCCTTTAACCAACCAGTGCATTTGTTAACAGTTTGAGGTTAAACATGAACATTTTGTTGATTTTTTGTTTTCAGTCTTGTGGATGTTAATGTAGGACCCTGAGTGAGTCTCAAACATTCCTCCATTCTAAACAGTAGCCTAAATTTATTTTTTATTGGTTAATGGTTGCTTAACCATTAACAAGCTTCAGTTAACGGTTATGAAAAACATTCAAAATGGTCATTATGTACAACCAACCATCCAATAATAATTTGTTACATTCATTTTCACATTGGAACCTGGAATATGTTCCAGGGGCCACAAGAAATCTCCGCTGGGGCCGGATTTGGCCCGCCAGTTGTTTTTAACTTGCTTCTGTAAAGCGATTTGGGAGGGGGCGAGCGATTCAACGAGATGATCAATGTGTCGATTTGCTGCTCTCTACTGGTAGAACTGTCGTATGGGTTTAAAAACCCAATCAGATAATTTATTTGAATGAAAAATTACAAAATTAAAAAATTAAAAAACACGCAAATTGCTGGCACTGGGGGAGTACTTTATGAAAATACTCTTGGCAGTGAAAGAGTTAAAGTAAAATATCTTTAAAACATATATAATTATTATAATATAGCAGATCTACAAGCTTGTAGATCTGCTTTTAGTTTATTAAAAAATGTGAAATATCAGAATTTTTTTTAACAATTTATGTAAAAGTCTTTTTGAAAATGTTTGCAATCTAACGACATGCCCAAAATAGGCTGAAAGTGGTTGATTTTCGCTCTTGCTTGGCTGCGGAGCGCAAGCTGACACTCTACTAGTGTTCCATTCACCTTGACAAGTGGTTGACATGCTGAACTTGTCTCTTATAAAAGAGTGGAGAGAGGACATTCAACAGCCAAAGATACTGAATGAGTCTCATTCAGTATCTTTCGACTTATCAATTTATTCATGTAGTCATGTCTTTCAGAGATTGTTAACGTCTCCATTGCTCCACTGGTTCCTTGGTTCATTCATTTAGTTAACTGACTCTCCTCTCCTCTCCTCTCCTCTCCTCTCCTCTCCTCTCCTCTCCTCTCCTCTCTTCTCCTCTCATGTGGCATCCTCCACATGTCGTATCCTCCCCACCTCCTTTCTCTGTTATTATCATGAACAGTTTTAAAACTTTCTTTTTTTCTTTTTATATATCATTGTTTGTTGCACTGTGGTTAGTCCAGTTGTTTTGAGTGTTTAATGTTTAATGGACCACAGTGGAAACAAGCCTCTGGCTTTTTAGTGCCATTTTTGGTACTCGTTGTACTGCTGTACTTTAAAAAATAAGTCAATAAAATACAGTGCTGGAATAAATCTATACTCAAGTAAATACTATTCAAAAGTACAAATTACGAAGTACATTTTCTGAAATTGTGTGAAAATAGCCAAAAGTACAACATTTCTTTTTAAAATGTGTCGGATTGAAAGCTTGCAAAAAAAACGGAAAATAACGAAATACTCCAAAAATGTACAGTACTTAAGTACAGTACTCAAGTAAATGTTCTTAGTTACTGTCCTACCACGGATAAAACATTCAGTCAATGAAAAACTCTCCTCTCCCTCTCTATCCCCCCCTCCTGGCCTGCCAGCATCACGTCCTACCAGACCTTGCCCAGGAACATGCCCAGCCACCGGCCCAGCATCGTGCCTCGGTACCCCGAGGGCTACCGCACGCTGCCCAGGAACAGCATGATGAGGCCGGACAGCATCTGCAGCGTGGCCGGCTCCGTGTACGACCGGGCCCTCCGTCCCGCCTCCACCATCACCACGGGCGGCATCAACTCGTCCACGCTCAGCGCGCAGGAGAAGAGGAGGTCGATGAGAGACGACACCATGTGGCAGCTGTACGAGTGGCAGCAGCGACAGGCCTTCTCCAGGCACAGTCTGGCTCCCCCTTCAGGTACAACACCTTCGGTGCACAAACACTGGCTGTCCATACCTGGGAAGATTTTATATTCATGTTTCATTATGCAGGACGTTATGACATTATGACATTAAGATGTTCCATAGCTTAGAGCAGTGGCCCTCAACGCGGGGTGAAGGGACTCCCATGGGTCCTTGATAGAAATACAAATGGAACTAAAAGGACCCTTATGGGTCCAAAGTAACGTGTAATCATCAAATGGGGGTCTGTGGATTAATGAATTCCAAACTGAGGGTCCTTCAAATTAAAAAAGGTTGAGAATCACTGCCGGAATCAGAATTGTGGGGTCTGGGGACCCCCAGGGATCCTTAAAAGGGTTCCAGGGGGTCCCCACCATAATGTGTTAATATAGCATCACAATCAATTTAACCAGTTTAAGCGCGCGGGTGGCGCAGTGGTAAAGTCCCTGTCCACCATTACGGAGGTTGTGGGTTCGAATCCACCGTAGTGCATCTGGCTTTGTCGGGCGTCTATGGGAACACAATTGGCTTGTGTTTCGGGGAAGGGAAGCCGGGCGGGGAGGGTGATATTGGTCATTGCACGTATTCCTACGGGTTGGGGCGGCACCTGTCAGCGGGGAGTGTTGGGCGGGAGGAGTAGTCCTCTCGGTGGGGGCTCCTCACTGGCAGGTGAGTCAGTGGGATACAACAGCAGTGAACAGCCCAGAAATGTGTGTGGGGAGGAATGAATTGGCATAAAAGATAAAAAAGGGGGTAAAAATAATTGGCTACTCTAAATTTAGGAAAACATTTATGAATCATTTTAACCACTTTAACCCTATTTTCTACTTTGGCTATTCACAAATGAAAAATCTGGAAGAAAATGGAACATTTTGGAATAAATGTGTAACACAAATCTTCTCTAATGGGGGTCCCTGGAGCAAATTATTTTCAGATGGGGGTCAGATGGGGGAAAATATTTGAGAACCACTGACTTAGAGGCCAAACCTGTAAATGTCCATGTCATGTTGTTCTCCCCAGGGGCGGGCCACTATGGCACTCTGCCCAGCACCAAGACCATGGGCAACATATCGGAGCACGCCGTGGCCCACTCCATCCCCACCTCGCCCTCCCACGGCTCGCTGGCGCTCTACAGCACCTTCTCGCCGCCGCGCCAGCAGCCGCCCCACAACCCCGGCACCCACTCCGAGGTCTCCTCGCCCGTCTTCAGGGGCGACGCGACGCTAGACCGCCGACACAGGACGCACATTGCAAAGGTAACCCGGAGCAGGGCTAGGGCTGTCACGATTACAAATTTAAGTTGACGATTAATTGTCACTCAAATAATTGCGATTAACGATTTAATTGTGTGCTTGGCCATTGAACATTGGAGCATATGAATACATGTTTTATTTCTGTTTGCCATTGATTTAGGCTTCGTAATAAAAAAAATGGACAGGGCAGATATGACAAATAACTTAAACATACGAAAATCAAGAAATGATTGACATATTTGATAACTTTATACATGTAAAAAAAATTGCATAAATAGCAACGTGACGCGTTGTAAGCTTGTAGATCAGCTATTTCTGCTTTTTTTGAATATTTGAAAAAGTTTTATTATCTCAAATAATTGCAATTATCTCAAATAATTGCAATTATCTCAAATAATTGCGATTAGACGATTACGTAATAATTGTGACAGGCCTAAGCAGGGCTGCAACTACAGCATCGGTTATTTACTGATCGATTGTTCGATCTATTGCTTTTTCGATTAATCAAATAACCAATTAAGCACTTACAATTAAGCATTGTTTTATACTTAGCCGCACAATGGTGTCATGCAGCAATAGTGGCAGTAGTCGATCTACAAGCTCACACCGTGTCGCTATGCGACGTGTTGTGAATTTGTGGATCTGCATTTCTTTTAGGTTTTTGAGACTTTTCATACCAGAAATGGAGATCAATTATTAATCGATTATTTTATTAACTTATCGATGATCACAAATGTTTTTTTTAAACCCCTAAACTGGAGTCAGTGTGCGCAGTCACGCTCTGCCCGCTGGAATCTCTGTTTCCATGTCTAAACATTCAGATTTTGTCTTCTGGGACTAAAACGCTTGCGTATCCTTTCATCCAAACTGATCCAATTCCTCTCTCCCTCAAAGGACCTGTAATTTGTTTGGCTTGTGATCATCCTCAAACTTTCTCTCTCTCTCTCTCTCTCTGGATCAGAGGAAGAAATGAGTCGGAACATTTTCGTACACAAATTCACACCGATAAAACTTGGCAAGTAAAGGGCTCACATCTCGCATAGGGACATGCTCCTGGATCTGTTTATCTACTTATATTTCCACGAGGCAACATGAAGGAGAGAGAGGGGGGGGGGGGGGGGGGGGGCGAGAGAAATTGAAAGTGGTTTAAACGTTTGCTTGGAACTGAACGGAATAGGTCAAATTAGATTGGCCTGAATTGAGTTCAGTTTAAATAAATCAAATCCAATCAGCGTGAACTGAAGGCGTTTGTGTTCCATCTCTGTCCTGCAGTATGGATACCCACCTGACCGCAGGTCCATGCCAACTGGCATCCCACCACAGACACTCACCCCACAGTCACTGCAGGGCAAGACGGTAAGTGACTCGAAAAACTCCACTCTGTTAAATGCAACTCTTCCGTTCATCAGTTCTCACGCTCAGTCAATTCTAATTATTTGCCGAATAGAATTTGAATATCATACAAACAAAGGGAATATTAATGAAACGACGGGACTTGGTTCCATTGTTCACAGACAAATAAAACACAAATGCAGACCCCCACACATCTCTTTCCAAATGATTATGTCAGATAATTGCTCTCTCCATTTTCTTATCAGCGATCCATTTGCTGCCACTGTCGTTTCTCTCAGCAGACCGTTAGTCATCAACAGCTAGCTCCCTTGTCCTCGTTCCAGAACACCATAACGCAAATGAAATTGGCTTTGCTTTTTCGGCGTCCTACATACTGAGACCAACAACAGAAGGCTTTGGGATCCTTTAGGATTTTTAACGATTCCGATTCCTTGACGATTCCCCTCTTAACGGTCTGATTCCTACGTATTAAAAAAATATATCAATATACATTTTGATAAACACAAATTCAATCATACATACAATATTGCATACATATTATTGTAGTGGTTCTCAAAGTGAGATTAAGGGACCCTCTGGATAACTTGGGGGGGCTTCCAAATGGATCCTTAGAGGTGTGTAACTCTGAAAGTGTACAAATTGAACCACATGGATTGTTACGTGGTCCATTTGGTTCCATTCGTACACTCTCAGAGTCGTGGCGATCCTTGAAATAAAAAAATGTTTGGGAACCACTTGTATTGCTATTGTTTAGCACAGTGGTTCTCAACCAGTGGTCCGGGGACCACCAGGGGTCCTTGAGGGGGTTCCAGGTGGTCCCCGGCTAAATGATGGAGAGTTGGTAACCAAATGGACCCTTATATATTTTTTACTCTTGAGAGCGTAAAATGAAACCAAATGGACCCTTATGGGTCCATTTGGTTTCATTTTACGCTCTCAAGAGTTACATTATTGTAAACATCTGCATAACTTAATTTACAAGAAGTCTACACAATTAGAGAATGTAGAAGAATTGTTATTTTCATCGATGTTAACAATGAACAATGTGACTGTTATCTCTCCTATGGTACCAACATCAATACAGCATGGAATTTTGGACAAAATCGTATCCAACGATAACAAAATATTCTAAAGTCTTGGGTCTGAGAGGCTAGATCTCGTCAAACGGTGGTCTGTGCCTCAAATGCCGAATAAATAATGGTCCTTATTATGAAAAGGGTTGAAAACCACTGCTATATCAGACGTAAAGTCCACATAACCAGCTCTGACAAGTGTGACAACAACACCGGTTTCCGGAAACGGTTCCAAATGTGTAATGGAACCGAGTCCAGCTCCTCAAATGTTAGGATCCGGTTCCTCCTTGTTTCCTCTGGTTTCCGGATCCCAACCCTCTAACGGTGGCGTCTGTGTGTGGCGGCTCTTTCTTGTCCTTGTGTGTCGCTGTGAGCAGCCCGAGGAGCTGACCCTTCTGCTGATTAAGCTCCGGCGGCAGCAGGCCGAGCTCAACAGCCTTCGGGAGCACACTGTAGCCCAGCTAATGACCCTGGGAATGGAGGGGCCCAACCCCAAGGTAGCATTACCACACATAGCACACCCCACAGCGGGGCGGGGAGGAGGAGCGGGGGTGTGCTTCTATGTGTCAGCGTGTATGTGTCTTTGGTTTTGTGTGCACCAGTGTTGATTTCTTTTTTTTTTAAAGATGTATTTTTGGGCTTTAATGCCTTTATTGACAGGAAATGGGGAGAGAGATTGGGAGAGACATGCAGCAAAGGCTGTCGGGATCGGGACTTGAACCCGCGACACGCTGTCAGGCTACTCTGAGCCTAGGTGCCCGGACCGCTACGCCAGCGGTCCAGGCCACCAGTGTTGATTTCGGACAGCAAATTTTGATTTAGTTTTAGTCATAGTCTTCCGAATAAAATTCCATTTACTTTTAGTCATATTTTAGTCATCTGAAATGTTTTAGTTTTAGTCTAGTTTTAGTCGAAATATCATAAGATTTTAGTTGACTAAATCTACAGTTGATTTAGTCAACTAAAATATATTTTATCCGGCCGTGATAGCGTTGAAATGCCTGATATATACTCAGCTGTGTTCCGAAAATTGCAGATCTACAAGCTCACAACGTGTCGCAGCGGAGAGTGACACCTGCACACACAACCAAGCATAAAATTACTTGTCTTAGTTCTGCTGGATCTCGTCTCCATTAGTCTCTCCCTAACATTTTAACCTAGTTTTTATTTGTTGACGAAATTGTCAATATATTTAGTCTTAGTTTTAGTCATCATAGCTTAGTTTTAATTTAGTTTTTGTCAGTGAAAAAAGGTAGTCGACGATCATTTTTCGTCATAGTTTTAGTCGACGAAATTAACACTGGTGTGCACGCCTGCGTGTGTGTGTGTGTGTGCGTGTGTGCACAGCCACAAGCTTGTCTGGCATCAGCCGCAGGTTGATAAATGGAACGGATGATGGGTGGGCGTGCATGAGTGTGCTCGTTGGAGGTGTATGTTGTATACGTGGGCACTGTGGTGATTAATTGCTTGGCAGTGGGTGTGTGTGGGTGGGAGTGTGGGCGTGTGTGTGCGTGAGTGCGTACGTGCATGTGTGTGTGTACATGTATTACTATACTTGTGAGGGCCAAATGTCCCCACTTATATAGTAGAATATGAGAAATAGATATTCAGAGGATAATCTTTTGATCTGATTTATACTTAGTTGCGTGCCAAAAATAGCAGATATACAAGCTCACAACGTGTTGTGAGCTTGTAGATCCACTATTTTTGGCTTTTAGGGCTAGGCCTAAAGATTTCAACAAATAAAAAAATGGCATTCATAAAATCAACCATCCTAAAATGTTGATGTCCTCAAAAGTATAGTAATACAAACGTGTGTGTGTATGTGTGTGTGTGTGTGTGTGTGTGTGTGTGTGTGTGTGTGTGTGTGTGTGCACGTGTGTGTGCACGTGTGTGTGCACGCGTGCGTGCATGCACGTGTGTGCGTGCACGCGCGTGTGTGTGTGTGTGTGTATGTGTGTATGTGCGTGCGTGCGTGCGTGCATGTACCTTTGCACTACGTCCATCCCCAGCCTGAGGTCTCTGTGGTGCGGCGAGCCATTCAGGAGAGCATGCATCCCAGTGGATGCACTGTGTTTGCTGCTCATCTCTGCTTCTCCCAGTCAGTCCCCTGCACCTTGAATTAATGGTTTGAGCCCCAAGCAGCGGTGGGCTTCGCTTGTTTTTGTGTGATCCAGATCTGTTATGAATAAAGCAATTAATTCTACAATCCCAACGATAAAGAAATTAAAGATCAAAGATTACAGATATTGCATGATGCATTGCGCGTTTGCAAATAATATCTGTGTGGCATTCAGGATTCCAGTAGTATTATTGTACAGCTTTTTGGTGCAGTATTGCATGAGTGTCACATTGCTCGCTTGCTGCCTCCTGATTCATTTAACGTTTTTGGGGTTTACTTTCAAGAGGGATGGAAGTTACAGTATGTGGTTTGGTGTGTGGAACCTTAACCAATGCCATATTATGATTTTGCATGAGGCGTCATGGGCTTATTCCCCTTGAGTTGGTGTGATTAAAATATTTGACATTTGGAGACACAATTAGCAAGAGTTATGCACCTGTGTGCATCGTGTTGCCTCCCTTTTCCCCTTCGTCCTCACACCAGCCTCTCTCTTTCACTTTAACCCTTTTCCTCTCATTTTCTCCTCTCTTAACCGCTTAAGCCCAATTTTATTCTTTGAAATAAAAACAAAGCGAAAATAGCTGACCTACGACTTCTTGAAGCGACGTGCTGTGAGCTTGTAGGTCGGCTGTTTTCACTGTCGTTCGACAGTGGTGGAAGAAGTACTCACATTTTTTACTTAGGTAAAAGTATCAATACTGCAATCTAGAAGTACTCTGTTACAAGTAAAAGTCAGGAATTCAAAATGTACTTGAGTAAAAGTATTGGTATCAAAATGTACTTAAAGTACCAAAAGTAAAATTACAAAAATGTTTGAAAATAGCAGATCTACAAGCTCACAACGCGTCGCACCACAACGCGTTGTGAGCTTGTAGATCGGCTATTTTCAAATAGCCTAGGTATAAAGCAGGGCTAAAGTGGTTAATGTTGTTTTATAATGTAATAATTTATATCTGCAAAGTAACTAGTAACTAAAGCTTTCAAATAATTGTTGTGGCATAAAAATACAATATTTGCCTCTGAGATGTAGTGGAGTAGAAGTAAAAGTATAGACAATTGGCAATACTCCAGTAAAGAAAAAGTACCTAAAAGTGCTGTACTTGAGTAAATGTACTTAGTTACTTTACACCACTGTCGTTCGATAATTTAAATAATGACATATGCCCAAAACAGGGACACCGGGGTTAAAGTGGTTAGGCTCTTCCCTCCTCACCTCCCTTTCTACTCTGTTGTTTCTACGCTGTCTCTCACCGCTCCACATTTCTGACGTGTTCTCTCCTCCCTCTGTGCGCCTCCTGTAGACTGAGGTTCTTTCGCATCACCTCCAGAGGAACCTTGTTTACCTGGACAGCCAGGTGAGATTCTCTCTAAACTCTTTTGCCTGTTTGCATCCCTAAGCTCAGAGATCCTTTTTCTGGATCACGGCCCACTTGGAAATGGCTAAAGTGTTCGTGGCCCACCAGTGGGCCCCGTGGCCCACATGTCGAGAGTCGCCGCCCTAACTGCTTCCAAAGGCCGCCGATCTAAATAAAGCATTAACAAAAATATTGTAGCGTAGTATTGTAAAAAGTTCCAGTGCTTCTCAAGCACTGGAACTTTTTAAGAGTCCGTTTTCACTTCCCAGAAGTAATGATATGCTAATTGTTCGAGCATATACAGTAGAGAGAGACATCCCACTGTATTAGTTGTCGCCTGTTGTTTCGTTACTGAGGGCTATGACCAAATGTCATATGACGATTTGTTTATCACATCCATAGGATAGCCCAGTCCAGCACAAAGTGTACATTTTACTGCACTGATTGGTCCACTACTGCTGTATCAGCCATGGCATGGGGCTGATAACAGTTATCAGATCTGTCAGGATCCCAAATCCAATGGCAAAGTGTGGCTGTTCCACTGCAAGGGGATTTTACATGTACTGTACCACTAGCAGCTAGATCACACAGCAGTCTGTCCATACCCTCACCCCTCCAAAATTATAGCACACACACACACACACACCCCAGTAAGTCCAGACAGAGAGCTGGTCTCAGCCACTTTATCCAGCTCAATAGGTATGGCCACTGGCAGATACTTTGTGTTTAGCACTTGCCTGGGGACTGCCTCAAACCCTGAATACTCTGTCAGCACCATGTGAGTTCTGTTGAATAGCCTCTTTCTTCTCTGGGTGAAATGTGGCATTTCAAGAGGCCGTTTACACACCAAACACAGTGTCCCCCCAAAAAAGAATCTAAACTAGCTCTGCAATTTAAACACTGAAAATCTAGAGAATGCAAAGTCCCAGACCTCTGTTAGTGCTGCATTATTTTTTATGTATATTACTATGATTGTTTCTTATCTTTTCCTGTTTATTTCCATAAAAAAAAAAGTCCAGTCATTACGCTTTTCTTATGCTCCTCTACTGAGGCTCTCTCCAGTCATTAGGTTGTTCTAGTCTCAACTTCCCTCGTGCTTAGTTAGCCTACAGTCATTGGTTTGACAGAAATGCATTCAGATTCACACTAGTTTCAGCCTGCAGTGGAGCAGACTCTGGCCTAATTGTG
The DNA here is from genome assembly GCF_963280865.1 of Gymnoscopelus braueri. NCBI lineage: Eukaryota > Metazoa > Chordata > Actinopteri > Myctophiformes > Myctophidae > Gymnoscopelus > Gymnoscopelus braueri. The sequence goes on along the minus strand of NC_137625.1, from coordinate 39,912,202 downwards.
CAGTGCCTTTATGTAAAGATGGTTCTTCTTGTGTCTGCATTTCTAATGGGCTTTGCAGCTCTATCCTGGTCTCTATCTTTATTCACTTATGTATATTTAAATGAAAGCTACAGTATGAAATAATGAACTACGTAGTGTATGCTACATTTATGCATGCTGTTGCAAGTCATAAAGTCAAATGTCACTTAAGGCGAGGAGTCACACTAATCTAACACTGCTTACAGTATCCAGTACTGTATGTATTCTAAGCATAGTTCTAATCATCCTTCTTAGTGTCAGATCCTTGTATAATTATTATACAGCTAACATACTGCTGATACCAGGTGACATTAAAGCTGTATTATTATTATCATTATTTATTTATTAATAAATAATTGCATTTTTGAATAAAATGTTATTATCTGTATGGTAGATTATGTTAATACAATATCACTTATACAATCGGGGTGGTTGTATTTGGTCTCCCTGCTCTTCTATTGAGACATTTTAGTGCGTCTACTGTAGGTTGGACACGGCCTTCGACGTGATCCTGTTTCTGGTTTGACACGCAAACATTTCAAATTTCTATTTCTCCCCAGAGCAAGCAGGCAGGCTCTGTCAGCTCAGTGGTAAAAAAAATGTCAGCACTTTGCACAGTGCAGGAAGGAGGTTCAAATCCAGGGCAGAACAGGAAAGTCACATAGGATAGCTTTACGTTTATTAACCCATTAAGACCAGGAACGCATCTGTCATTTTAGATTCTAACCACTTTAACCATTATGTCATTATGTTATACTTTGGCTACTCAAAAATAGCAGATATACAAGCTCATAGCGCGGCACCGAGTGCCGCGCTATGAGCTTGTAGATCTGCTATTTTTTGAAAAATTGTGAAAATGGGTGCAAATCTTTCTATATGTATTTTCTAATGCGAACATTTGTCACTCAAATCTTTGCTTCTGGGAGGTCCCTGGAACTAAATATTTTTAGATGGGGGTCCGCGGCCAAATACATAACATTTTGGGGGGTGCTTGACATGGAAAAAGTTTGAGAACCACTGATATTATAGCAACATAAGTGTTTCAGAAAACTGTTAGGATTTAGAAGACATTTGTACAGTAGATGCGTTCCCGGATTGAATGGGTTAATGATATTTGAGCACAGCTGAGCTGGATCCAGTGGAGGTTTCTGTCCCGCTGTTGGAAAACCCTGCTGCTCTGATTATGCGTAACGGCAGAACTTCATGTGCAGAGGGGCAGAAAGTCTCATGGAAGATAGATCAGTTTTGACGGTGTGCACAGCACCAACTGGTTCAGACCGGTGATGTAACGGCTGGCATCAGCAGGCTCTCTTGCCTTCTACCCAACTCGGGATTGACACTAATGGCAGCGATAAAAGTTGTGTGCCTTCCTGCCGCCGGTTCCTGTTAAAAATGGGTGGCATCATCCGTCGCGGTCTGCGGTAATTGCAAGTAAATAAGACCGCTCAATGGCTCACCGAGGCGTGGCCTATACCCTAATCCTAGCAGGCATCTAAATGGGCTGTTTATTTTCGGGACTGGGGGTTAGAATCCCATGCATTATTCAGTATGGATGTACGGCTGAGAAAAGGACAGGTTAAGCTCAGTTCATGCGACCATATGGCACACGTTGTTATAGCTTATAGATCGGTTCTTCGGCAAGTGACAAGAATTTAAGGGGTATTTCACTTTCAAAACACTCCTGGGGGGCATTTTAACGTCTGCTCTGGCTTTTGTGTGGACCTGTGTTTTCAATGGGTCTAGCAGGGTTCAAATGGAGTTTGAAGTTCAATGGGTTTATATATAGGAGGGGAGCGTGTCTGATAAAACAAATATCAAATATCTAAATATTGAATCAAGCAACTTAAAAACTGCCTGGGGTGCACACAAAAGCCTGAGTAGACATTAAAATGACCCAGAAGTGTTTTAAAGTGAAATACCCCTTTAAGCACTACCTCAGGCTGCCCAAATGTGTTTGGAAGAGAGAGGGGACGGTTGTTAAATTATTGATTATTATGATTAACATTTTCTTTTTCTTTTTAATCTCCAAAGACTTGGTCCAGGAATTGATTATTCCAAAGTGAATTGATAAGGACGGGTATTTATTTATTTATTTATTGTGGTAGAACGTAGCTCAATCATACAGAGCTTTGGCAGCTTGAAAAATATATTCCGTTCTCGCGGTTAACTGTCGGATATTGCCATTCCTTTTATCAACAGGACCATCTGTCATTTTGACAATGGAAGCGCCATTATCAAGATTGATTCTCCGTAGAGGGGCATCCCTTGATATACTGCATTTAAAGTTAAGCTTTTAGTAGCCATTTTGACATCAGTGGACCTAAATGCTGACTTGTAGTTTTCCCTTGGTGTTTTTCGTGACGGATGAGTTCGGTGATCACTATTAATAGCGTTCATTATAATTGAAACAGAGATGGATTGCTTTAATTTGAGACCCTGTCGAAAGGGATTAAAAATAGCTTTACATGTGTGTAAAGTCAGTCAGTATGAAAGTCAGTCAGTAACATAAACAGAGGACAAGTCAAATCCTCAGCATTAATGTGTCCATTTGTAACTCAGAGAGAGTTGAACCTTTTCAACCTTATCTGGAATCTTCATTTATAATTGGTCCACACTAATGCTCATTATAAGATCTGAGCCAAAATAGACAGAAGTGATGGCATCTTATAATGAGCAGTATTGAGGAACAATTATATGAAGATAGGTTCAAAATGGGTGAAGTGGTCCGTTCAATTCTCATCCCTGCTGTCAGGTTATCGGTTAACCACTTAATTAGACCCCAGCATCCGTATTCACTGAAAATAGCCGATTTACAGGCCTGTAGATCGACTATTTTTGGCGAAGATATTTGAAGTAGAGCAAAAACTGAAAAGCCACCCAGTGTAGAGCCCTCAGGGACTCCGCTCAACAAAGTAGGCCTATGGGGTTTAAGTATAGCACTCACTACTGTGTTACTATAGCTCTGTGTCCTCTTTTCCTTGGCACTCCGCTAGACGAAGGAGAATGAGCCCCTAATCTTCATGATTCACACTATGATCGAGAACTCGGCGCCACGGCCGCAACTCTACCATCAAGTAAGGGTCCTGGGCAGGACAGGGCCGGGGGGCAGGGCGGGCTCCCGTGGGCTCCCATCAGCTTCACAACAGCCTGTTCAGGAAGCTTTGAACACCTTGACCTGAGGATATCACTTTCATTCATATATTTGAGCTGAATAATACAAAAATATGAAATATTATAGTGACAGCATGCCTGAATTGGAGAGTTTTGTTACAAAATGAGATGTTCAGGATTTAACCACTTACACAACCTGGGTGTCCTTATTTTGGGCATATACATAGTTATTTCTTTATTTTGCTGTGAGACACCATTGTACGACAAAGTATATATATCAGGCTTAACCAAATTGCCATCTATATTGAGGAAAATGACTAAATCAAAGCACAAAGATTTAGAATAATGGACCTATAATGATAACGATGGCATTTCTTTGAATAATGAACTCTTGTGTAGTAGTTAACCGAGTTGACTGCAGTGAAGCTGAATCGAGCCCGTCCCCAGTCCTGGGGGGGTCTATCTGCCCCCCACCGTCCCGTCCCCCCTACCACCACTGTGCCCCTCTCGTCATCAACACCTCTTGTTTCATACCACCTTGGACGCAGTCAGACGCTTCCCCGGTGTCATCACAACATGGTTTTAACGTGTTTTAATTTGCAGTGGTGGAAGAAGTGCTCAGATAGTTTTTATTTTATTTTTTAAACTTGAGTAAAAATGGCAATTGCACTATATAAGATGCTCTGTTAAAAGTAAAAGGCCTGTATTCAAAATATTACTTGAGTAAAAGTACAAAAGTGCTGGCATCAAAATATTTTTACAGTTAAATACTTGTACTGTACTCACATTTTTCAAAGTTTGGCAAACCTTTTTGAAAATAGCAGATGCGACACATTGTGAGCTTGTAGATTGGCTATTTTTGAATAGCTGAAGTATAAAATAGGGCTTAAATGGCTAATGTATATTTCAATAATCTCAATTTGTGAAGTGACTTATAACTAAAGATGTCAAATAATTTGTAGTGGAGTAAAAAGTACAATATTTGCCTCTGAGATGTTGACAAATAGAAATGCTCAAGTAAAGTAAAAGTACCTCAAATTGAACTCAAGTAATTGTACTTGAGTAAATGTACTTAGTTACTTTCCACCACTGTTAATTTGCCTTGTTGTTATTGTATGGTTACATTGCATTCCATTGCTTCCTGTTGGAAGTGACCTGAAATGTGCATGACTTGTGGCATAATGCCATGATTATCTACCATCATCGTCACTTGTCACTTAAGTGCTGCTTTTTGTTGGGTTTCACTCTGGAAACGCCCTGTACACAGTAAAATGTCCAGTGGTTATTTAAAGCAAAATGACACCTTGGTAGAGGTTTAGGTTGTTTAGTTAGATACCTTGCCTATAAGTAACTTTGATTAGAAATTGATATTCTAAAATAGTCTCATTGTTGACTTAACATTGCACGATGGAACAACTCTCAAAGTCACTCTTTTAGCACATAAACGAACGCAAACAAAGCAAATTCAAACATTACACATCTCGATACGGCATTTAGAAAGTCCGGCTTTTGTGTGTTACATGTTGGCTGAATCAACTTTGTTTGCGTTTGTGCTAAAAGACAGAGTGACTTCATTTTGGAATATCATTTTCTAATCAACGGAGCTAACTATTGAATATATGACATCATGGCAAGGTAACTACACAACCCAAACCTCTACCCAAGTTTCATTTTGTTGTATCTCTGAGAGTGTATAAATGTAAACCAAATTACATGTATACGCTCTCAGAGTTGCAACTGGAAAAACACTGAGGATTGTTTTCCTGTTGGATGTCATTGTTTCCATCAACCCAGTGAATGCACTTTGTCCTCCACTGATTGTCTTGTTTTAGACAGTCTGTCTGCGCTTTCATCGTGATATGAAATCTGTCTTTTTTGCTCACGCTGTTACATTTCCCCAGATCATAACCTAATCACTATGAGTGTAAAACAACTCGACTAGGGGGGGAATTGTCCTACAGCCGTGAGGATTTTATCAGCTGCGGGCGAGGTCTTCAAATAACCAGACACATTTTGTATTTCAGATGTCAAAAGAGGTGTGAGTCTAGTGGCACTTATTGTGCATGCGTGCGTGAGTGAGTGAGTGAGTGAGAGAAAGATCAATCAAGGTTCTAGTTTTAGTCTGGGTCTCGTTGACATGTTTTATCCAGTTTTGCTGTGGAGACACAGTCTTTAGAGTGGAGGAGAGGAGAGGAGAGGAGGGGAGAGGAGGGGAGGTAGAGAGTAAGAATATTACTAAGGAGGAGACCTTGAGACGTCAAGAAGTCAATACGAGCCTACCCTCTCGCCCTGAAGTGAAAACACACATTTTAACACAATAACGAGGCAGGGAAATGTTTATAACTTGAGATTTGGAAGTGAATTGTAAATGGTAAATGGTGCAAGCAGTGTAAAACAATGTGTTTTGTCTTCAAAGGAGCCTAGTATGTCTAGTCTTGATTTTCCCTTTTCCTAAAGCCCTAGCTTCTCCTCAGATTACCTACTTTTGAAAGTGACAGCGTTCAGACGCGATAACGCCCGTGTCAGACCGTTGGGAGAGGCGGGTCGCTGACCCCAGTGGGAACCATTCCATTATTATCCATCCTGTGCACTGAATGTATTAACTGCACATAATGTGTTATGTTGTCGCCCCCTGCTGTTCAATATGTGACGGTGTCCGTGTGTCTTTCAGATCAGCCCGGAGGACTACAGGGACGGCTCCTCCTTCCCCCAGCGCACAGAGGAGGTCGACATAGATGTAAGACACAGCTCCTCTTCTTCATCACCTCCTCTTCATCCCCCCCCTGCAACCAAACCGCCCTGTCTGGACATTTAACCACTTTAATCCCTATATGCTTTGTTCTGTGACGAAAAGCAGAAATAGCCGAAAAGCATATGCTGTAATACAAGCTTATAATGCACTGCAAGCGTTGTGAGCTTGTAGATCAGCTATTCTAAAAAATAAAATAAAAAATGGAAAAAACATTTATTATATTATATTATTATATTATTTTATAATTTTGCCTATGCCATGCCCAAAATAGGGACGCTAGTTTTAAATGAGTTCATTCATGAACAATGTGTGTGTGTGTGTGTGTGTGTGTGTGTGTGTGTGTGTGTGTGTGTGTGTGTGTGTGTGTGTGTGCGCGCGCATTTCAGACCAAGCTGAGCAGACTATGTGAGCAGGACAAGGCAGTGAGGATGCAGGAAGAGAAACTACAGCAGCTACACAGAGAGAAGGTACAGGCTCGTCCACCCCCTCTCTCCCTCTCCCTCCCTCTCTCTCTCTCTCTCTCTCTCTCTCTCTCTCTCTCTCTCTCTCTCTCTCTCTCTCTCTCTCTCTCTGCTACTCTTGTCTTTTCTGCTGAGGAGTCACAACGTGTAATTAGTCCTTGTACACGTGTCCATGTGTGATTAATCTCACCTCTGCATGGGTGAGCCTGTATAGTACTGCAGGTTTGTATGGGGAGAGATTTGTCTCAAAAGTATTTGTGAATCCAATACCAAGATGCACAAATATTCTTTGATTTACAAATGTGTTTCCATGATTTACAAATGTATTTTGCAATCTACAAGCACAAATTATTTATTTCTGACTTTTGTAAATTTGAATTTGTAATTTTTACTAAAAAATATTATACTTGTGTGTGCATTTATCATAAAATATCATTTGTAAATCATCTATTCTGTGTGTGAATTGTTGGATCTTATTTGTGAGTAGACCAACACACGCATACATTCCTTTTTCCTGTTACATCATTTTGAGACAAACATCACGCTTTTTTAAGAGAATTTTTACAAATGTATTTTCCTATCCACAAACTTACTTGTAACTTGTAAGTTTGCATTTAAATACATGTGCTAAGTTTCACACAGTGTTGGTGAGATTCACTCTCACTTTCTGCAGATCCGTGTGTTGGTGAGATTCATACTTTCGGCAGATCCATGTGTTGGTGAGATTCATACTTTCTGCAGATCTGTGTGTCGGTGAGATTCATACTTTCTGCAGATCCGTGTGTCGGTGAGATTCATACTTTCTGCAGATCCGTGTGTTGGTAAAATAAAATAAAATAAAATAAAATATATACTGGGGGGGGGGCAATTGTAACAGAAGAAAATCTTCACAGTCTAATGGTAGGTATGATGTCTCCCCAGGATCCAAACTAGTTAAAATAGCAGATCTGCAAGCTCACAACGCTTGTAGATCTGCTATTTTCATTGCGTGTTCTTTTTAATTAATTGATGGAATTTCTTAGATCTTTTATCTATTCGTTTTTAGATTTTAGATTTTTGGGTGGGATTTTTTTTGAAATAATATATAATATATTTGAAACGGAAAAAAGGGATCTTTCCTTGTGAACCATAAAAATGTGTACATGACCCACAAAAGGGTCCCGACCCACTGTTTGGGAAACAGTGATCTAACCCAGTGGTTCTCAACCATTTCAGGCCGCGACCCCCCAAAATAATCATATTTGAACTGGGGACCCCCCACCCTGATAAGCACTTGGAATGTAGGAGTTGATGCATTACGTTTAGTTTGACTCTATTGTGAAAATAGCAGATCTTCAAGCTCACAACGCCTCGCAAGGAAGGTGTTGTGAGCTTGTAGATCTGCCATTTTCAAAATGTTTTCTTATATTATTATTATTGTTAGACAATTTGGCCAATGTTTGACAATTTTTTATAGTATAGTAACTATAGTTTGTTGATTACTTTTGATGCAGTAATGTTTTTGTTTGTTTTTTGTATTTAAAAGGTCTTAAAGATCCTTAAATTGTCACTTCACTGTCATCTGGGGACCACCCCAAATCATGTGGGGACCCCCCTGGGGGTCCCGGCCCACATGTTGAGAACCACTGATCTAACCAAACTTGACCAGCTTATCAGCTGGACTTTGCTGGGCTGTCCAGTGTCCAGCCATCTAAACCAGCTTAAGCTGGTTTAATGGCATACCAGGCTGGACAAGCTTGTCCATGCCATCTATACCAGGCTGGACAAGCTCGTCCATGCCATCTAAACCAGCTTAAGCTGGTTTAGATGGCATACCAGGCTGGACAAGCTGGTCAGGCTGGTTTGTCAGTGTAGTTGGTTAGCTGGTCACTAAGCTGGATTCTGCTGGTCTTTGCTGGTCAGCCAGCTGGCTGGCTGGACTGACCAGCAAAGCCAAGCTGGTAGCTGGTCTTTGCTGGTCAAATGGGTGGACTGCCCAGCAAAGTCCAGCTTACCAGCTTACCAAGGAAAGATCCCTTTTTTCCGTTTCAAATATATTATATATTATTTCAAAAAATGTCCCACCCAAAAATCTAAAATCTGAAAACTAATAAAGCAAAGATCTAAGAAATTCCATCAATTAATTAAAAAGAACATGCAATGAAAATAGCAGATCTGCTATTTTAACTAGTTTGGATCCCAGGGAGACATCATACCTACCATTAGACTGTGAAGATTTTCTTCTGTGACAATTGCCCCCCAGTATATATATTTAATTTAATTTATTTTAATTTAATTTAATTTAATTTATTTTATTTTATTTTATTTTATTTTATTTTATTTTATTTTATTTTATTTTATTTTATTTTATTTTATTTTATTTTATTTTATTTTATTTTATTTTATTTTATTTTATTTTATTTTATTTTATTTTATTTTATTTTATTTTATTTTATTTTATTTTATTTTATTTTATTTTATTTTATTTTATTTTATTTTATTTTATTTTATTTTATTTTATTTTATTTTATTTTATTTTATTTTATTTTATTTTATTTTATTTTATTTTATTTTATTTTATTTTATTTTATTTTATTTTATTTTATTTTATTTTATCAAGACAAGACACGGATCTGCAGAAAGTATGAATCTCACCAACACACGGATCTGCAGAAAGTATGAATCTCACCGACACACGGATCTGCAGAAAGTATGAATCTCACCAACACACGGATCTGCAGAAAGTATGAATCTCACCAACACACAGATCTGCAGAAAGTATGAATCTCACCAACACACGGATCTGCAGAAACACTGTGTGAAACTTAGCACATGTATTTAAATGCGATACAAGTAAGTTTGTGGATAGGAAAATATATTTGTAAAAATTCTCTTAAAAAAGCGTGATGTTTGTCTCAAAATGATGTAACAGGAAAAAGAAATGTATGCGTGTGTTGGTCTACTCATAAATAAGATCCAACAATTCACACACAGAATAGATGATTTACAAATGATATTTTATGATAAATACACACACAAGTATAATATTTTTTTGTAAAAATTACAAATTCAAATTTACAAAAGTCACAAATAAATAATTTGTGTTTGTAGATTGCAAAATACATTTGTAAATCATGGAAACACATTTGTAAATCATGGACACACATTTGTAAATCAAAGAATATTTGTGCATCTTGGTATTGGATTCACAAATACTTTTGAGACAAATCTCTCCCCATAGGTTTGCTCATTTGGGCAATGCGTGTGTGTGTGTGTGTGTACAGTACACTTATATTGTGTATTCGTGCAAAATATGGATGTGTGTGTGTGCGTGAGTGCATGTGTGACTTCTCTCTCTTTCCAGCCAATGTTAAAGGGATACTTCACTTTCGGGCCGGGGACACATTTAAAAAAAATATTAAAAATAAATGAAAAAAGTTATGGAAAATTCATGGCCCCCTCACACATTAGTAGGACACTGCGTGTCGTGAGGGGGCCATGAATTTTCCATAACTTTTTTCATTTATTTTTAATATTTTTTTTAAATGTGTCCCCGGCCCGAAAGTGAAGTATCCCTTTAATAGTACAATAAAAAAACGAAGCATTTAAAAAAAATGGAATAAACTTGCAAACCCGCTTTAGAAATTAAATAAAGGTGCTTTGGTGGCACAGTGGTAAAGTGCCTGCCCACCACCGCGGAGGCTGTGGGTTTGAATCCACCGTGGTGCATCCGGCTTTGTCGGTGATATTACTGCATGTATTTCTACGGGCTGGGGGCAGCATCACCTGTCAGGAGGGAGTGTTCTCCCTTGCTTCTGGCTAGGAGCAGGACGAAGGCTCTACGTCCTCCCGGTGGGGGCTCCTCACTGGCAGGTGAGTCCCCACACACAAATTGTGTGTGGGGAGGAATTAATTTGCAAAACGACTGAATTGGGGAGAAAAAGGAGTAAAAGAAAAGGCGCCAAAAAAAACAATGAAATTGAAACAAAAACGCCCTCTGTTTCCACAGCACACCCTGGAGACAGCGCTGCTGTCTGCCAGCCAGGAGCTGAGCGAGCAGACCGCTGCCAACCCCACCTCCTCCTCCTCCTCCTGCTCCGCCGCCATGCAGAGCCTCCTCCAACAGAGAGACGTCCTGCAGAACGGACTGCTCAGCACCTGCCGAGAGCTCACCAGAGTCACCACTGTGAGAAACACGCACGCACGCACGCACACGCATGCACGCGCGCACACACATTTCGGTGGGAACGAACCATAAGACTTCATGTCTTCGTGCCAGTCCATGTGCTGCAAACCTGCTTACTGTAGCCAATATCCAGTTGTATATGTACAGTATAGCTCTGCTGTCCGGCAGAAACCAGCTAACTCCAAAATGTTCATTTTTCAGGAAATGAAAAAAGTGGAGTTAGGAGGTTTTGTTCATCATTGATAAGAACAGCTGAATGGACCTCCAAGCTCACAATGAAGTTGGAGGTCAAAAAGGGGTGGAGCCTGGAGGCAGCAGAACCAGCTAACTCCGGTGGAGTTAGCTGGTTTAGCAGAAAGTTTGAGGATCCAATGGAGTTAGCTGGTTTTGTCAGAAGCGCTTTTTAATGCTTTTCATTGGTTAATATTTTTATTTTACCAACACATAGACGTAAAGGGTGTTAAATGGCCCTGATTTATGGGGAAAAAAAGCAAAAGCGTCAAAATGGAGTTTCTGCCGGACAGCAACGATTGATGAAATGTTATTTTGTTTGAGCGGCACGATACAAAATCAATGCAAAGCCGCGACTTTGCGCAAAGTTGGACCGAGCAACCTCATGTTTATGTTTATTCGGCGTTCACAGGTTTAAAAAGACAAGTGCCATTAATAACACAGAATTATTTTGCTTATTACATTGTAAGTGAAATTAAATCTCAATAATCAGAAGTTCAGAATCTAAAATTAGCAAAAATCTAATAACCTAAAACCCAAATCTAAAATCCACTATTTACAGGCCCGTTTCTGAACTCTTTCCAGTGTTATAATCTGACGGTCAGTCAAGCAACTGTACCAGACTGGTACGGCATACTCCAGCACCAGATCGAAACCAATTCAGGATCTCGGACCCCAATTTTCTTCATGCAACACAGGACAAAAAGCTTTCTTTTGGCCGAGGTCAACATATAGTCCACCTGGCTATATCCCTTTTCAAGTCAGCTTTAATGGTGACTCCCAGAACCTTTACTGTGTCACAGACTTCTAGAATATTCTGGTCAATGGAGAGTGGAGAGCGGCACAAACGCTTTTCCAACGAGCGAAGATACCAGGACGACGGAACGCTTCGTTCGCGTCACCTCGGTATCTTCGCTCCAGTTGGAGGAACTGAAGCTTCTTTCTCGAGAAGTAGGGCATAAAAAGTGAACAAAACAGAAATACATATAAGTTGAATTATGGAGGTTTCTGCCTGACAGCAACGACTTATCACACTGGATATGAGCGTCTGCTAAATGCAGTATATAAGTATATTGTAGTGTCAATTGTAATGTGATGTGTGGTGGTTGCAGGAGTTGGAGCGTTCCTGGAGAGAGTATGATAAGCTGGAGACAGACGTCACACTGGCCAAGTCCAACCTCCTGGAGCAGCTGGAAGCTCTGGGCAGCCCACAGGTACTGGATGCACACACACACACACACACACATGCACACACACACACACACACACACACACACACACACACACACACACACACACACACACACACACACACACACACACACACACACACACACACACACACACACACACATGCACACAGGTATAATACTCATAAACACATGCAACATGCGCAAACGCACATGCCTGCAGAGGCATCGCTCATACACATAGAGATATCCTTGAACACATACATGCGCGCATGCACGCACACACACACAAAAAGAAATTCTGAGAAATGCTTAGGAGACCCGGTCTGTGCTTATATGTGTACCCTTCTGTGTCCATCCACTTCTGTGTGCGCGTGCATGAACGTGCCTCTCAGACGGAACCTCCGAGTCAGCGGCACGTGCAGATCCAGAAGGAGTTGTGGAGGATTCAGGATGTGATGGAAGCTCTGGCCAAGAACAAGCCAGAGAGGAGGAGCACAGACAACAGTGAGCTGACACTCTTTAATATGGAGATGGCAGGCAGACAGTCTCTCTCTCTCTCTCTCTCTCTCTCTCTCTCTCTCTCTCTCTCTCTCTCTCTCTCTCTCTCTCTCTCTCTCTCTCTCTCTCTCTCTCTCTCTCTCTCTCTCTCTCTCTCTCTCTCTCTCTCTCTCTCTCTCTCTCTCTCTCTCTCAAGGACACTCTGACAAGGCACATGAGTTGATCGACGTAATGGCTGTTGTGGAGATTTAATTTATGACCTTTCAATTACTGAACGGTCTGAAAGCATTCTACCAACCCTCTACTCCCTCATGCCTTACACACAGAAAAGGCCTCAGTGTTAATTTAACTCTGGGAGAGTACAAATGGAGCCTTGGGGATTACTTTAAAAAAAAGAATAAATTGCAGGTCTTGAAAGGTTTTTTTCTCAAAGTACTGCATTCCAAAGTCATTAAAACGTAGGAATTGATTAACTACTGAGCGCTGCCCGTGAAATGGTTTTTGCACGTGTTTCGGTTATCAAAAAAAAAGAAAGAACTTCAGCTTCCTTTTTTCACTCTTGTCTCCGTTCTCCTTGTTCAACAGGTTTTCCTGCTTCCAGGCCCCTCTCCAGCATATCAAAGAATGAGGTATGTTCCGCTCTCAAATCCACAGAACCCATTAAGGACATCCATTTGTGTTATGCTCACTTCCAGTTCAATTATCAGCACTTCAACACACGTCTGGCCTGGTGCTTTTTGCGCTTAACCCATTAAATCCGGGAACGCATTTAGCTATAACCATTATTTCATACTTTGGCTATTCAAAAATAGCAGATATACAAGCTCATAGTGCGTCACCGAGCTTGTAGATCTGCTATTTTTGAACAATCGTGAAAATGTGTGCAAATCTTTGTAATCAAAGATTTGCACACATTTTCACGATTGTTCAAAAACAGGTTCCGGGGACCTCCAGAAGCAAAGATTTGAGTTACAAATGTTCGCTTTAAAAAATAAATATTCAATTATTTGCACAAAAAAAATCACGATTATTCTAAAATAGCAGATCTACAAGCTCGCGCTATGAGCTTGTAGAGCTGCTGTTTTTGAATAGCCAAAGAAATCTAGAATGACAGAGATGCGTCCCCGGTTTTAATGGGTTAAGACGGTGATGAGGGAGTCAGTGATGCAGGAATATTTTTTTTAAAGCTGCGATCCATAAAATTCATGTCCTACGCAGGATCCGATAACCGAGTCTCCCGTGTGCGAGGCAAAATATCTACCACTGAGCTGAGATGGGGCAGGGGAGATATTGCACTTTGAGTTTTAGACACTCAGTAGCGGTTCTACTTGACCGCAGAGTCTACATTTCTCCATAGAAGAGCAGAGAGTCCAACCACCACAGTTGTGCTATTTATATGAACATACTCTACAGTGGTTCCAAACCCTCTCTGGGTCAGGGCCCATTTTAAAGTCTCAAAAGCTTTTTTTGTCAAACATTTGACAAATGTCTTCTAAATCCTAACGTTTTTTTTAAAAACACTATTGTTGCTATATCAGTGGTGCTCAAAACCCTTTTCATGTCAAGGACCCCCAAAATTATATGTATTTGGCCACGGACCCCCATCCCATCTAGTTCCAGGGACCCCCAGAAGCAAAGATTTGAGTTAAAATTGTTGTTCAAAATAATATATGTAAGATTCAAAGATTTGCACAAATGTGGAAGGTTTTTCAAAAAATAGCAGATCTACAAGCTCATAGTGCAGCACTTGGACTATGAGCTTGTATATCTGCTATTTTTGAATAGCCAAAGAAATCTAGATTGACAGAGATGCGTCCCCGGATTGAATGGGTTAAGGACATGGCCGTTCATCTTTTTAACCAAATCTACTGTTGTGAGAACACCTCTGTCTCTTGGCTTGTGCATCAGTCTACTCACTAGCGTTCAAGACTGTCCAACTTTCACTGCTTTTAAACTCAATGTAAACAATTGGTTATTGGAACACTACTGATGTGACCATGTATAAAGACTGGCCACTGTTTTTAACCTGTAACCCTGTTTTTGCCATGTATTGTATTATTTATGGTGTCTGACTGTGTTGATGTATTTTTGTACGTCACCAGTTTTTGTGTCGGGGACTACGGATGAAAATTAACATCTCTTGCTAAATCCTGCGTATTTACAGCACTTTTTTAAGTATTGTTCATTAATAGTCCTCCCAAGTTAACAAATGAATGAAATGAAAATGCTTCTGGTTGGAAACCGTTCGGCAGGCAGTGACGCTGCTGCCGCTCAGTCCCCTCAAGGAGGGCGAAAGCGTGCCCCCTCGCCCGCCTCTCCCCCAGTTCTACGACTCGTCCGAGCGGCCCCCTCACGTGCCCCCCCTCCCCTCGCACCCTGGCGGGCGCCTGCCCTCTCACGCGCACCGCCCCGAGGACCGCAAGGCTGCCGGCTCCAGGAATGGAGCACACAGCGTAAGAAACCGCTGCCCCCCCTTTACCCCCTCCATGCCGTGTCTGCCCATTGGTTCAACATTTTACCCCTCCATGCCGTGTCTCCTCATTGGTTGAGCATTTTACCCCCTCCATACCGTGTCTCCTCATTGGTTCATCATTTTTTGGTTGGATTGTTGACATCACGCGTTCACTCAGCCCGCTGGACCATCACATTTTAATTCTTTATTTCAGTCTGGGGTTTTTTCCTTTGTTTTTCAACTCGCGTTTTTCCATGCGTTCTACTTCATTTGGAGTTTACTTTGACTTTAAGTTTGAGTGTCTGTTTTTGAGAGTGTGCCATTGTGGTCAGAGTTCCATTCACCCAGCTTTGTTTTAACCCTCCATGCTTCGTCCAGATGTCACCATCTCATGCCTACAGTGTGGCATTCTGCCCCATCCTGGTCCGTACAAGACAATGTGTGTGTGTGTGTGTGTGGGTGTGGGAGTGGGTGTGGTCGGTGGGTGTGGGGGTGGGTGAGTGTGTGTGTGTTTAGCGGGAGTACTATTTGCAAGTGTGTGTGTGCGTGTGTTTCTGTGACGGTGTGTTTTCGCATATGCATGCGTCATTTGTGCGTACATGTGCCTACACACATGTTTGAGTGTGTGTGCGTGTGTGTATACTGTATGATACACAACATGCGTGTGCTGACCGGCAGTCTGTCCCCACTACGTGCATCCCACAGCAGGCCCCGGACTATCGTCTGTACAAGAGTGAGCCGGAGCTAACCACTGTGAACGAGGAGGTGGACGAGGTCAACGGAGAGGACAAAGACAAGGACAAGACAGACCCTGCTGCTGAGAGCAAAGACGCCACATCCGCTAAAGGTGCCTCACTTTGGACTCATCTCACAATTCAGCCAATTAGCGATGGTCCTCCTGAGTGACCTACAAAGACCTACGGAGGCCCGGAGCAAAGCGTGATTTATACTTGGTAGTGTGCCGGTGTCCTGCTCTGAAAATAGCCGATCTACAAGCTCACAACTCGAGCATTGTGAGCTTCTAGAAAAGCGCTTGTAGAAAAAAAGAAGCCTTTATGTCCCACGTATCAGAGGAGACACGTGATTGTCTGTGCTCTCTCTAACACCAACTGTAGCAGTAGAATACATGGGAATGAGGAATTGGCAAAAAAACATGTCCGGTATGTTTAAAACCCTTTCAGTGGAGACACACATGGCATTGTAGCTTTGCATCAACTACTCTATAATTTTCACTTTTCCCTTCTCTGTAAAAGACAGAGATAACGGAAATAGTCATGTTTATGTTGTGACTTAGCCTGGTTCCAAACCATAGACCCCGTCCACTCTCTGAGTGGACTGCCTCTTGGTCAGGTGTTGAAATGTGAGCCTAGGGTATCTTCGATACCGTCCAGTACCGTCCAATGAGAGGCGGAGGTGGGGGTGGGTCTAACGACAAGCCAATCAGTGAATATCTGCTAAAACAAGCTGTGCGATGACGTCTTATGTAGATGGATCCGTGGATCTCTTGTGATTGGTTTAGGGAAATTCGAATCCCGTCCCCCTTATAATTGCCGACACTGCAGCCAAATTCAGACTGAAGCTCCACGCAGTTGTAACTCAACAAGTCACACCTACACACTCGCTGTTAATACACTGAGGACGAGACTCTTAACGTCTGAGTTAACATTCCGTTAGCAAAGTACCACGGTTTGCATCATTCTAAGCATCGCATTTCCAAATGTACTGCGAAGATGGAATTTGCCTCAACTACACTAATTGTTCACAAATGTGTGGCTGACAGCGTGCCCTGCTCTCCCTAACGCAGTGCCCTCCTACCCCGTGGGCATCGTTCAACCCAGGACCAAATCTCCCATGAGCCCCCCTGAGTCGTCCACCATCGCCTCTTACGTCACGCTGAGGAAGACCAAGAAACCTGAGCCCAGATCAGTAAGTCTGCCTCGTAGTAGCATCAAAAGGAGGAGAGGGAGAGAACTGTGCTGAACGAAAAACATGCATAGATGAGATAGGAGCTGACTGAAAGGATCTTGTTTGAAATGACCAAACCTGCCTACCGATGACGTCACTGGTAGGCAGGTTTCTGAACTGAAGAGGTCACTATTTGCAAGTGGGCAAAGCCAGATTTTTTACGGTGTGGCTCTGCAGGAGGATAACCGTCTGTATGTGTGTGTCTCTGTGTGTGTGTGTGTCTGTGTGGTAATATCTCAAACCGATCAGTTCACATATGTTTTATACTTTTTGAAATATGTTAACTTTAATTGCATAAATCAATGCGGCTTGGATCAGGCTGAAACTTTGCCTAAATCTGGAGTCATGCGTCATCGATCAACACGATTCAAGTATGTATTTACATGTTGGATGTCTCTACAGAAATGTTGCTTTTTACACTTACATTCACAGTTTTTGGAAGAGAACTAAGCAGGATACAGTATATAACAATAATAGCCAATGATCATGATCTGTTCTTGGAGATCATAGGGCTGTGGCGCTCCAATTTTAATTCAAACCTACCACTCGGTTGTTCCAGAAGAGATATCGACCTAAATGTTTAAAACCAAAAACCATGTCAGAGGGATTCTTTTTTGGGGGAGGACAGTGTCTGGGTTTATTGCGTCAGCTGTGGATAACTTTAGAATCTCTCCACAGGATCGGCCCCGCAGTGCGGTGGACCAGATGGGAGCCGGGGAGAGAGAGGTGGGCCGGGCCAGGATGAGCGTGGAGGAGCAGCTGGAGAGGATGAGGAGGAACCAGCAGGCCGCTCTCCGAGAGAAGAAGAGAGAGACGCCGTCTCGGTCGCCGTCATTCAACAAGGACAACCCGTGTGCAGTGGTGGAAAAAGTACTCACATTTTTTTTTACTTAAAGGGATTGTTGGCAACATTAAGCCTAAATTTGAAAAATGTCTATATATATATATTTTGCATTTTTTCCCCTCTATCAGCCACTATATAATGATGCTGGGGTGTTTTCCTGCATTGAAACACAGTCCTCTTTCTGAAATCCTTATTTCCCTACTGTTTATGTTGGTGTCGGGCCGTAAATTAACGCACGCATGTGCGCATCCGTGCGCGTCCGTGTCCGTGTGAACTTTTTACTTTTGGTTTGAAAACGCTCTCAAACTTCGTTTTTGAGGCACATAATTTACTTTTCAGATAGCGTTTGGATAGAATTTAGTTGTTTAACTTCATATATGTGGTCAATTTGTCATGAAAGAGCCTATTTAAAAATAAAAATTCAGAGAACCGGCAGGGGCGGGCAGTTCCGCGAATTGTATCCGAATAAAGTAACCTATATTCGGCATGGCCCGTTTAGAAGTGTCCTTAACTCTATGGAACTCCTCCCTGCGTCACCCCTTGGTGGTCGGGGAAACGAACTGCTGGAGTTTTTTTCTTTGTTTATCTCTGAATCGCCTACAATCCCTTTAAGTAAAAGTACCAATGCTGCAATATAGAAATACTCTGTTACGTAAGTAAAAGTCTGGAATTTAATTTTTTCTTCAGTAAAAGTACAAAAGTAAGTCAAAATGTACTTAAAGTACCAAAAGTAGAAAGTACTCATTATGCCGAATGTCCCATTTCAAGTTTTCAAATGTATAAAGGTTTTCAAATGGCCGAAATGTATATAGGGCTCAAATGGTTAATGAATGCTACAAAAATAAATGTAGGGGAGTAAAAGTGCAATATTTGCCTCTGAGATGTAGTGGAGTAGAAGTAAAAGTACTGAAAACTGGAAATACTCCAGTAAAGTAAAAATACCTCAAAATTGTACTTAGGTAGAGTACTTGATGTACTTAGTTACTTTACACCACTGCCCGTGTGTTATATTGCAGGTATAAACACACTCATACACTGTACACAAGTACTCAGATTTGTGTGTTTGTTTGTGTATGTGTGTCAGGGGTGTCATTTGGGGTCCCAGGGGATGGCATTTTGCAGATTAGTCTGATTTTAGATCTGCGTTATTCAATCATCATAATTGTTTTACAGTCTATGATCTTAATCCACACCCATCCATCTACAGTGCATGTGACAAGTGACACGCACGTTATAGACACGTTTTCTTGTGTGCAACCATACATTAATTAATCGCTTTCAACCTCGTGTCCCTAAAACTTTCAAACATTTATTTTCAAGGGGAAACATTTCAGATCCAGAAGCTCGAGCTTTTAGATCTGCAACTTTTCACCGCTTTTGAAATAGAGCTTAACTCACTGACTGCCGGAGTAAATAAATAAATAAATAAATAAATCAGCCCTTGCCCTTGTCGGGGAGGGTCTCGTCTATCCACTGGAACAAAAACTTTTTTACCGCGATCGGCCATTTTCTTGCTTTAAAATTGCTTGTTTTCAGTACAAAAATAAAGAATCCGAGCTAGAAGTGTTTTTCTACAAATTCTAATATAGGAGTGGACGGAAGTGACGTTTATTGGGATGACGTCACATCCGTCCATTCCTTCTATCAGCATCGAGGGATCATTCCTAAGTTTCGTTAGAGCGCCCTCTTGTGGATTTTTTTTTAAAGGACGTAGATCTACGTCCTTGCCAGGGAATTAAGTGGTCACTTTTTTGCCACCCCCCTAGTTTTTTTCTGAAATGACCCCTCTGTGTGTCTCTCCAGAGCCGTGTCCAGGTTGAAGAGACATTCTCGGCAGACCCTGCCGAGCTCCAGGCTGCTCTCCAGAGCCGTGTCCAGGTTGAAGAGACGTCCTCGGCAGACCCTGCCGAGCTCCAGGCTGCTCTCCAGCAGTTGGAGCTGAGCAGAAGCAGAACCACAGACCAGAACCCGGTCCGGACCAGTCCTCCCGAGAACTGTAGTCCGACGTCCGGACCGGGAGACAGACAACGGAGTGGAGCGCAGGTTTGGACAGATTTTTATTATTTTTTGGGGGTGGTTTTCTCTTTTCTCTTTTTCTTTGCAACCGACACTGTGTAAAGTAACTAAGTACATTTACTTAAGTACAATATTGAGGTATTTTTACTTTACTGGAGTATTTCCAATTTGAAATACTTTTACTTCTACTCCACTACATCTCAGAGGCAAATATTGTACTTTTACTCCACTATAATTATTTGAAAACTTTAGTTACTTGTTACTTTGTAGATTTTGTTTATTATTACGAAACATACATTAATCAATTCAGCCCTATATACATTTCAGCCATTTGAAAATAGCCGATCTACAAGCTCACAATGCGTCGCGATATGTGAGATTGTAGATCTGCTATTATAAGGTTTTTGACATTTGAAAACTTATGAAATGGGACATTCTGCATAATGAGTACTCTCTACTTTTGGTACTTTAAGTACTTTTTGTTACCAATACTTCTGTACTTTTAGTCAAGTATTTTTTTAATTCCAGACTTTTACTTCTAGAGTAATTCTATATTGCAGTACTGACACTTTTACTTATAGTAATAATTTTGAGTACTTTTTCCACCACTGTTCCTTGGAAGGACCAGGAGGTGCAGAGAGACGAAGAAGCAAAGCAAGACGAGCCTGAGGAGGTAGAGTCGGAGGGCGACAGGACGAGGCCCAGCGAGGAAGAGGACGTGCTGGCTGAGACGGACAGTGCAGACGATGAGGTAGGAGACAAACCCGGCACAGCTATGGCTCTTTTCAACTACAAAGTATAACCCCAGAACCTTCCAGAACCTGAAACCTTTTGTGAAGTTCTATGATAGTTGTAGTGCTCGGGTGGCGCAGTGGGTAAAGTAGCTGCCCACCACCACAGAGTCTGGGGGTTCGAATCCCACGGTGGTGCAACTGGCTTTGTCGAGCGTCCCGTGTTCGGGGGAGGGAAGCAGGGCGGGAAGGATGATTTGACCCAGAGACACTTGGAACACTCCTTCACATGGGTTAAGAACCCATTCCCCACTTGGAGTGGGGAATCCACCATGCTGTATCTGTCCCGGACAAAAAGCTGCAGCTTCTATAATCCAACAGGAGCATGCAGCAACAACCTATGAAGCAGAATCAGTGGAATCCATGGGTTTGGCTAGAGAGGGTGGTCAGCTGACTGTATGCCCCAGCTTTCACCATTAGACTCACTCAGTAATCCCATGCCTCTCTGCCTCACAAAGCTAATCGCTGATTGTGGCTTTAATGTCCTCTAATCTAATCTCGGACAATAACAGAGGATTTGTGGGACATGTCAAGGATCCAAGTCTGGCTTTAAGGGGCTTATCGTCGGGATTGAGCCCAGGCTCGGTGGCTGGCGCTGGGCTCAATCCAGTGGGACACAGAGCTGGTTGGCTGAGCTGAGTCTTCTGATGGACACAACTCAGCTCATTACTGAGCATCAAAACAAACAAACCTATAGCTTTTGTGGTTTATTTTCCAATTTGTATTATTCTCGTTGCCTTACAGTTTAGGCATTTACAGTTTACAGTTTAGGCATTTAGCAGACGCTCTTAACACATTGAGTGCCATAAACGGTCCGGACCGTTTTTGGCCCTTTTTTTTTTTATACGTGGGGCCCTCTAACGAAACTTTAGGATCATCCAAGTAGTCTCTAAGAAGGAGAGGCCAGATGTGGATCCATGTCAAAAATGCTTCCGGTCGGCCGCTCCAATGTTAACTCCTTGACTAAAAGCATAATATCTCCATTTCTTTTTAACGTGGTGGAAGTGAGCCGTTTTCGGCGATCACTCTGCAATGGAGGATCGCGTTAGAAATATTATTGTTCCAGGCGTTAGTCGGGACCCTCTGCCGTCTCGCACGCACGCTTTGTTTACATACACTTCCGCGTCGGGGCTTCTACAGCACGAAACATATCAACGTAAGTGGATGGAAGATATGCTGGCACTGAACATACCCTATTTTAATAAACCTCTGGCACACAATGAAGAACACATCATAATACACATAATACATCAAATGCATAAAAAAATGTAATCTAATAATAAAATAATACATAAGTAAACCAATAATCTAATAATAACTAATACATACGTAAACCAAGAACCTATCATCAGCCTACATTGAAACAATACACACTATAGGATGCCAGGCCAACAATGACCTGGCATCTGTCTACATAACATGCCATCTAAGTTACATTTTAGCCTTTGCATAATCCCTTACGTGTTGCTCTCTAGTGGCTGCTTTTATGAAAACAGCGCATTTTCTAACCCTAGGGTTCTCGACCTTTTCTGGATCAGGGCCCACTTGAAAATCCTGAAAGCGTTCGCACCCCGCCCCCCCCTCCCCATCTGACATCTGACCACTTAGCACTAAGTGGTCAGATGGGTGGGCCACGCGCATTTTTAGAATTGTTTTATTTCAATGATCAATCAATCTATTGTGTTCCACTTCTGGCTTGGATCAATGGAGCTAACGTAGAATACTTTACTTTCCTATGTATCGTTATCATCATCGTTATTATTTAAAGAAAAAAAACTTAGTGTTTTGTCAATTGTTCGGGGCCCCACTTGCAATCCTGATGGCTCTCAGGCCCCAGCCCACAGGTTGGGAATCACTGTTCTAATCTGTGTGTGTGTGTGTGTGTGTGTGTGTGTGTGTGTGTGTGTGTGTGTGTGTGTGTGTGTGTGTGTGTGTGTGTGTGTGTGTGTGTGTGTGTGTGTGTGTGTGTGTGTGTGTGTGTGTGTGTGTGTGTGTGCTTCCTGTACCCGTGATCTGTATTCTGAAATACTTGTCGTTGAGTTTTTTCCAAGTTTGTGCATCTACTATTGTTTGTGTTCAAGAATGTATTGTTAAAATGTGAACGCAAATAAAGATGTTAAATGTGTGTGTGTGCGTATGCGTGTGTCTTGCAGGTGTGTGAGAGTCAGAAGGTGGTGATATTGGATTTGTGTACAGTGGCCCAGCGTGTGGAGATTGTCAACCCACAACCACTGGTAGAAGAGGAGAGGAGAAAACAGGAGCTAACCAATGTGTCCATAAATGCTACCACTGAAAACAGGTGTGTGTGTGTGTGTGTGTGTGTGTGTGTGTGTGTGTGTGTGTGTGTGTGTGTGTGTGTGTGTGTGTGTGTGTGTGTGTGTGTGTGTGTGTGTGTGTGTGTGTGTGTGTGTGTGTGCGTGCGTGCGTGCGTGCGTGCGTGCGTGCGTGCGTGCGTGCGTGCGTGCGTGCGTGCGTGCGTGTGTGTCTGTGTCTGTGTCTGTGTCTGTTGCTGGGAGGTTAAGACAGTGTCAGTGAGTGCATGAGTAAGCCTTTATGCATTTAAGTGTTCTTCTATACATTTTTCTGTCTATATAATATGAAATAGAAGAAAAAGTAATATCTTGCTCTATTATGACATGTTGCATGTCTTGTACCTTTCATTGTACACACTGTAACTGTATTAAGAAAAATGTTACTGTTCACCATATCAAATTGGTTAGTATAACAGCTCCCCTCTGTGGCCATTTTGCTGCCATACTAGCAACCATTTGGTTTCAGAATACTGGTGCTATCGCATGTTGAGACCTTGTTGATCCTTATCCTCTTAGAAAGAGAGCAGTCATACGCTGAAGTAGGCCTGGGCGATATGAATTCAAATCAATATCACAATGAACTTTTGCCTCGATTACAATTAATGAACAACATTATTTGAATGCTGAAAATAGCAGATCTACAAGCTCACAACGCGTCGCATTGCGATGCGTTGTGAGCTTGTAGATCTGCTATTGTTGTACACCACCATTGTACAACGAATACAAGGTTAAGTGGTTCATCAGACGAATACATTTAGTCGATTATAAAAAAATTATATATATCACAAAAAAAAGAAAAAAACTGCTTCTCGATTATTCGATTAAACTTCAGGAGCAAGATTAAGTCATTTATAGGTTCTAAATATAGATATATTTTTTGGGTTAATGTTCACTGCTGTTCATTGCAGCTTCCCAGCTCTGCAGCCTGACACGCTGACTCCAGAACCCAACAAGGGGAAGAGGGAGGAGGCTCCTGTGGCGGAACAGACACATCAGCAGGAGAGACAGAACAACTTTGATTCCTACAACCAGCTAGCAGTAGACGACATCAAACACAACAACAACAACAACATGGTGGCTGGTAAGCAAGCAAGCAGCGTTTCAGTCTCCCCACACTTACCGTGATCTTTAACTTGATGAAGTCACTGTAACAAGTGTAACCCATTAAGACCAGGAAAGCATCCGTGTCATTTTAGATTTCCTTGGCTATTCAAAAATAGCAGATATACAAGCTCGTAGCGCGGCAGTAGATCTGTTAAAAAAATTTTATCGTGAAACTTTTTGCAAATCAATTTTTGAAAGCGAACATTTGTAACTCAAATCTTTGCTTCTGGGGGTCCCTGGAACAACATATTTTGAGATGGGGGGGGGGGGTCCGCCGCCAAATACATTTTGGGGAGTCCTTGACACTTGACATGAAAAAGTTTGCGAACCACTGATATTATAGCAACTTGAGTTTAAAAAAATTAGAAGACATTTGTAGAATCGGCCTCAGGTCTTAATGGGTTAACACTTTTTTTTTTCTTCAGGAAATGTCCTTTGTATGTGCAAGGTTTTACAACAAATGCATGAGGGGTTTTTGTTTTTTATATCAAATGCCAGGCACGCCGATAACGAGCCCTTGAGGCCTATGAGGCCTGTGAGGCAAGTGCCTGCATCGAGCGGCCGATGGCTTGACGCATTAACGAGCATGCCGTCTGAATTGGCAAGCCGCTGTGGACAGAGTAGGTTGTCACATGAACAAAAACGAGCGGGATGGGGGCAAGTTCTTCTTTTATTGATTTCATTCTTAACCACTTGAACCCCATCATCCACATCATGGGGGGAATATTAGCCAAAAATAGAAAGCATAGATCGGCTATTTTTGGCAAAGCGATTGGTTGTACACAGAATAAAAGTGGTCCAAGTACAGAGACAAGTCCAGAGGGTTTAAGAGGTTAATTAAAGATCTGTGCTCTCCAATGGCAATATGAACACAGTGCTGTGTGTTTAAAATGCCCTCCATCATCCGTTGTTCATCCTGCCATCCCGTCACAGTAAGCAACACTTTGTTGTGTGGAGTCAAGGACAGGTGACTCATTATTCCTCCTTGCCTGCAGGGGAATTCAGCGAAACAAAGGCAGTTTTATGCCTTTGTTTCGGTGAGTTAGTGAAATAGTTTTCTTAATTTTGTCTATAGTTTAGACCACGTACGTTAGTGGACGTTTCCGTCCAACTGGCAGAGCGTTGGAGAGAGCTGGCTATTCGCTAATGCTCTGAACTCCAGAGCTAGGAGATTCCCCTGCTTTCTCTTATCTACAATGCTCATACTCACTGGCTGTGCCTGAGGTTGGGATTTGAAGTATACAACTGAAAAACAAATGGGTTTTTCTGTAAAACACACCGTCCGCAGGTATTTGTTTTCCTTGTTTTGGCTCTCTCAGGTAATGTTATACAGTACAAGCGTAGATTCATGGTGTGATGAAAAATAATAATCTACCCTCTCTTGGTGGATACTGGAATTCCTGTCAATTCATCAGTGAATGAAATTTTGGGACGGGCTGCTCCGGCGTTTTTTTAATAAACAAACATTGGCAGATACACATTGCCCACTGTGATTGCAAACTTTTTTGGAATGATTGTGAGAATCTGTAACGAAAGTAAGCAGCATGTGGCTTGCGGGCCAAACTAACGGGGCACTGATCCGCCTCTCTTCATAACAAATCAAATGTTGTTGTAGCGTTTCCCTGGTGTGACCAAGTGTGTGTGTTCGTGCGCTCATGTGCAGAATGACATAATCCGTGAAGTGAAACACATTATGTAGTTTGTTGCAAAGGATTTGTGACATCAATTGTGTGTGTATGTGGTTGACATGGTGTACATACTGTATGTTTGTGTGTTTCTGTTTGGATGAATGAGGTAGGAGATGGGTGACTCAAGAGA
Source organism: Gymnoscopelus braueri (assembly GCF_963280865.1). Classification (NCBI taxonomy): domain Eukaryota; kingdom Metazoa; phylum Chordata; class Actinopteri; order Myctophiformes; family Myctophidae; genus Gymnoscopelus; species Gymnoscopelus braueri. The sequence continues at coordinate 39,886,471 of NC_137625.1, read as the reverse complement.
TGGATGGATAGATGGATGGAGGGATGGATGGATGGATGGATGAGGTCTGGTGGTGTGTCAGTAGTGACCTTTGTGTCTAGTCCTAGTCTCTGTGTCCTCCCTCCATTTTCTCTAACTTTGCTCTGTTTCTCTCTCTCTCCAAGACATGACAACCATTCCCTCTCGTCCTCTCACCCTTCTTAAGTAAAGCAACTTTGAGTATTTAGAAAAGAGTCATTATTATTATTATTATTATTATTATTATTATTATTATTGTCTCCGCCGAAGGTGGAGAATATGTTTTCGCTTTGTGTGAGCAAACATTGTTAGCCAAGCTAACATTGGGCAAGCTCCACGTGACACGTGTCAATTTGTTGACAACAATGCCTCTGATTGGCTAGAGGGACGCGTGACGAAATAAAATTCTATAAATAGGTGTGTCACTTCAAAAAGCCCCTACTTTTTGAAGTGAGGTAAAACAGGATCAATCAGACTTGATTGGAACAGTACCTTCAGTAAGTCCAAGTCACCCGTCTGTGCGTGTGTGTTTCCCTCTGAGAACACCTAACATTGGTCAAGCAAAGGCGCAGAAGGCCAAAGCTAAGAAAGCATACTCATCTACAATTGTAACGTAGAAGAGGACTAGAGTTGAAATGATCCCACAACAAAGCCGAACTCTTAATACGTGTCAATATGTTGACATCAATGTCTCTGATTGGCTAGAGGGACGCATGACGAAATACAATCCTATAATAAAAAGGTGTGTCACTTCAAAAAGCCGTTTACGTTTTTGAAGCGAGGTAAGACAGGATCAATCAGTCTTGATTGGAACAGTATCTTCTAGTCCAAATCACCCGTCCGTGCGTGTGTGTGTCCCTTTGAGAACACCTGACATTGGTCAAGCAAAGGCGCAGAAGGCCAAAGCTAAGAAAGCATACTCATCTACAACAGTAACACAGAAGAGGACTAGAGTTGAATTGATCCCACAACAAGACCGAATTCTTAATACGTATTAATATGTTGACACCAATGCCTTTGATTGGCTAGAGGAATGCATGACGAAATACAATTCTATAAATAGGTGTGTCACTTCAAAAAACCGTTTACGTTTTTGAAGCGAGGTAAGACAGGATCAATCAGTCTTGATTGGAACAGTATCTTCTAGTCCAAATCACCCGTCCGTGCGTGTGTGTGTCCCTCTGAGAACACCTAACATTGGTCAAACAAAGGCGCAGAAGGCCAAAGCTGATCAAACACACCAATCAACTGCTGAAACTGTTCAAGACAATGAAGATGAAGAAGACAGACAAGTATTTGAACAAACCAGTCAATTATGACGACTCCCATATGATAGATTGCTTCAATGTAAACAGAGCATTGCTTCAATTAAACAGAGCTAAGAATCATAAAGAAATAATGAAATTAATCAGAGACAAAAAATCGCTAAATGACAAAAGACGAAGACTAGCCATGAATGCTTACAATATGACACAGCAAAGATTGCTACAATCTCTGGAAGAAAAAGTAGAAGAGTCTGAAGAGAACATCGAAAGGAAAAAAAGGAACTGGTCAGAGTATTTAAATAATGAAAGACAACATCAACAAGCACATAACACGAGTAAGAAGAAACGATACAGATCACAAGAATTAGAAATTAATGAAGCTGCTCTCGCATTCTTAAAGAAGATGCCCGGGTCAGGTCTATGTTGCACTCAGCAGAGTAACATCACTACAAGGACTGTACCTCCTCGACTTTCATGACAAACAAATCAAAACTCACCCTGCTGTACTCGAAGAAATGACTCGACTACGCAAGACACAACTACAAGTATCCCAACAGATCCGACTTGCTCCAAATGACTCCACCCTAACTATCGCCATGCTGAATATCAGATCATACTTGCAACATTTACCTGACCTCAAAAATGACCCAACACTGACAGAATTTCATGTATTATGTTTCGTGGAAACATTTCTAAAATCACGGCACAGCTTAGATGCAGATGACCTCATCCTACCAAACTCCACGTGCTTCAGAACTGACAGAGAAACAGAAAAAGGAGGCGGGATCATGACAATAGTATCAAATCACCTTTTTCCAACACGATTACATAAGTCACTTAACAACGTGGAACACATAGCACTAACACTCTCCAAATGTGCAACTAGAATCAACCTGATTACATTATATAAACCACCGAAATCCAAGTCCTCAAGATTCATTGAGAATATTTGTGCATTCCTAGAATCACTGGAAAAAAATACCTTGACAGTAATTGTAGGTGACTTCAACTATAACCTCATCACTGACCCACAACACGATATTCTACACATCATGCTAAAGTATGGCTTTTATCAATTTGTCACTTCAGCAACTACAGATGATGGCTCACTCCTAGACCATGTTTATGTTAACAGACACCAGAAGGTCTTCACACATGTTCTAGACACCTATTAATCAGACCATGATTTTATAGACCATGAAGATATATATTTTACCCTACTGTATCTCATTAGTTATTGCTATTATAATATAATTGATATATATCAGATGCGTCATAGTATATACATTTTTGTAAGAAATACATAAATAAAAAAAAATTTGGATCTCTTTTTTTCATCCTATCTTTTTTTAAACATTTTTTTAAACATTTTTTTAAACATATTTTTAAACATTAGAAGACAAAATATGATTTTTAAATCATTTTTCTTTTAATAAATATTTCTTTAACATACACCTTTTTATTTAACTACAGTATATATCTTTTACTCTACTGTATCTCATTAGTTATTGCTATGATAATATAATTGCTATAGTCTGCTGGCGGAGACTTGTGCTCCGAGGAGCACATTTTCTAGTTATTATTGTTATTACATGTCCCTGCTGCCCCACCACCATCTCTCCCCCTTTTAACTACTGTATATGCAAATGTTTATGTGCATATTTTAGCATGCTTCCAGGAACCAGTGGCCCAGTGAACCAGATCAGGGTGAAAAATACTAAATGAATGTGACAGATACTAACTTAAGCCTGCAAGCCACAAGTTTGACCTCACCGCTTTAATGAGCTTCCTCTGAGCAATGCCGGTGCAAAGATAACAGACACCGGCGTCGTTAACAATCGGCTCGTTTTGCTGCCTAGTTTCTAATTGAATCACCTCTCTCCCTCTCTCCTTCTCTTCCCAATTCTGTCCTCCTCTCCTCTTTTTTCTTTTGTCTCTAATTCCCTCTCTCCTCCCTGCAGCACAGACGTTGACCTTGGTGAACAGTGACACGTGAGCCGCTGTCAGCCTCATGATCCTCGACGGTGTCCCGTAGAGCCCAAATGTAGCCAGCCTGCGCCACGCATGCTCCATGGCTTCCTGCGTTTACAAAACTACTGTTAACAGATAGGATGGCGTATATACAGTACGGACGGATCTACAAGCGCTCAGGCAGGCAGACATTATATCCAGACAAAGAGGCAGAGAAAAAAATATATCTTTAGGACCTAGTGCTAGAGCAGTGATTCTCAACCCTTTTTAATTTCAAGGACCCCCAGTTTGATATTGTTTAGGCCACGGACCCCCATTTTTATCCTCTGAGACCCCAAACAACACTGTCAAATCCTCAGTGTTAATCCAACCCTGAGAGTATACAAATGGAACCTATGGTCCATTTTAGATCCATTTGGTACCCTCAGGATTACAGACGCAAAAGTGTCCATGTAGTTCCTAATCCTAGCTATCAATCATTTAGCCGGTGACCCCCTGGAATCCCCTCAAGGACCCCTATGGGTCCTGATCCCACGTTGAGAACCACTGTGCTAGAGGTTTAGTAGCTGCTTCTATACACAACTACTATGTCCCATAGTTTCAACACTAATCATGATGCCAAAATGTACCACCCCACCACACACGAACACAGATACCACCATAAAGACTTATTATTATTATTGATTGCTTATTATGAATATTACATTGATTTATTATTATTATTATTATTAGAGTATTCTACTGATCTATGGGGGGGATTAGTTGTTTTTGAGTTGCTAACACTGCTGGGGATGAGTGTACAGTTGTATATAAAGGAGCACTTGAGGATGGGCTAAGCACCAAACCAACACAACAAGCAGTGCTTCACTTTCACCCCAAGGTGGCAGCCCCGTCAACCGCACTTCGGTTTGAACTGTACCAATTCTATTCTTTGAAGTTGTTCGTTTTATTTTGTTTAAAAAAACTTGACCAGAGGCTCCCCTGATATTATATTTTCACATCTTTTGCACCACAAAAAGATAAAAGAAATCACAGATGGTTTTAAACAAGCAAGTTGTTCATTGTCAGATATACAGTACATATATAAATATACAATTATATATGAACATAAAGAAGAATTTGTACTTCCACACAGATGCCACTTCATGCTGCTGTTTTTTGGAAAAAGAGTTGAGTATTTTAATGAGGTTGTTACTTATTTATATATTGTGAGGATGCTCTGAAACTCCTGACAACGCCAGGTTGACGATACATAAAGTATATGAATGTTATGGATTCTTAGTCTGCTTTTTCAATTGTCTTTCTTTCCCTTTGGTTTACATTACGTAAAAAGATATACCGTAGAGAGGCTATATGGAAAAGAGCGTTTTGTCTGAATCTGTCCAAGTCCTAGGTGGAGAAAAGTCAGAGAATAGCACATGTACAAAGCAATAAGTAGGATTTTGGAACTCCAGGACTTAAATGAAAAAATAAAAATAATAATTATGTATAAAATGTAAAAAAATGAAATAAAAAAATATTGTGTAATTTATGTACACGATAAAATGAGCAGTGGATATTATAACTATAAGAGGTTATTATTAATATTATTAGAGTCAATATGCAAATGTTCATATCCCATCTGTTTTATATCATGTGAAATAAATGTTGATGTTCTTAAATTATGGTCTGCTTGTGAATGAATTCTTTCCTGAATCATGATTGCTTACATGATATATTTATTTTAGTAAGTTGACTAAAGAAATACTACTACTCCTGAAGAGGTGTCACAGAGATGGGATGAGAGACACTGGAACGTTTTTCATATAGGCTAAAGATTCACCTCTGAACAAAAACTGGGACACACTTTCTTCTTTTGTACAGCTTGTAAGCAATGTTGTGCTTCTCATGAAAACATTACATTCTATATAAGATTCAATAGCTTTGATGGTTCTCAAATATTTTCATGTCAAGGACTCCCAAATTGATATTGTAATAGGCCATACGACCCGACAAGTGCCAAGGACCCCCGATAGAAATGTATTTTGATATTAGATTAGATTTTAGCAAAGAATATTCTACAACTGTCTTTACTGTAGGTTTGGAGAGTCATTCTTATACACTTTTAGCCTGTGAAATAATAGTGAAATTAAACTGTAGTCTGTTCCTCATTTTGCGGGTGATTGGGCACTCCGTGGAACTCCCTAAGGTTGGTCCTTGGACCTGCACTTTGAAAACTACTGCATAAAAGGTTTAAATTCAAACTTCTTTTGGGAGGTCTTTTATGCCTTTATTGACAGGACAGTAGGCTGACAGGAAATGGGGAGAGAGAGATGGGGAGTGACATGCAGCTAAGGGCGTTGGGATCGGGACTCAAACCCGCGACACGCTGTCAGGCTACACTGAGCCTAGGTGCCTGGACCGCTACGCCAGCGGTCCAGGCCAATTCAAACTTTTTAACCTAGGCTGATCATCCGGCTTGACAGCGTGTCGCAGGTTCGAATCTCAATCCTGACTACCTTTGCTGCGTGTCACCCCCCCCATCTCTCTCCCCATTTCCTGTCAGTCTACTGTATCTCTATCAATAAAGGCAGAAAAAATATATGTAAAAAAAAAGAAGAAGTAACAACACTAATTAGTTGCCAACTTGACACAGTGAAAAGCTAGAAAAGTCTGCTCCTTTAAGTGTGGATCTTCGCCAGGCTGGGTTGCCTACCTAGGGCTGATGTGTCAGCCATTGGGTGCAGCCTTCAGGCCACGAGAAAGCTGCATTGATTGGGGAAATAGAGTTTGTATGAGTTTGTGCAACAACACGTTTCTGCCGGCCGCTGTGGGCAGGAGTAAAATCCCTTTAAAATTCCAATGCGCATATGATTGGGTGTAGCATTCATGATATAATATGCCGTATTTTGTTAGAAATAAGCCCTGCCAAAAATTGCTGAAGGCAATTAAAGGCAAATTATATGGGTTATGGAAACCTTGTTTGTACAACCTAAGGTTAAAAAATTATAGGCCCAAAAGTGAAGCGGCATGTAACTGCGCCATTATGAGGCCAATTAGAAAAACGTGGGGTGGAGCTTCTTCCTTGGCCTACTGGAAGTGTGTGTGCAAAGTTTCACAACATCAGTACAGCGTTGCCCGAGATTAGCTGCTCAAGATTATTAGCTGCTCAGAAACAGACAGACACATTGACAGAACACTGGCGAAAACATATCCCCTCCCCCAGCTGTTCTAATGAAACAAACACATGGGTTCTAGGTGTAACACAGTAGATACAGCAACTGTGTAGTTTAAATAAAACATGTTTATGCAGCTTTTGGGGATGATGTAGCGTTTTTCATCCTATGCACTGTTTGGTTAATTCAAAAAAAAATATATTATAATGCCAAATCACAAGTTAGTTTAGTTGGTCTATAGAAACCTGTGCTACATTTGTGGGCAAATAAACTACACAGGGGTGTCACAACCCGACCCATGGGCCATGAAAAATTGAGGAGTTCAGGGTGGTGCAAAAAGTAACAATAATATATTGACAGAAAATAAAGCATAAAAAAGGTATGAGGTGTGCAAAGTCAGTAAGATCAGAGATGTCAGCAATGGGTGGATGTGTGATCAATGTAGTGTGGGTCGGGTGTTGTAAAGTCATGTGTGTGAACTCAATCAATGGGAACTATAGAGGGAACCAAATAAAAGGGTGCTGTCATCTGTAGAGGGAGAGGGTGGAATGGCTGGCACCAACTTTTTTTTAGTGCAGCTATGGGAACCCCAGGTTGGCCCAGCCTACATGATCTGTGGGAGAAACAGTACTTGTGTAACAGTTACACAAGTAAGGCGCGCGAACGCAGCTCGAAAATAACAATAAGAAGAATTGAAAGGAATGAGCAATTGTAGAGAAGTGGGTGGTACAGTGAAATTAGTGAGAGGGCCGCCACAAGAAGGCTCCATACCGCTAGCCCCATTTATTTTTTGTCTTTTTTTAATTGTTATGTTTGTTTGTTGTGTGTTTTTTTTTTTTGTAAATGTTTTTTGTCTTTTTAGTTTTTGAAATGTGTTTGGTTTAGGCATGTTGCAGGCTGTTGTGCATTTTAATCAGAGCATTGTCTACATTCCTGCGTTCTTCATGGCCCTTGTTATTTTTGACTGTAGCTGCTATATTTCTCTCAGAGGAGTGTAATTAGTCACCCAGGGGCAGGCGGATTTCAGCTACACTGTAGTTTACTCTGGCGGCTGCACACAGGCAGTGCACGCACACAATACTGCACACAGACAGACACACAGACACACAACCCGAGCACGGTTTCATAGTAAGCTCCACTTGCGCTTCGGCGCGCTTCGGCGCGCCTCCTTCCGCTGCGTTCGCAACCATGTACACAAAATAAAGGCACTGCACAGGCCAGGCCAAAGGGACTGTGACATGGGTAGCCTATGCTTCTTTAGAACAGTGGTTCTCAAAGTGGGGCCCAGGGACCCCCAGGGCAAAATGTGTTAATATAGCGTCACAATCAAGCTTACAATGTGTCACACACACATTAGATCGGCTATTTTTGACAGATAAAAAAATTGAAATTTTCGCTGGCTGGCACAACAAAAATTCAGATGGGGTTCGCGGCCTATAGCCTACATATCAATTTGGGGGTCCTTGACATGAAAATGTTTGGGAACCACTGCTTTAGAAAATTAAATACTATATAATATAATTAATTTAATTCTAATTAATTCTAATGAATAAAATAACATTTTATTTTATTCATTCAATAATTTCCGGGTTGCATCTTTAACAAAGCTCCGCGGGGTCTAGCAACAATGATCATCACAGAGTTATATATGGCAATGATCGGCTACTTTCGACGCGCAACGAAACGTCCCGAGCAGAACTCTGGTCCCGAGCGCTCTTAGATTCCAGATCCCATAGCCCGAAGTGATGGCCGGGCTACGATTGGTCAGAACACGCCTCCGGGCCATGGGACCGGGAGGAATATACCATCTCATCATGTTTGTTGGAACACGTGGAGCCGAGGAGGCCACGATGCGGCCGCACGACGTCACGACGTGACTCCTCCCCCTCCACCCCCCGCTGCGTTGTTGCCAGGGTTGCCATGTCCGCTCATTATAAGCGACCTTGGACTTGTTTTTCTTTCAAGTAGCTTGTAAATATTTTTAGTTGCGGTTTTTGGGGGCTTGTTTCTCAAGTGTAGTTTCTTGTTTGGGCTTCTTTCCTAATGCTGTTTAAACCAGTGTATGTATTTGTCCTCAGACCCCCCCCCCCTCCCATCTGAAAATATTTTGTGCCAGGGACCCCCATACAAGATTTGTGTTGTTAAAACGTTTAAAAAATGTTCCAAAATCTTTTTTTTTACTCCAAGATTTGTTTTTCTTTTTTATTAATAGTAGATCTACAAGCACACAACGCGTCATTGTGAGCTTGTAGGTCGGCTATTTTACAAATAGCCGTATCCTACAGTCGCTTCTTTTGGGCTTGTTTTCATAGCTTATTTCTCTCCTAAAATATGGCAACACTTGGTTGTTGCTGCTGCTCATCGTAGAGAGCACCGCTCACTCACATACACACACACACGGAGAGAAGGACCGTGAAGAGCTGCAACTTTTCCAGCAACACGCCACCACCCCCCCTTCTTCTCCCTTCCAAAAAAAAAGAGACAAAAAAAAAGACCCAAAAAAAAGAAAAGCTTTCTGGCCAAAAAAATGGCCGCAGTAACAATCGAAGGAGGACCCGGCAAGGAAGATTCCTCCTCCCGGCCGATGGTCGACGCCAACGGCCCGGTGGAGAAGGAGGAGGAAGCCGGCGAGGAGAAGGAAGAAGCGCCGCAGCAGCAGCAGCAGCAGGCCTCCCCGCCGCCGCCACCACCACCAACACAAGAAGAGGAACCACCGGGCGACGACGACACAACGACGGAGCACAAGGGAGAAATGGACGTGAGCGGCGGCGGCGGCGACGGAGGACACGGTGCGACGCAGGAGGAGGAGGAGGAGAAAGAAGAGGAGAAGAAGCCTTCTCCTCCCGCTGTCAAAGACATGGTTCCTCTGAAACCCGACGTTAAGAAAGAGGAGGACGGCGGCGGCGGCGAACAACCGGGAGCAGCGACTAGTCCCGGTCCGGGTCCCCCCGGTCCCGGGCGAGGGGGTTGCCCGAGCGGGGGCACCGAGCCGCCGGTAGAGGAGGAGGGAGGAGACGGTGGCTGCAGCCAAGAACAAAGAGCGGTGGAGGAGAGCGGGTCCTCCTCGCCGCCTCCTCCCGGAGGAGACTGCTGCACAAAGAGCACGGAAAAACCCCAGCATGGTGCTGGCGGAGGTGGTGTAGCTGGTGGTGGTGGTGGTGGAGGAGGCACCAAGAGACGGGCCAGTGTGGAGATCTCCTCCTCGGACGGAGAACCGCTGAGCCGCATGGACTCCGAGGACAGGTTTGTTTGGTACTTGATGATACTTACAAATCCATTTAAATCTGTGAGAGTGTATAGGGTACACTCTCACAGATTTAAATACTTGATAATTAAATCCGTTTAAATCTGTGAGAGTTTGTACCCTATAACCAAATGGACCCGCAAGGGTACATTTGGTTACATAGCGGGTACTGTACACTTTCACAGATTTAAATACTTGATCCTTAAATCCATTTAAATCTAAGAGTTTGTTTTGAGAGTTTATGTACCCTATGTAACCAAATGGACCCGTTACATAGGATACACTCTCACTGCTACACCCCCTCAAAGTTTAAAATCCATTTAAATCTGTGAGAGTGTACCCTATGTAACCAAATGGACCCTTGCGGGTTCATTTGGGTACATAGGGTACACTCTTCATAGTTACACTCTCAAAGTTTCGAACGGATAAACTGAACACTGAGGATTTTTACTGTGTGTAGTCCGTGTACCATTATAAATGTTGACCATCATGGACCAATGACCGTTATCTAGATTTAAGTTTTAGCACGCCGTAGGCCCCCCTATGTGGGTAATAATACAGCTTCACAATGTGCGATGCGTGTCGCTAGAACTTAACAACTAGACATGTAGACAATATATATTGGAATTTGTTGAGTAACATTATTCGCTTTGCAAATTATTATTTTTATTGGCATGTCGGGCTGCAGCATGGTGTGCCCACGGTCGGCGAATGTTTATGAAGATGGTAAAATAGAAATGTTTATAGAGGTGTAATCCCGTGTGATTTCATACTTTGCCAGTGTTTAGATTGGAGAGAGATTTATTGCCACTATTACACACACACAAACAGTGAGATGGAGAGATACGGGGTGCACACAAAGAGAGAGAAGTGTGCAGCGTCCATGAGCCCATGGCTGGGCACTTGTTGCCTGAGGCCTTTAAGGCCACAAGCAGACCAGTCCCACAAAGAACCCCCCTAAAGTCTATAGGAGGAGGCCTTGATTTATAATCTGTTGTGTGGGCAGTGTAGTAGATGAGATTACATTACATCAGTTGGAGGCTATAAGGTCAGATGAGATGTCAGGCCATAAATAAGTCTCTCAAGATCCCAGAGAAACATGTTGTTTTGTAATTGGCAGATAGTTGACTTTGATGGGGAGGACAGCTTCGGTCATCGATCAGGTTTATTTCGTTTCTTTTTTTAATAATAATTCATTAATATTTCATAATTTGAGTCACAACATAGTCTTACAGAACTTGTATTGCTCATCTGAGATTTTTGTATAGCAGATCAAGAGACTTGTATAGGACACACAATAATCTAAAACATTAAGCTCACTCGCTGACACTTGGCTCTTAAGGATAGCTCTCAACATGCTAACCTGTCCTGTTGCTACTGTGCACTAGAGAATTTTTCATTTTCAAATCTTGGATAAAGGATATTTTTTCCTTCCCCGCCATCCACAACTGAGCTTCAAACACAAATTTACACAGTCCACATACGTATATCAGGTCAGGTTTCATATTTGGCAATTGTAATACTCTGCAAAAAGAATCAGTGATTTGTCTTTATGGAGCAGAGTCTAATCTACCATCGTCTTTGGCAGACACAACAGTGCTCAGTGTGTACACATCAACCAGGTCAAGATGGTAGGAAGTGACACGCTGTCTGCTGTGAAACTGGTACCTTAACGCCTACGTTGCTTGCTCATCAGTGCTCTATGATAGTCGAGAGTTTAAAAAACTCAACCAGGAACAAGGGCTCACTAATGGTCTTATTGCCTCTGTTACTTGACAAGATTGTTGTACTTTAACCACTAAAATCCTATATTCTTAGTCAAAGGCACCTAAGTTGCAATTGTATTTGGACCTCTTTTTCTGTCTACACCAAATATCGTTGCCAAAATAACCCCCAGAGAATATGGATTCTGTGGTTCAAGTGGTTAAAATGATCCTTTCACTTTATCCAGGGTAAGAATCCCAGCTATTTAGTCAATGAGTGGCCACAGTGGTTAAGAACTTTCAAAAGTCACCAGCCAACTAAATTAGATTATTTTAGAACAGGACCTATTTTTGTCACTTGAAGTAGGGCTAGATTATTGCTATTATTTATGTTTAGCAGTGGGAGTCTGTCACTAGAATAAATGATGAGGTAGGCCTAACACTAATCTAGGAGAGGATAGTCTTGTGGACAATTCTACAGCTCAGCCAATTTGAGATTAAAACTTGGATCAGGAAGATTTTAGATGACTTGCTGAGCTGGCATTGTGTGTTTATATATAGTGCATTATTTTTATATTACTGCATCCATAGACTGCTCACAGTCACTACCGAATTGTGTAGTTATCAGTCATCAACCGACACCTGTGATGTTTTTCCATGGAGCTGTCAGTTTGACGTGGTACCCTGGTTCTGATACCAATCGTCTTAGTGATTAGTAAGGATGTTAAAAAATATATAGGCTAGGCCTAGTACAGTAATTGATTGTTCTGCATAGTATCATAGTAAATCTTAATGTAATACATTAGTTCAGGAAGCGACCAGGAGGAAGTATGCAACCTTTCCCATACATTTGTCAAAAAAGATGGAGATGTCCACATTTGTGTAAGATGTACCTGTCAGAACATTAGTTTGCTATGGTTGTTCCCAACTACATTAGATGAAGTCAAATCTGAAAGAAAAACGGCCTCTTTCACAATCTGAAAAGCAGCCATAGATCAACAGCTACGTTAGGTTTGCAAAGAAATCTATACAATAGATTGTAGAAGTAGATTTTGTAGCCAGTCAGGCTGTCCTAATTTACAGTACATTTTTCAACCTAAGTGTCCATGCGGTGATCATCACCACCACTACTAGATGAGTACTGTGGGACACTAGAGGGCATATTGTCCATTCTCCTGGGGCCTGAGAACACCATGTACTCTTGCTGAGGGGACTGCGACGCATTGGAGAAAGTCTAAATGCATGGTCATAAAATGGCATAGAAAACTGGGGTGCGTTCAGAAGCTACACAAAAACGGTTGGCATGCTGAATTCAAAAGTATTCTACATTGAGTTGAGTGCATAGGCTACTTCCAATAGATTAGTTGATTCAACCCCACGTAACGTAAAGGGCCTGTTGTGCACACCTCATGTTAAACCCTGTTTTATATTTAGTTGCACGTGGGTGTTGCACACCGAAAGTAGCAGATCTACAAGCTCACAATGTGTGAGCTATACGTTCTGAGCTTGTAGACTCACGTCTTCAGTGTGCGACACTCCCGTCTAATGAAGTATAATTCAGCTTCAGGCTTAAAGGACGACTTCACCCATTTTCAACCTATCTTCATATAATATGTCCTCACTAATGCTCATGATAACATTATACAATTTTTTCCTACTTGGTCTGTGTCTCATAGGAGGGCTGTGGACAGTCCAGAAACCTGTCTACCAGTGACATCATCGTTAGGCAGGATTTTCCCCCCAAAAAGATTACAATTTTTTGATTCAGATTTTTATTAAGGCGAGAACAATGGGATCTATTATTGCATTGCAACTTTCCAGGAATACAAAGCCTGCAGTTTCTATTAGCTTTTGGATTCCCCATCGATGATGTCACTGGTAGACAGGTTTCTGAACTGTCTACAGCCCTCCTCTGAGACACAGACTGATTCGAAAAAAGTTGTACCATTTTATCATGAGCATTAGTGAGGACCAATTATATGAAGATAGGTTGAAAATGGGTGAAGTCGTCCTTTAAGTTGTTTTGGTTATTCTACTCAACGTTATGCTGATTGTGTCATGGCTAGCTCCCTTTCATACTTCAGAATGAAAGCTGCACACTGTGACCAATTCTCAAAAAACTGCAGATTGTTTTAAGTGTAGTACTGATCCAATCCATCACTTTCACAGTAATCAGAATTGTATTTGCGATCACTGGAACAAAAACTATTGAACTCTAATCTGCTTTTCACTAGTTAGCCGTCAGCCCTGTCATTAATCTGTTTAAAGAAAGAACATCAAAGTCAGTTGATTAGTGACCTGCTGATTTGGCAAAAAATATATATTTTTTTTCTTACCAACATCCAATACCAGTGTCTGTGCCAGTGCCTTGCAGTATTGCTCATTTAAACACAGCATGATTCAACCCTACAACATCACTTATCAGCATGCAAATGTTGGAGATTTGTTTTGTTTTTCTTTGATGACTAACATGCTTTAGTTTCAGATTTCAGATCATGCTTTTTGACTTTCCCATTCATTTGATGCACTGGTAGTTCAGTCATACTGATATAGGCCTAGTCACTTAGTTGTTTGCATATTAAGATTCAAAACAGCTTTTCTTCTTGAATCTCTATATCTCTCTGGGGCATGGAAGTGAGTTAATTGTTTGAACAAGTTGGTTGTTTTTCCCCCCTTTCTCTTATTTCAATTCCCAGTATCGGCATCAGTAGCCGACATGGTTTTGATGCTTATCATGAAATATGGAGTTGGGCCGCAGCATTTACACATGAATCTGTTTTAGGTAAGCAGTATGGCCGGATGATGTCATTGTTATTTAGTTGAGCTGTGGGTACACACTTGCACACACTCACTGCTGTATTGGTGTAGGTGGTGCAAGGTGTGATTTAAGGGGAGCAGCAGTTAATCAAAAAATAATCGATTTTCAATTTAGTTTCAATTGGCAAACGTGTAGATCAGCTATTTGTGCACAACACTGCTGTACAACAAAGTATAAAATGGGGATTAGCATCTTTCATTGTGACATTAACAGACAGATGTGAGGACAGTCTGGCTCAGGGTAGGCTGTCAAGGTGATAGAGAGGAGAGATGGGTAGAATATGGTGCATGACATAAGCAGTTCTTAATTTGCACATATATTGTTGGAATGTAGGTATTCAGTTAAAGAGATATATTTACTCACTCCCTGATAAAGGTATGGGGCCAAAACGCATCAAAGAGTTTAACATTTTCAATGGAAGTATGCCAAACTAATAAAGGCATTTTGAATGAAAAGGAAATAATGCTGTTATGCTGTTTTTAAGAGCCATTTGAAGCTAAAAATGAATAAACTGGTCTCAAACCTTGGAGTGACCCAGAAGCCAGTCCAGCCTCGTTTTGGTGCGCACACATAGACAACGACGGATTATTGAACAGAGCAATAATTATAGAAGCATGTCTGCTCTGTACAGTATATCTGGGACCAAGAAAAAGGTAGCGCTTTACCCCGATCACGCTCTCAACTCGACCGTTGTCCCAACTTCCATTACTGCCCCTCTGTCACTCTCTGCTACTTGCTGAATGGAAGCATTTCTCCCCTGCTGTGAATTCCATGGCCCCTCCCCCTACACCTCCTCCACCCTCATCTGTCCTGTTACTTTGTCAGAGAGAGAGCCTGCGTTATTCTTAGTTGCGCGTGTGTGTCACTCAATGAAAGTAGCCAATCTACAAGCTAACAATGCGTCGGGCTGCGACGCATTATAAGCTTGTAGATCTGCTCTTTTCGGTGTGCTACACCGGCGCGCAACTAAGTATAAATCAGGCTTATGGGACAGAATCCTGTTGTGGAGGCAGCTGCAGTCACTCAATAGTAACTTTTGTTTCCCCTCTCTGGCACAGAACAGAGTAGCAGCTGGAGGCCTTTGTGTGTGTGTGTGTGTGCGTGCGTGCGTACGCTCACTCTCTTGCATGCATACACGTTTGTGTAAGACTGGGTGTCTGTGTAGTACGTGAGAGTGTGTCTGTGTGGGTGAAAGTCTGTTTCCGAGGTATCACTCTACATTGAGGCATGTTGTCAGTGTTTCTACCCGCGCCCCACAGAGAGTGCGTGTGTGAGAATGACCCGGCCATATGGTGACCTGCGTCAGCTCTGCTTAACAGACATTTGGGTGTCGTCAGTGCTACATACGAACAGGGTGGGAAATTAGCGGCAGCCACAAGTCCCAGTGCTTGTGGGTTTGGTCTGTGGCTTGTCAGTTTGTCAATTTGTTCAAATCCCCAAATTACCGTGACCACGAGTTCAAAAATAAAGACCAATTCTCTGGGAAACATAGAACAGCTGGTCTGGTAAAATGAGATGAAAGCATCGACAGGCTATGTCTTCTGCACATATCTTGGCTGCTGCTGCTGCTGCAGACGATGATGTACGGTAGTCATGTCGTCGCTGTCAGGTATAAACGTTGTATGTCAATACCGTTGCCTCTCAGGAAATGGAAAAGAAAAAGAAACCTGTGCGCCAGTGTATCCAAATTAGTTATTTGATCTCAAGCTGTTGTTAATACCTTTTCATTGGATCGATATTTATAAAACCAACAGGCACACTTAACCACTTTCAAAATGTTTCAAAACTAGTGAAAATAGCTGATCTACAAGCTTGATGCTTTGTGAGCTTGTAGAGCGCATTTTTTCGCTACTTTTGTGTGACACTCTTAGTTGTACTACAAAGTAGGGCATTATTTACGTTTAAAAAAAAACATAAAAAGTTGGAATATCGATATACAAGGTTTCTGCCTGACAGCAACAATGATGCTTTTGTTTTGTTTCTCTTAACACACAGTCTTACTATTTTCACTCTCTCTTCCATATTTTGGTGCCATGGATTGACCACCAGCATCAGCAGCACACTGATGGACATGGAGAGCACGGCGTCCAGCGGGCGCTCCACGCCAGCCATGATGACGCCGGCCATGATGAACGGAGGCGGCAGCGGGGGCTTGGTCAGCGGTCCAGGGTCCACGACGGGCTCGGTGACGGGGGGCTCGAAGACCATGGTGGGCTACACCTGCTGCTGGGACAACTGCCTGCTCCTGTTCCCCAGCAGCCCCGACCTGGCCGAACACATCAGGTCCATGCATGTGGACGGACAGAGAGGAGGGGTATGTTTGTCTCTTCCATAATAGTTCTTTTTATTTTATTTTGTATATTATGACAAGACAAGGGTTAATACAGTACAATGCAGTAGACTTGGAAATGTGTCCGATACTCCTTATTTGGACGTATCGGAATCGGAGAGTACACCAGTCTATGCACCGATCCGAGGGGTTGACACTAACGGTTGCCCGACTGCCCATGGCAGGTAAATAAAACAAAAGTTGCCCACGTTTGAGTGGGCACGCAACTGTCTTTAGTTCGCTATAAACACAACACGAGATATATCTGTCTAAACACCTGAACGTGGCTAGAGTGCTCCGTCTCCTCTCTCTCGCTCGCTCTCGCCCTCTCTCTCTCTCACACACACACACACACACACACACACACACACACAAGCCACACGCACACTCTCAACGTGCAGTGGCTTTTTGTTGCTATGGTGTACAGCTACAGTTACCTCCACAACATATTCTAGGATCCTACCATCAGTTCAGGCCGTCAGAGGATATCGTCGGTGTCCAGGACCAACCAGCTAACTCCATTTTCAGCTTCTTTTTTTTCTCCATAAATCAACGCTATTGAACACCCTTTACGTCTGTGTAAAAAAATTAACATTTGAACCAATGAAAAGTATTAAAAAGCGCCACTGACAAAACCTCCCAACTCCATTGGATCCTCAAACTGTCGGTCAACACCACGCAACTCCCCCCCTCTCCTCTACTGCTGCCTTTGCACAGCACAGAGCAGAGCGCGCTGCGCAGTGAGAGCAGAAGCAGCATGTAAACAAACTAAGCGGTAGGGTTTTTCTCCCCGTAGTCTGTTAAAACTATGCAGTGTACCTGTTTATCAAACTTAGCACTGACGCTAATTTCATGAAAACAAGTAATTCTATTTCTAAAATCTATGAAGTGTTTAATGAGGAGAGCAATGTGACAAGAAGAAAGGAGTTCATAGCATTTCTGTCGCGCTAGTTCTACTCAAACTCCAAACTCTGTGAACCCCTCTTTGCAGAAGTTATTGTAATATTTAAAGTCCTGTTTATTATTGTAGGCCTATATAATAAGTGTCATGAAGCATCAGGGCATTAATTCACACGTTGTGATGCATTGTGAGCTTGGAGATCCATTGTTAGCTTTTGGGAATTTAGACCCATTTGAAACCTCTCCCTCAGCAGCGGAGCTATTGTCAGCTGTTCGGACTCCTAACTCCACTTCAGCTGGATTTCTGTTCGTACGAAACTCCACTTGCACTGGATTTGGGTAAAGTGGTGATAATATAATGACACATGCAAGTATCTGACAATATATAAAGTCACTATACCAACTTTGATGAGGCAGTATTGCTTTGTTTTAAAAATATAAGGTTTACTTCATTTCCTGAAAAACCTATATTTTGAGTGTTTTGGAGTTAGCTGGTTGCAGCTGGAGGAGGCGCTCAGCTCCGAACTCTCAAAAATCCGTACTTGGCTTACCGATAACAAACTGTCACTACACCTTGGGAAAACTGAATCCATTCTCTTTGGGACCAAACATTCCCTCAGACAGATGGATGTAAATGATTTCAAGGTCAAAGTCGATGACACAATTATCTCTAGCAAAGAAGAGATTACCTATTTGGGTTGTGTACTTGACAAATACCTGACAGGTGATAGCATGGCTACAAAGGTGGTCAAAAGAGTAAACCAGAGAACCAAATTTATGGGCAGAGTTTCCTCTTTTGTCAACCCTCAGGCCCTCAGGACCCTCTCTGGGGCCCTGATTCAACCACTTTTTGACTATGCTTGCACCTCCTGGTACTCCAACACCTCAGTGTCACTGAAGACTAAGCTTCAAACCTCCCAAAACAAACTGATTCGGCTACTCCTCGGATTGGGGCCCATGACCCACCTTTCTCCCACCCATTTTGCCAGCCTAGGCTGGCTCAGGGTGGAAGACAGGGTTAAACAACTAAAAATGGGACTGGCCTTCAAAATTGTAAATGCAAATTTGCCCGATATGCCCCCAATTCCCGCATATCTGAGTAAATACCTCCAAAAGGTTAGCGACACCCACAGTCACAATACCAGAGGGAGCGTTAACAACAATTTGGTACCACCCACCCATAAATCAAACATGGGCAAATTCTCCTTCTACAGCACTGCCACCCAGGATTGGAATAGTCTAACTCCATCCCTCAAAAAATGCAGTTCGCTGGGCTCATTTAAAAGAGCCTTAAAAAATCACCTTTCAGGAGGCCAAAGGTGGAGGTAGTACCATTTTCCCGTTAGACAGCAGACCCCCCCCCCCTGTTCTTGTACATATTTTTTTTCCCCTCTTTTTAATTTTTTTTGTTGTACATAGTGTTATATATTGTTTTTGGCTGTTTATTTTGTAATGATATTTGAACTGTGGTGCCACTATATATGCCTATGAATTAAATACCAAGGCCCTCATTGGAAACAAGTCCGCAAGGACTTTTATGAACGGACCTGTTAGACAAAGTATTTTAAATGTAACTGTGCTGTTTTACATTTTTTGCCTAATAAAATATTCAATCAATCAATCAAAGCAGAGATATAGAGTTAGTTCATGTTGTGTCGTAGATGTCCAACTTTCATTTCATCATGTAGTGCAAATAATCAAGAGAGAAATTACTAGATATGTCCGACTTCCACTGAGACAATGTTGAGGGGGAAGATCTGTTAGTCTCTGTCTAAAGGCCCGTACGCACCAAGCACTATAACTATAAAAAATATCGTTTTAAAAGTCCAGTGAATTGCAGTGTTCACGCCACAACTATAACAAATACAATGGTGAACGATATAGTTATCGTTATAGTGCTCAGTGTGAGCACTATATCTTTCAGTTCAGAGCTTCACTTTGTCCCATATGGGGAATTAGGATTTCAGATATTTATATATATGTTTTATGTTTTTAAACATTTAAGCCTGATGTCATCATCATGTGACAATAATGGGTATATACAAGCTCACGACGCGTCACGTTGAGATTATAGATCTGTATGAATTGAACCTCGATTTTGAGAATTGTGACACCCATTGACACAAGCACCCTCATCATATTGCTCATAAATTGCTTCCAATGCAAATCACTTTGATTTTGTAGTCTAATTTAGCAAAATGCTCACATGCCTATGAACCGAAACACCTCCTCCTGGGGCATGATAAATTTGATTGAATTCTTAAGAAAACAACC
This sequence comes from Gymnoscopelus braueri, assembly GCF_963280865.1. Taxonomy (NCBI): domain Eukaryota; kingdom Metazoa; phylum Chordata; class Actinopteri; order Myctophiformes; family Myctophidae; genus Gymnoscopelus; species Gymnoscopelus braueri. The sequence goes on along the minus strand of NC_137625.1, from coordinate 39,866,815 downwards.
TATCCCGTTACAGAGTTTCAAAGCCAAATCAAGATCAAGATATATCACATCCCCTTGCCCTTTCTTTATCCAAGGGCTTTTGAGCAGCACTATATCTGTGTTGTGTCTCGCCTTCAAAGTCAAACATCGTAGACTACGCCTCCGAGGGGGGGGGGGGGGGGTATATAAGCCACAAATAGCTGATCTTCTCTATAGATCTAGATCGGCTATTTTTTGCGAAGACATTTGGTGTAGACGAGAACAATGAAAAGTACAGAGCCGACTCAGGTTCAGTTTACTAGTCTAGAGGGTTATCAGATTTGACTGATATTCCTTTCCCATTTTCCCTGGCAGATTGAATAACGATGATGTATTTTATTTGTATTGCACTTTTTACTCACAGGGAATCTCAGAGTGCAAAAGGAATAGGTTTACAGTCGTTGTGACATTTCCCCCCCCCACTTGCTAAATTGTATGTGTGTGTGCCTCTATCTTCCAGGTGTTTGTGTGTCTGTGGAAGGGCTGTAAAGTGTACAACACACCGTCCACCAGTCAGAGCTGGCTCCAGAGACACATGTTGTCTCACAGCGGAGACAAACCCTTCAAGGTGAGAGCCCCTCCACTTCCATCACACATCGTTGGTGTCAGGTGGAAACCTTGTATGTCCAAATTCCAAAACCATTGCTTTTCAGGAAATGGAAAAATGGAGCCAGTTATTATAGTTCTAGTTATCTAGACTTGACCATTTTCACTTTCACTTTAAAACCCTTTCAAAAACTGCAGATCTACATGCTCACAAGTCGCTGTGAGCTTGTAGATCGGATATTTTCGTTCATTTTGTGACACTCTTGTACAAAGTTGGCTTTAAAGGTAGGGTAAGTGATATTTTTTGGTTAAAACAAAAAGTTTTTAAATAATTATTGTAATCATTGCTATATCAGGCTTATGGGATAGAATCCTGTTGTGGGACAGAATCCTGTTGTTGTGTTTCATTAACTAATCACTTTTAACGTGTTTTTAATTGAGTAAGTTGCTCTGATGAAGACCAAGAATGCCTAGATTGTAAATGTAATTTTCTGAGTGTTTGAGGCAAAATAAAAAGTGAGAACGCAACGGCACTTTGACGTTTTCACTAGAGAGTGTTGTCGTGTTAGAGTGTTAAACGTGGCCTAAGACTGAGGTTATGTGTTGTGCTTTATGTGCCAGTAAGGAGGCGAGCAGCCGTGGCAGGCGCCTGAGTGACGACTGGTCAATACCGGAGAATAGGGAGTTGCAATAATCCAGTCTAGAAGACGTAAAAGTATGGATTGCCATCTCCAGCTGTTTAGGTGGGAGATAGGGTTTAACCGTGGCTAACAGTCGTAGTTGAAAGAAAGTACTTTTAACAACGGAGCTTATGTGTTTGTTGAAGGTGAAGGTACTGTCAAAGATGACACCAAGAGACATGGATTCTCCTGTTACTGAACAAACACTGAATAGCAATGAGTACTATCAGAATATAGAGCTATTTAACATTTATTTTAACCAAAGCAAATCACTTACCTTTACTTTACGGGGGAAAAAAACATAACAAGTTGAAACATACATACAAAGTTTCTGCCTGATGGCAACAATATATAGTTGGCATGTAATGAATAAATCACCTGTTACCTCTCATCTGTGTATAAATTACCTGTTACCTCTCATCTGTATATAAATCACTGTTTACCTCTCTGTCCTCCTACAGTGTGTGGTGGGGGGGTGCAATGCCACCTTTGCCTCCCAGGGGGGGCTGGCGCGCCACGTGCCCACCCACTTCAGCTCCCAGGGCTCGTCCAAGATGGCTAGCCAGGGCAAGGTGAAGGAGGAGTCTCCGTCCAAGGCGGGCCTCAACAAGAGGCGAAAACTCAAGAATAAACGTCGGCGCTCCCTACGTATGTATCATCACTTTCACCTAGGCCTGTCACAATTATGACATAATCGCCTAATAATCGCAATTACTAGAGATATTCTTGACATCTCGTCAGAATCGTTTCCATTCATATGTACAAATTAATCTGATTTACAAGCTCACAACGTAGTGAGCGTGTAGATCTGCTATATCTGCTATTCTTGAAGATCTGAAATCAGTCTGGTTGTGGCCAGACGGTGACGTCACAAAGTTAACCGTCAAATCCTCAGTGTTGGTTTTATTATCTCAGAAGAGTGTACAAATGTAACCATGTTACATTTGTACACTCTTCTGAGTTTCATTAACTAATCACTTTTAACGTGTTGTTAGTTGAGTAAGTTGCTCTGATGAAGACCAAGAATGCCTAGATTGTAAATGTAATTTTCTGACCGTCTATTTAAAGGGAAATCAAGTTTACTCTAATGCAATTTAGAAGAACTCCCTGAAACACCGCATTTGTTTACTAGTTTTGAATTTAAAAAGAGTGACTGAGATTTTGAGACGGTAGGAGCAGTTATTGATTTGAATTGCCAAATGCCAATGCGATGAAACCTATTGTAGATAACTCGAAAACTGTGCTAATGTTAAACTTGCATGGTGTGATAGATAACGACGGATCTGTTGGATTCTGTGACATTACTGTTTACCCAAAAGTTAAATTCAACATCAGCTCGGGAAAATCAGATAGGCTCCATGGATTTGACATGCAATTGTTGGACATCTTAGAACACACGATTTCCTACAACTGGACATTGACTGGACGTCTTTTCCCCTTAACGCATAACCGTTTTTCACATTGTTTTTAAGAAATGTTGATTTGGCCCACACTTGCCTTGACATGCCTGTAAGCCTGCATACATGAATGTACTAGCTCAGACCATACCTCCTCACTGCTTCTAGATTAGCACTGTGTCATTTTGCCCACTTTGACCTAGCCTCTTTGGTTTGTGTGTTTTTTCCAGCCCGACCCCACGATTTCTTCGACGCCCAGACTATGGACGCCATCCGTCACCGAGCCATTTGTCTCAACCTGGCTACGCAGATCGAAGGCCTAGGCAACGGACACAGTGTCGTCTTCCACAGTACAGTACGTTCACACACATGCAAACACAAGTATACAACTCTTAAGCCACAGCCTGTACATATACACACAGTATCCCACGTATTCCTGAGGTTGTGACTGTGCTGCAGACTTGGTGTAACAATATTAAAAAAACACTATAATATGTGATAGTAGCACCATAACAAGTACATAAGATGATATTAATCATATTTAACGAATAACGATACAAAAAAAGAAAAATTATTTAACTGTAGGATTCAACTTTTGATTTCCTATTTCCCTGTCATAACATCAGCTGCGACTGTTCTGAGTAGCTTGTGAAGTGTGACAGGACCACATTGGAAACTAGAAAAGTAGCTTTCCACCAAGCCAGGTTGCCTACCCAGGCAGGTTGCCTACCCCGCAGAATTTGGTAGTCAGTCATAGCCTATTGGAATGGAATATGGAGTGGATGTGTGTTGCTCATAGATTCAATTATGGCCAATCAAATGATCTCCTTTCATTAGTGAGCTCGGCACAACGGGCGTACTGACTGCTGGCCACAGTGTCATGGAAGAAAAGCCTCAGAACCTCAAATCCTATAGACTCATCTCCCTCCTGGCTACCAATCTGTGGAGTAAACTCCCCACTGCAGTCAGAACTGCAGACTCGCTCCTAATTTCCCACCGTAGTCTGAAGCCTCACCTCTTCAGACTCCACCTCAGCCCCCTAGCAACCTCTTTCGATAGATAGTACTATCCAGATGTACAGTATCTTGGTCACTTGTTCTCATGGTTTTGTTACTTAGGTTTGTTTTTGTGTTGACCACAAATGTTAAGAATGTTATTTAGATAGCATGTTGTATGGACAGATGGACAGATGCTGAGTTCATTGTTTACCTGGTATCGCAGTTTCTTTGAGGCACAAATGATTTCTCTCAGCACTCTACCTATGTGTCTACCGGTATTTACATTTTTGTTCGTTGAATAGAGTTCATGCTTACTCAGCTGATTATGATCTTGCACTTGTAATTTCCATTGAAAGTATTTTTGTTCATAAGCGCCCCATCGTTTTTGTAGTATTCCTTGAGAAGAGAGAGCATAGAGGTACAGTGAGAGCAAAGGGAAGATATTTAAAACATTGAATGGAACAAATAAAGATATGCTGTATATTTAGGATGTTAGCATCATATGCAGGTGTGTACATGTTATCTAAACAGCATCATATGCAGGTGAAAAATGTTTCTTAAGGTGCTGTTTCAAGTCCAGTTTGTGCAGTGTGGGCGGTAAAAAAAAGAGCATGTCCATGGTGCTGAATCATCAACAACTAATTTACAGCACCTCAAACAGACTGCCAAGAGCAGATAATGGAAAATGATCTCGAGAGGAAATAACAAAAAATAATAAGATGCGGTGGATACAACACTGGTCCTATGAGAAGCGCTTCACAGTGGTGTGAGAAACACTTCAATTATGTGAAGCGATGAGAGAATCCTTTTGCTGGAGGATTTTGGCTGCTTTGTAGAGGATGGAGACATCAATAGATGTGTTGTTTTTTCCCTGGTCATCGTCAAAAAGGCACCAGCCGCGATTTAATCATACTAATTTGATGTCTGGAATTGGGCTTCTAATACTCTCCGCCAAGGCATGTGGTGTTAGTTGCATTTGATGTCTGGAAAGCCCAGATCAGCAATGTGCTTGTCATAGATGGCTGTCAAGTAAGACATTGTCAATGATTCTCCTGAGCAAAGATACATGAATCCACTTAACTCATTCATTGACCTCTGATGGCCTTTTAGTTTAATCATGTCACATCCAACAGTTTCTGCATGTTGATTCCAGGGACGTGGCACATTAGCATATTCATGAGCGGTTATTCCTGCACGCTTGGCATAATGGCATAATTATTAATAGATCCTGGAATTGTTAATGAGGGCACAGTTCAAGATACTATAAATCTCCTTTATAGATGTTTTTTTGGATGAGAAAAGCACTTGACTGGGGCATTATTGATCAAACATTTATATTTCTGACCAAGTTTGGATGTTTGAACTGCAACTCTATAGAGAAAGGGCGTAGGGAGGAGTCGAGGAGGAGTCTAGCTACCAGTGACGTAGTTTGGCGGCCATCTTAGCTAGGGTCGTATCAACAACAACATTGACAGTTACTCATAACGTGTCCTGAACGCACAGTCTGTGTAAAGTCTACAACACATACACACACAATACGTGACAGAGACATACCATACAGAGAGAAGCTGAACTCGGACGCAAAGGCACGCTACCTGGAAAAAATTACATCTGTGCCCCAGATCATGTAATGACAGTGTGCCCAGTCAGAGTCACAATCATTCATTTCATAGACTGGTGCACCTGAACCGAAAATAAAATATTGTCATCTTGAGTACTGATTATTTATATATTATTATTGATATTATTAGCGAAGTATTACTATTATTATATTGTTCATTCATTAATCATTGAGCTAGTAAGTGAACGGAACGGAACCTGTGTTGCCAGATTTTGCGAGAGAAATAAGCAACCAGGTCTATGAAAACAAGCCCAAAAGAAGTGGCTTAGTGACATCGGCTACTTGAAAATAGCCGATCTACAAGCTCACGTGAGCTTGTACATAGGCTATTTAAAAATAACTCTTGCAATAAAATAAAGAATACTTGTTTTTGTTTTTTTACATTCTAACAACACAAATGCTCCCTGGCACAGAACATTTTCATGGAAATATTTGAAAACCACTGGTTTAAATAAAATAAAAAAAAATTGTAAGCAAGCCTAAATAAGCAAGAACACTTTATAAATAAGCCACACAAAAAACGCAACCCGCAACTACCAATTTTACAAGCAACTTTACAGAAAAAGTTCTGCCCAAAGTCGCTTATAATAAGCCGACATGGCAACGCTGATTCTCATCCAGACTCGGTCTCATCAACACAACATGTTTATATTTTTATTGTGTGCTGTCATGCTTGTTTGAGCACAGGTAGAGAGCCTAAATGTGTTTGTTTCATTGTATTTAAGATATTCGATATAAATTAATTTTTTTTTAATGCCAGATTTAGCTAATACGGCCGTAAACGTCCCATTCAAACTGCTAGCTTAGCCACTAGCCACTTAATCTCTCAAGAACAGATTCTGCACTGCGTTGGAATCTGTCGGGGAGGTTCGTCATAACGTGTGCGCATTCAGATCAGGAAGCAGGCCGCGCTTTACCCAATCAAATGTAGTGGGCGGGATTCACATGTCCGTCGATCTTTCCCCCTCGAAACAAACCCAAACTAATTTAACAATAGCGTCCGCGGAGCAGACAAAACCACGGAAAGATATTCACATTTTAACTTACTCTTTCATCATAGAAACAAGTGGGCTTATAACCAAAACGATCCATGTTCTCTGGGAGAAGTGGTGTTAGTGTTCCGTGTAGAAATATTGTTAGTGGGAATGAAAACATAGTGGCACCCACCGGAAGTGAAAGCTGAAGGCAGACCTCTAAACCCCGGTTTCCTTGCGCACTGGTGTCACGTTTTCTTCCGCCCAGAGCCAACAGACATAGAACAAACAGCAGAGGTCGCTGTTTTTCATTTTCAGTTGGATTTGGGTTCCCAGATTGCTAGCCACTTAGCCGGTGCTCTGCTCTCTGCGACTCAGCACAACAGATGTTTATATTTTTATTGTGTGCTGTCATGCTTGTTTGAGCACAGAAGCATATGTGTTAGAGATTATACAAGTTAGATATAGATAGAAGAGAGATGGAAGATAATGTACACCGTCTACACTTGCTGCTTGCTGAACAACGAGCACAGGACTACAGCGCGACCAGATAGATAGAAGAGAGATGGAAGATAATGTACACCGTCTACACTTGCTGCTTGCTGAACAATGAGCACAGGACTACAGAGTGATGTACCAGGATGTACCAGCGTGACCAGATAGATAGTAGAGAGATGGAAGATCATGTACATTGTACACCGTCTACACTTGCTGCTTGCTGACTACAGAGTGGTGTACCAGCGCGACGAAACAAGCCTAGCGCTAATGGCGGCCAAAGTGGGCGGAGTTAACGGAGCCTCGAACCTGTGACATAGCTACGCCCGTAGTCTATATTAACTGTTACACCCTTACAAGATGGGACCCTACTTCATGGTCATTCACTTTGACACCAGCAGGGAAAGTCAGTCAGCCAGTCAGCCATTCTTTTTTTTAGAATGTTGGCCAGAGGTTCATAAACGGGCACCATGTTCAGGCAGAAACCAAAACATAATAACAACTCTTAATTAAGTATAAAGCGTGGAGCCAGAATTGTTCATCTTGTGTCTATAAATAAATGTGCCTCGCTGATCTTTCCATCCAGGTAATAGCCAGGAGGAAAGAAGACTCTGGAAAAGTGAAGGTCCTCTTACACTGGACACCTGAAGACATGTAAGCCAAGGCTCCAACTAATGATTATTCTCTTAGTAATTATTCTATAGATTTTTGATCAATCGAATAATCGAGAAGCACTTTTTTTTTCTCCCCTTATTTTTTTCATATGTCATAGAATCAACGAAATCGATTAGTCTGATTAACGACTTAAGCCTTATTAACCCTTTAAGACCTGGAACGCATCTGTGTCATTTTTAGATTTGAGCTAAAAAGCATTATTTTACACTTTGGCTATTCAAAAATAGCAGATATACAAGCTCATAGCGTGGCACCGAGTGCCGCGCTATGAGCTGGTAAGACCTGCTATTTTTGCAAAACTTTGAATATATATATTTTTACAGCAAACATTTGTAACTCAAGTCTTTGCTTCTGGGGGGTCCCTGGAAAAAAATATTTTGAGATGAGGGGCTGCGGCCAAATACATATCATTTTGACATGAAAAAGTTTGAGAACCACTGAAATGGCAACATACCTTTTTTTTTAAATAACTGATTTAGAAGACATTTTCTAGTTTGTAGTTTATGTTGAGCGATATTTTTGAGCATTAAAAAAATTGAATTTTAAACTCTATCCCCAAATTGATGATTTTATTCAAATGTGTATATTTCTTTAATACTGTATATTATATTCCTCTGTCTCAGTATGCCAGATGTGTGGGTGAATGAAAGCGACAGGCCACAGCAGAAGACCAAAGTGGTGCATTTATCCAAGCTGCCCACAGACACGGCTGTACTGCTAGACCCCAACATCTACAGGTGTGTGAGAGTGTGATTTTACTGACTTATCATAACAGAGGAAAAAAAACGTATTTTGTACCTTCTGTAAATCATTATTTCTGTGTAGTTAGCGGTCAACCTAGCCGTGTTAGCTCCGGAATATCCCCCAAAACAAAAACGACAGCATTTCTATTGTAAAATGAGCTACTCAAGACAACTCAGAATACCTGCTTAAGCAGCCCCCCCCCCTGTCAGATGTACTGTAAACCAATGGTTCTCAAACCTTTTCTTGTCAAGGACCCCAAAAAGGATATGCATTTGGCCGCGGACCACCATCTAAAAATATTTTGTTCCAGGGTCTCCCAGAAGCAACATGAGTTACAAATGTTCGCTTTAAAAAATATATATATTCGAAGATGCACAAGTTTTCACGATTTTTCAAAAATAGCAGATCTACAAGCGCAGCACTCTATGAGCTTGTATATCTGAAAATTGTAATAGCCAAACTATAAACTAATATGGTTAAAATGATTGTGACACTATAGTAACACATTTTGCTGGGGACCCCACTTTGAGCTGTAAACTTCTGACACAAGTTGAGGCCCCCCCACTTGTCCGCTGGTGGTGTTACATGTTAACCACTTAAGCCCTCTATACTTCTCGTACACCGAATAGTGAAAATATCCGGTCGACAAACTCACAGCTAAGTTGTAGATCTGCTATTTCTCCTGTTTTTGAAACTTGTTGAAAAATGTTTTGGCCTCAATCTCATATCACATTGAGAACATACAGTGAGAACATACAGTGGATAAATTGAAGTTATTATTTTGTGCAAAATGTTGCCAGCTTTTGGACTACTTCCAAACAGACATGGCCAAATGCCCCTCCTGTGATCTTTTGCACCCACCCAAGGGGGGGGGGGCTGGCCCCAGGTTGAGAACCACTGCCATAGGACATTGAAACATCAGAAATTACATTGGCAGACATGGTGTTTTTTTTCCACTGATATCTGACTCTTATTTTATTTCCAGGATGTTCTTCTAATGAGGTCCCGAGAACGTACCAATGTCACATCCTGCTATCTCGACCAATGAGGCGAGGCCCCTCCCACCTTTGTCCTCGTTGTAAATGCTTCCTACCGCTCTTCCACCATGACCGTCAGATGCCCCATCCCACCAAGAACGACGCGTGTCTCTTCGTGAATCATTTTCCCTGGATCTGTGAAAAATCTCCCAAAATCTCTTACTGGCAAGTTTTGGAGGGGGAAGTGTTGCTTCTATGTTTTAGGTCAGTGGTTCTCAAAGTGGGGTCCGGGGACCCCCAAGGTTCCTTGAGAGGGTTTCAGGGGGGTCCCCAGTTAAATGTTAAATGATGGATAGTTAGGAACCAAATGGACTCTTACAGGTCTGTAACTCTGAGAGTGTACAAATGGAAACAAATGGACCCTCAATGCGTTATGGGGGTCCTTGAAAATAAAAAGTTTGAGAACCACTGTTTTAGGTAACGCTACTAGACTTAAGAGCTAACTGAAGCAAGGTGTAACTGACGATATTGTAGAGACCTAGACATTTGTAGAAAAACCTGTCTTTGTAAATACTTTTGAAGATTTGTAATATATTTTTGTACTTTGAAATTTTACTGTAATGTAGATAGTCCTCTTTTTCTGCCAAACTTTTTTTTTCTTTAATTAATAGATGTTCTAAAAAATGGTAACAACATTGCGTGTGCGTATAGTTGACTGGTTTGACGTCTTTTTTTTATAATTCTCGCTGCTTTTCTTTGTATTTCTTTAAGCAACAGATCATATTCTGGCACCAAAACTGGATCTCTTGTTTTTTAAATCAAAGCACTGGTCAGAATTCCAGGTCACGTATGAACCCTGTGCAAGACTCGGACGAGCTGTTCCAACCCAGTGGTTGAAGCTTGCTTGCAAGTTGGCCACCATTCCACAAACAGCGAAAATAACATGATTTATTTTTCTTTCTTAACTCATTGACTGCCAGAGTTAAAACGTCGTCTATAGCTGCCCTTGCCAGCGTTTTCACTAACCTTTGAAAAAACATACAATATTTTTCTTCACAATGATCCACCCGCCGATCGCTTTAAAAGACGTTTGTGCCGCCGCAATAATCCCTTCCATAGTTATTGGCAGTTGAATGTAGCTTGTTTTCGCCAAAAAGCAACAGAAAGCAGAGAAAATAAGATTTTTATAAATGCTATAATACTAAACGAAACCAGCTCTATTTTGTTGTGATCACTTGATCTTTGGCTGTGCTCCTCATCATCATCATCATGATTCACAGGCTGCGGAATAGCGGCCTCTAGTGTAAACCATTGAAAACACCACACACTCGTCAATTCATGCCGCGTGAGCCTTGGGGCGTATTGACGAGTACACTCGTCAATGGCAGTCAATGAGTTGATAAACATGCGACTGACAATTAGCTAATACTTTTCCATCCCCCCCCCCCCCCCCCATCGGAAGTTGGTTAGTTCATTAGTGCCTGTAATAATTGTTCACTGTATCCCAATGTGACCACGGTGCTCTCGTAAAAAGGAACAAGATCACGGAGACCTAATCTGTAAATATCGCGCAGGGTGTGGTGCATTATGGGATGGGCCAGGAAGGAACTACTGGATATGACATCAGTGGAAGCCGCAGACTGAAGGCCAATGAATGCTCCTTACAACGTCGGAAAGTCTTCCGGTTCGGACGGGCTTTCCGAACTGTAGTTCAGAGAGTCGGGACATCTGGAGGCGCACGAGTTCCGAGAGAAGGTTCTGAGATAGCCCAACAAAAGTTCTGAATAACGTCAATTTGTAGTTCTATCACCTACCTTTCTGAAGAAAAGTTCGGACGTCGAAAGGAGTATGTACCGGGTTTGACTCTGAGGGGCCTACATGCTTTGTGAACATGGTTCATTGTACATACAGTATATGTGATAGGAAGGTAGCTTTTCAGTGCATGAGAATAATATGCTCGCATCCATAACTCTCTGAGCTCTGCATCTGCTTGGGGGCTGAAATTAATCTCTTGGCTCTGCTTCTGTCTAAAGCCTGATGTGCCCTGTTGTTAGATTGAAAATAATTTATTTTAGACGCGCGGCAGAGTATATAAATTAGGCTTGAATGTTGTAGTGGATGTCACCTCACTCATACTGCTTTTAATAACTTTGATCAGGGTGACTGACCATATTCACACATTTTCTCTTACAACATACTCCAGTGTGACATAAGAGCAAAATGTTGCTGTGTGTATATGCTCAATGAAGTCGTGTGCTCTTGGTGTGCGTTTCTGTTATCTACAGTGTGCTAACAATAGGCAAATAAGGAACAGTATTACTATTTCACTCCGCTGTTTGCCGTCTGTCTGGGTAGCCTTTTGCATGTTAGAGCACAGAGAGTAGAGACTAGGGGGTAATAATGTCACTCCAACTTTGAATTCTGTCAAAACAGGAAGTAAATTCTTTGGGTATACATACGTACAATTGAGAGTAACCATTCTCAGTACAGCAGGACAAAGTCAATTGATCAATCCCATCCCAGATACTATCCTGATGTGTGTGTGTGTGCGCGCGTGAGTGTGTGTGTGTGTGTGTGTGTAAAAATATGTGAGGTAATTATGCTCTGGCTTTTTGAATAAAACTGAAAATGAAATGTAACTTATTTTGTTTCTCATTGTTTTCATATTTTTCTGCCTACGATTGTGACAGTGACTCATCATACACACACAAAGTGATGTAAAGTTCCACATTTTCCATGTACAGAGCTAACTGACATAGTTAAGTCTGACATCGTGGACTCCATATATGGATATGGCTGAATCATAGTGACAAAGATGATCCCCAGAATCAACACTCTCCAAGACTTCATCTTAAAAGACCTTTGACTAATTCCAGAATTCGCCACCCTCTGTTCTAGCCCCTGGTATTTGACCTTACAACGTAGATACTTATGCGTTATACAGATAGAATTAAGCAGGTAGACATAATGCTAAGCCACCGCTTTAGAGTGTGTGTTCAGTAACAGGTGTCTCCTTGCTTCTCCAGCTCTTGGATACACTGACTAAGTATTTGCTTGGGTCTCCAATTTCAGCCAATCAGGAAACGGTACCCAATTTAGTCGGATCATGTCTTTCAGAATATAGAGATATTTAACTCATTTTATATAACCTTTAACCAGTGGTGGAAAGTATTAAGTACATTTACTTAAGTACTCTAAAATACAATTTTGAGGTATTTGTACTTTACTTAATTTCTAATACTTTTAGTTCTACTCCACTACATCTCGGATCCAAATATTGTACTTTTACTCCACTATAATTATTTGAAAGTTCAGTTACTAGTTACTTTGTAGGTTTTGATTATTATTACAAAACATACATTAACCACTTCAGCCCTATATACATTTTGGGCATTTGAAAATAGCCGATCTACAAGATCTAGAAATGGGACATTGTGCACAGTGAGTACTTTTGGTACTTTAAGTACATTTTGATACCAATACGTTTGCACTTTTACTCGAGTAAATTTTTAATTCCGGACTTATACAGAGTATTTAACAGAGTATTTCGACATCGCAGCATTGATATTCAAGTAAAAAAATCGAGTACTTATTCCACCACTGAGTATATGCAGACGTCATATTGAGTGGCCGGAACAAGCAGCAGCAAACAACTGACATCAGTGATGGCTGGACTGCTAAAGAAGGTACGTATGGAGGTCATGTTATTGTTTGGTTATAACACACTGCACGTATGTGTATTGTCAATACAGTCTCGTAAGCTAAACTGGTTCTGTATGATAATATTCATACGGTTATAGAATTAATTGGTTCTATTTAAACCAAGACAAACGGCGTAGGTCGTGTTAACCAGTAAGCTAGCAGGTATGCTACTATGGCATTGCTAGCACTAGCTAAAGCAGTGGTTCTCAAACTTTTTCATGTCAAGGACCCCCAAATTTACACTTATTAGCCTGCGGACCCCCATTTGAAACGATATGCCAGGGACCCCCATAAGAGAAGATTTTTATGGCTCTAGCAGTGATTCTCAACCATTTTATTTCAAGGACCCCCAGTTTGACATGCATTAGGGCTACGGACCCCCATTAAATAACATTTCTATCTCTGGGACCTCAATTTATATTGGACCCGTTGGGGTCCATTTGGTTCCATTTGTACACTCTGAGTTACAGACCCATAAGGGTCCATTTGGTTCCCAACTATCCATCATTTAGCTGGGGACCCCCTTGGAACTCCCTCAATGACCCCTGGGGGTCCCCGGACCCCACTTTGAGAATCAATGAGCTAAAGAACTAGATTAACACAATCTTACCCTGTTCATTTTGGCTTGAGTTGAAATACAGGTTTTTATGCAAGGACGAAGCAATGGCAAGATGTAATCAAATTGAATAGAATGGTGCTTTCTAAGTGTTTGTTCTATATTCTGTCAGTGTTTATGTTCTAGTCTAGTGTGTATGGACAGCTTCTCAAGGCACCAAGGCTTTTAATGGGCAGCCTATTGTATCATTTTTGAAGTTCAAACTCTGCTGCCTGATTAGATTTATCCACACAAATCCAGGTTGCATGAGACTTTGACCTACAGCCTCAATGCTGTATTTGAGCTGTTGGGATTAATGACAAAGTTCTACCGCAGTTGTTTACACACATATTCTGTGATTCTGCAAATCCGCAATCAAAGTCTTGAACAGGTTGTTGGAAAATTGTACTGGCTGGAGTTGGTATATAAACCAGTGGGTTCTCAGACCTTTTAATTTCAAGGACCCCCATAACTCTGAGTTACAGACTTGAAGTAAGATCAGACACTGACTGATCTTGTTGTACTGCTCTTTTACCTTGTTCTGTAAAGCATTTTGTAATTATGTTTGGAAAAGCGGTATACAAATTCATTATAAGGGTCCATTTGGAATCCCCTCAAGGAACGCTGATGGTCCCTGGACCCCACTTTTTTGCTTTCTTTTTTGGCTTAATGTTTTCTGGCAATAGACATGGGCAATATGTAAAAGCAGTTGGGAATAATGAAATGAATAATGAGTTTTGAAGTTTTTTTAAAAATGTTTTTAAAATGTTTGTCTTATCTGCTTTACTTTTAGACCACAGGGCTGGTGGGCCTGGCCGTGTCAACGAATCCTCATGAGGTAAGAAGGGACTCACAGACAGACAGTGATTTTGGGTCTCCCCAAAATGCAGGAGCATTAAGTGCTTAGTTAAGCAGGATTTCTGTTGATATCGTTCGCTGTCAGGTGGAAACCATGTATGTCCAAAACCGTTCCTTTTTATTATTATTTAAAGTAGTGAAAATACACGTCGATGCGACACGTTCTGAGCTTGAAGTGTGCAAAACTCTTGTATGATGAACGAGGGCATTCATTTACAAAAAAGAAAAAGTATGGAGGTACGAGATTTCAACCCAACAGCAACGATATGACAACTAAACCTGAATCACCAGCAATGACATGTAGGGCTACAATGATCTATTATTTTATATATAATCACATTTCAAATAAAAAAAACGAGCTCCGAGCCACTCAGCTTGTAGCTTGTAGCTTGTAGATCGGCTATTTTCACTAATTTCAGCCTATAGTGACTTCCCCACAGAAGGGAAGTTAAACTGGAGCTATGTTTGTCTATAAATCTAGAAAGTTTGACATGCAAAATTGTAAAGAGCCCATTATGCTCCTTGAATCTTTGCATGTATCAAATACTTTGATAATGTTGTACTCCTCCTTCAACCATGTTTGTGTTCACCACAGCGCCTGAGGATCCTGTACACCAAGATCCTGGCATCGGTGCAGACCATGCCTCAGGACGCTGCCTACAGAAAATACACCGAACAGCTGGTCAACGATCGCTTCCAGTTCGTCAAAACGGTACGTGCCAATGTCACACTAGCATCGTATATAGACTATAAACCACTTAAACCCTCTAGTCGAGACTTAGTAAATCACACCTGAATTGGCTCTATACTTGGACCACTTTTTCCCTCTACACCAAATCGCTTTGCCAAAAATAGCTACAAGCTCACGTGTCACATTGCGACGCATACTGAGCTTGTAGATCAGCAGTTTTGTTGGCTAAGAATATGGATGCAACAATCATACATTTTATGGATCTTAATGAGGTAAAGTTGAGTAAAATATGTATAAAGAGGCCTAGCAGTATTAAATAAAGTTGACGATTGTAATACAAATAATTGCGATTAACGATTTAATTGTGTTTGTAGCATTGAACATATGAATAAAAAATCATGTTTTTTTAAGGCCTTGTAATCAAAACGTATGACTTTATACGTTTTGATAGGAAAGGAAATAGCTGATCTACAAGTTTATAACGCCTCACAAAGTGACGCGTTATAAGCTTGTTATAGATCTGCTATTTTTTGTTTGTTTTGACAATTATGTAAAATAATTGCGACTATCTCAAATAATTGCTATTAGACGATTATGTAATACTTGTGACAGCCCTACCCTTCAGTTGATTGTTGGTGAAATTATTTCTGTTTGAGAGAGTTGAGTGTTGTTGGTGTTTTGCAATCAGATTGATCAATTAAGTCTCCTCTTATCCATTCAAAGGAGCCGGATGTTGGGAAGCTGGAGCAGAAGATTAACTGTGGTCAGATCGAGGAGGTCATTTTCCAGGTAGGTCACTTCTCACTGACTGACACCACAACTGACTCACTGTTGAACCTCACTTTAACTACTTAAAGGGATAGTTCACCCCCAAAAAGACTTTTTTTCTATCGATTAGTCACCCCATGGAGACTTGAATTCATGGACATTCTTTAGTTTTTGTCGCATTCCTAAGCTATAATGTGATGACCAACAGCGGTTCCGGTAGGAGACACAAAGAGTCCCCTTTGTGTAAAATTTTGGGGTGAACTATTCCTTTAAGCCTTATTGTATGCAGATAAGTGTTATGGTGTCGCATCATGGTAAGAGTGTCTAGACACTCTTGATGAATGTCCAGAGGGACCGAATCATCTGTCAATTTGAATAAATGCTGAGCAAGAGCAGTGTGTGGGATTTTTGTCCATGAAAAACCTTTTTCATGATCGCTTCAGTTGTCATTGTCCAACGCACCTGCATCTGAACGAAGAGGATGTGCGACTATTTCCTTTGCATAGAATAGCCAACACTAACATTTTAAACGACGCAGATGCTTTCCCGGTTTAATGGGTTAAAGGGTAAGACCACTTTGGTAGAGGTTTGGGTTGTGTAGTTACTTTGCCATGAGGTAACTCCAAAGGTGGGCAAGAAATCAAAAATAATTTCTCCATTGATTAGAAATTGATAATTCAAAAATATGCTCCTCATTGGCTTACATTGTATGGTAAAACAGCTCTCAATGTCACTCTTTTAGCACATAAATGAACACAAACAAAGCTGATTCAGACAATATAGAGCATCACCAAACCCAGTACTGTTTGTTTTTTTAATAAAAATGTCAACTTCCTGTTGATTTTACTATTTGAAGATCTGGATCCGGATCCGCGGATCCAGTCCAGGTTTTCTACTTATTAAAAATGGCAAAATCTTTTAAGCGTTATTTTATACATAGTGGTATGATGGTGTCGCATGGCAGAAATACCTGACGCTACTTTTGTTTCCACAATTCAGTGTTTAAAATATAAATATATTGTATGTAAACAGTCATCCATATTCCCTTTATTAAATCAAAAGCCCTTTTCCCTTTTTTGATTTGCAATGTTGTGTCCTCCCTTCTTTGCAGGCGGAGTGTGAGTTGGCTCTGTCCAGAAAAATGTCAGAGTGGAAGCCATGGGAACCACTCATTGAAGAACCCCCTACCAACCAGTGGAAATGGCCCATCTAAACACTGATATTATTTATTGTAATATTATATATCTGTTAATTTGTGTGTGAGATCCATGCCATACTTATAAATAAATGTACAAATATAAAAATAAATGAATTATGTATGCTCTTCATTTAAAAAAACGCCTTAAGGAAAACAACAATGTTTCCTGATATGTCGTATCATATGGCTGTGATTTACATGCACAACATTACAACCAGATAAGTTCTACTAGAAAGACTGAAAGTTGGCACATTCTAAGACAGATCCACCAATACCATAGATAATCACATTAGATTCTTAAAGGATTTTGTTTTGAATTAATGAAAGAATATGGTTTAATTATTAAGTTGGCAAATGGACAAGGAAAATAGATTGTCCATTGATAGATTGTTTATGGTATCATGTTTATGATATCAAGAATTCGCATACACAAATGTTGATCTTGTTGATGCCCATGATGAGATATTACAAAAAAATATGGATTGTATACACAAGAACATACTACTCCCGCTTGGCCAGACTTACAAAGATTGTCGCAGATATCCGGTCGTCTGCCTATGCGAGACTAGCTAAGCACATAGAGGCACATAGGACATGTTAAAGGGCGTAATAGTAGAAAGAACCGGTGTTCCAATGAGCCAGTCCAACTTGGGAGACCCCCGTCAGCCTAACACACAGCAATGCACCACATGGACGTTTTGGAAACACTACCACCAGATACCGACTCTCCTCACTATTCTTACCCGCCTATGAGCGCTCATCCTGGGCATAGAGGCCACCGAGAAAAAGCAGATCGACAAATCCACCACATGTGGCCCTTAACTAATGATATATCAACATTGGTTAAGTAATATTGATTTCATCATTAATAAACAGGAATTAGTGATGAATTAATTATATACTAATGGTGAATTAATGTATGAGTTAATCATGAATTAAGCGTGTATGAAATTGCTCCCTATAGTAAGTTGTGCCCATAGGTGGTGTGAGGGGTCACTGAAGATCTTGAGGATCGCTTGTGGAGACGACTAGAGTTCTATTGACATCACCAGAAAGTTCTTATCAGGCAGGCATTTGTTTTTCATCTATGCTGCCTCAGCCATGTTAACCAGTGTTTAATTTAAAACTTCTTAAAACAAATATAAATGTAGAAACAAGACGAGAACTTAGAACGCCATGGCTTCCATGTCCATCTCAGACTTCCAGTGTCATAAGTTATCACACACGCACAATGATGTCATTACAGTGACGTCACAGTGACGTAAAGTGGACCTATATAAGTTGGTCTGAATGGAGAATGTTTCCAGAAGAAACATTTCTGTTTTGATGATAGTAGATTTATCAACCACATCAATACATTTTTTCTTGTGCATAGTTTTACAGGGTATCCAATAACGTTAGAAATGTCCGAATCTGGCTGGGACACCGTGACGAAGAAAAGGCCGACTGCCTCCCCCAAATCCAAGGAAGCCGTTACTACTGCTCAAAGACAGACAACGTCCCAATCTGACTGGGACACCGTGACCGTCTTGAGGAAGAACAAGAGTGCTCCCCCCAAATCCAAGGTAGCCGTTACTGCTGCTCAAAGACGCGGGGAGGAGATCGAGACAACAAAGAAATATGCTGCAGGGGAGAACAAGCAGCACACTGTGACCAAGAACACAGCCATCTTGGACGGTGAGTCAGAAGAACTGCGCCACCTAAAGGTTCCCCTGGAGGTGGGCAAGGTCATCCAGCGGGGAAGACAGGAGAAAGGCCTGTCCCAGAAAGACCTCAGCACTAAAATCAACGAGAAGGCTCAGGTCATTGCTGAATATGAAAGTGGGAAAGCAATTCCAAACAACCAGGTCATGGGTAAGATAGAACGAGTCATTGGGTTGAAGCTGCGAGGGAAAGACATCGGCCAACCTTTAGACCCAATTAAATCCAAGAAGTAAAAACAGACGAAGTCTTTAAAGCAGCCCTTCCCCACACCTTTTGTACCTGAACCCATTTAAGGTGTTTTCACAATGCATGAGGATGTCTGCGTGTTCCGCTGGCATCTGGTACAGGACTCTCCAGCCCTGAGCCATCGGCCCACTTTTTTCTGACAAAGGCAGGAAAGGTGATCTAAAAAAAACATTTTACAGCCCACCAAATGCTCTGTTCATATAACACAGGGGCTCTCAAACTTTTCAGCCCAAGACACAAAAGATGTCTCCCTGGGACCCAAACTTACAAAGATACATTATGAGATAACCAATTAATCCCCATTTAAAAAATAGTGAAAAACAAGCTCAAAACACATTGTGATGTGACCTGTTGTGAGCTTGTAGATCTGCAATTTTCACTATTTTATTTTTTTTTTTGCTTTTACATTCTTTTGAAAATCACCCAGAGGGTGAGTGGGTGGGTCGGATCGACGGTGGACGTCACAAACAGACTAGCACCTTTGCCTGATCCGCACCAAACATGGCACAAACATTGGTCAGGGGTCTGCCCTCAGAATAGCCACACCAAGGGCCACGTGTGGCGCACCGTTGCACCAAATTTGGCACAAACGCTATGGGGTTTGCCTTGAATATAGTCACACCAGGGCCCACAGGTGCACTGTTGCTCCAATCTGCAACAACCTTGGCACAAACACTGTTCAGGGGTCTGCCATGACAATAGTCACACCAGGGGCCACAGCAGTGTTTAACACTTCAAATGACCATAGATTGGTGGCCATTGCTCTGATAAGCGCAACATAGTACTGGATTTTCTAGTGTTTAAAAAGATTGCGCTTACTTAACCAAACAACGCTGAAAGCAATGCCGAGTTAATAGAGCATGCTAAACTTTTTTTTTTTCTTCTCCATTTTTTTTTTTTTTTGCGAATTGTCATGGTTTGGGACACTTTGTCTTGTTATGTCACAGACGTGATGTGGAGAAGAAGGAAGTGAAGTTCACACACTGTAAGGAGAAAATGTATTCAAAGAGTATGACAACGTTTCGATCACTGTGGGTCTTCATCAGGTCTGAGAAGTGATGTCCCAAAGGCCTCACCCGGCCTGAGCGGTGGGACATCACATACACAATGTAAAAAAAACTTGACATTTTTTCCAAATTCTGTTTGTGACCTTGGAGCTTGCTTTTATGCCCATATGGAGATATGTCTCTGATGTTATCTGTCCAGATCGGCTGTATCCCTTTTGCTCATATATGGAGATATCTGTGTGCATCTGTCTGTATCTATGCCTCTTTATGCCTCTTGTGCACTCTGAGCCTATAAAATAAACGCATTGTGGACCAGATGGTGTGGTGCTACAGCAACCATCATCTCTAGTTTAAATCTTTTGGAAATTCATAACAAATGTGTCTATGTACCATGAGTATCATTTTGCATCTTTCACCAAAATGTAGGCCAGAGTGAGACATTATCAGATGCTTTGAGCTGTTAGGAATCAGTGGCGGAAAGTAACTATACATTTACCCAAGTACATGTATTTCCATTTTTTATCATTTATTCTTCTACTCCACTACATCTCAGAGGCAAATATTGTGCTTTTTTGTCTCCACTTCAATTATTTTACATCTTTAGTTACTAGTTGCTTTGAAGATTTAGATTATTATTTCATTAATCATTAAAGCCCTATTTTTCTTTAATATAATAGTCTATTCAAAAATAGCCAATCAGCTAAAAGCTCACAAGTAAAGTTTAAATACTAATACGGTGTAACAGTCTTTTTTATATTGTTTTATTCGTTTTACTTGATAAGTGATATATTTTGGTTAAAACAAAAAGGTTTTTGTTAAAAGGTTAATGCACTATATTGTGATAGATCTATCTATCTGTCTCTCCAGCTCTTTAAAGGTAGGGTAAGTGATTTACATTGGATAACATAAGTGTTAAATAGCTGTATATTCTGATAGTCTGATAGTCATTGCTATAGAGTGTTTGTTCAGTAAAAGGAGTCTCCCATGTCTCTCCAGCTCTTTATTAAACAGAAAATGCATTTTCAGGTCAGGATGCCAATTTTTATCCAATTGCCATAGAGAGCTCAGACAGTATACAGATTAAACAAGTGAAATGGGAAGTGATGACACAAAGACATGAGCTGACCAGATTGGAACTGGAACATTACAAAAATGAAGCTGATAAATGGGCACTCTCTCCTGATTGGCTGAAAATGTATTTTCTGTTTAATAAAGATCTGGAGAGACAGGAAGACTCCAGTTACTGAACAAACACTCTACAGTAATGAGTCAGAATATAGTGCTTTAACCTTTTAATAAAAGCCTTTTTGTATTAACCAAATAATATCACTTACCCTACCTTTATTAAACAGAAAATACATTTTCAGGTAGGTGACAAAATGTCAGCCAATTCATCAGCTTCATTTTCATAATGTTTCAGTTCCAACTCTGCTCATTTCTTTGTGTCATCACTTCCAATTGCACTTGGTTAATCTTTATCCTGACTGAGTTCTCTATCCTGATTGGATAAAATTGGTATCCTGACCTGAAAATGCATTTTCTGTTTGCCAGACCCAAGGGTCGGCTTACATGAGGCTTTGTACCTGTTTCGTCCATACATAGAGACACACGGCCGGAAGCGGAAGGCCTACAAATCCACGCCCACTTTTGACACTCGGGGTCCGTTAGAACGATGAACTGCAGCTCTCAATACAATCTCTATGAGAGGCATTGTAAAATACCGTCATTTCACTGGTTAACTACTGAGGCTGTAGCGATTTTTTTTGTGTTCTAATAATCTGTCCCATTTGTTTAATTTGTCCTTTTTAATGTCCCATATCTTTCATCTCGATATACTACCCACAATATACTATAATATACTCCATCAGTATGTCAAAACCGCTAGCATCGGAGATCCAGACTTTAAGTGGTCGCATCACGGACGCATCCCTTGAGGTTTTCAATACCCAGAAAACTGGCGAAAGTGGCCGTTTTCAATAGGTTTTGGTCATTATCTCTGGAACAGAAGGTCCAATCTGCTCAGTTCAAAGCTTGTTGGATGCGTGACTTTGAGGACATTAAGCACGCAATGACACATTTTCGGGTTATTTTTTTTTTTAGGGGAGGCGAGATCTTAGTTGGGCAGGCGACCGCCTCTCCTGCCTCTACTACAGTGGGGTACGCTGTCGGTCGGCGCTCGGCGCTCGTAAAGACAGTGATGTCACTGAAATGCCTGTCTGCTGTCTACCCTCTGCTGTGTTAGCATTATGGGTAACTCGTTAAAGTGGCAAATTAAATGTGAAACACATCAACTATTAAGAAAACAAGAAGATATGTTGACAAAGACACTCCATACATTTGGAAACATATTTTTATTTAAATCAATATCGTCTCCAGTTAATGTACGAATATTTCAAAAGTAGGCTAATTCTCATATCCTCTCATAGGGATTGCATTGGCAGCTGCAGTTCATCGTTCTAACGGACCTCGAGTAGCGGCGCTGTCTCAAAAGTGGGCGTGAAATTTGTAGTCCCCGTGTGTCTCTATGGGCATGGTCACTTTGTCCTCCGGCCCCAGCCAAAAAAAAATCTGTCCCCCCAAAAAGTCTGTCCATACATGGGCATAGAAGGGACACACGTCGTGCGAAGCCCGGCCATTCAGATTTCGACCCCCAGACCCAGACTTCATTCTGGGTCTGGCAGAACCAGGTCTCCAGGTATTGTTTATAAAGAGCTGGAGAGACATGGAGACTCACGTTGCAATTTGCAAACACTCTATATAACAATGAGTACTATCAGAATATAGAGCTATATAACACGTATTTAAACCAAATAAATCCACTTAAACTACCCTTTAAGTAAAAAAAAACAAAAAAACATCCGAGTAAGTAGGGTGGGTTACCTTCACCACTGACATGTTTCATTCAAGTTTGAAATCTGCCTCCCTGAGTCGACAAGTCGATTCACCGTGATGTCCACCAGAGGGCGACGGAGACAGCTTGTCACTGTGTCTTGTCGCATGTGTTGTGCGTCACTGATGAAGTGTCAACATGGAGGGGAACGGAGCAGCTTCCACGAATTCACTTCTGAAAGATGGTAAAAAACAACAACTACAAAGCTCAAAATGTACTCCTATATTAATCCTGTTCGAGCATTGTGCTACGATGTACCCACGTTCATGTTGTTTTGCTCATTAATTCCGCGAAATACGTCATTGATTGAATTTGAACCCTGTGTCTGTAGGCAATAATAGTTGTTGGATCCAGTTTCCATGGTGTATGATGACTTTCTGGGGATTTTAATCCATAAATTAAAGCTCAATTTAATCGCGTGACGGCGTCGCTTGCCGAGAAGAACAGATCTACAAGCTTGGATACAGCATACAGGATAGGTGGGCACTATAGGGACATCTGGGCACCTCGATGTAAAAGTGGCTATTTTGTCCAAAATGTTAAAACATACAATATTTGAAAAATGGTCTTAAAGGTAGGGTAAGTGATATGTTTTGGTTAAAACAAAAAGGCTTTTATTAAAAGGTTAAAGCACTATATATTCTGATAGTACTCATTACTATAGAGTGTTTGTTCAGTAACAGGAGTCTTCCTGTCTCTCCAGCTCTTTATTAAACAGAAAATACTTTTTCAGGTAGGTGACAACATTTCAGCCAATCAGGAGAGAGTACCCATTTATCAGCTTCATTTTTGCCAGACCCAAGGGGTCGGGCTTACATGAGGCTTTGTACCTGTTTCGTCCATACATGGGCATGGTCACTTTGTCCTCCGGCCCCAGCCAAAAAAAAGGCTGTCACTTTGTCCCCCGGCCCCAGCCAAAAAAGTCTGTCCCCCTTTCGTCCCCTTTCGTCACAAACTATTCATGACATCATTATTATGTCACAAGTATGTGAGGTGTGTTACATACTAGGACTTCATTCTGGGTCTGGCAGAACCAGGTCTCCTGGTCTTGTTGTAATGTTCCAGTTCCAATCTGGTCAGCTCATGTGTAAAGTGTCATCACTTCCAATTTCACTTGTTTAATCTGTATCCTGTCTGAGCTCTCTATCACGATTGGATAACATTTGAATTATGGAGTGAAACGAGATAAATTCAGGCTGAGTGTCAGGCTAATCCTGACCTGAAAATGCATTTTCTGTTTAATAAAGAGCTGGAGAGACATGGGAGACTCCTGTTACTGAACAAACACTCTATAGCAATGAGTACTATCAGAATATAGAACTATTTAACTCCTATTTTAAAGTCATAGTATGTTACTTTGCCCCGTGATTACATAACAAAACAAATATATGTGTAGTTGTATCATGTATGTGTGTGTATATATATACACACGTACGCACGCACGCACACATACACACCAATCATTTCCCTCTACACCAGCAGTTTTGGTTGCCAAAAACACCCCCATCTACCAAAACAAACTGACAACATCAAAACACAGCAAGAGGGCAGTGTATTTCTTCAGGTAAACACCACCACACGACTCCAGTCGTGCTGCTGCTATAGAGGGAAATGATTGATAAAGAATGTATTTATTGTGTTGTTTCTAATTAAAAAAATAAAAATAATCTCTGCTCTACTACCACCTGTGTCAGTTTGACAAAATGATGAGGTTTTATATTCCGAGAAGCTTCCTAGACTACTAATATATACAATTATATATATTCTTTTGTTGTAGAATGCTACGTTGATTTCTTGACGGGGGACTTTGATGTGAAGACGTACACTGCTCAGGCCCTCCACCATGCTTTCATCGCTGAGCAGCTGGCAAAGCTGGCACAGGGCATCAGCCAGCTGGACAAGGAGCTACACAGCCAGGTACACCAGTCTAGGGCTGGACAATTCACTGAACATATATCAAACCAATATATTTCAGGGCCAATAACCGACTTAATCTTGCTCATGTAGGTTAGTTGATTTCTTATATCAATGAATCGACACAAAAACATTCTTATATATATATTTTTATAATCGAGGATAATTAGTCTGGCTAGCCACTTAACCCTGTATAGCCTAATTCTTTGTTGCACAATGGTGGTGTACAAAAATAGCCAATCTACAAGCTTGCACCGCTTTGTGAGCTTGTAGATCGTGCTTGTAAATTCAAAAGTGTTTGTTTGCTTAAACTGTTAACAGCATTTTGTTACTATTTAGCTTTTTCATGATTATGCACTTAAAGGACGACTTCACCCATTTTCAATCTTAATATGATTGGTCCTCACTCACTAATGCTCATGATAAAATGGTACCATTTTTGTCTACTCGTCTGTGTCTCATGAGAGGGCTGTGGCCACTCCAGAAACACGCCTACCAGTGACATCATCATTAGACGTTTTTCTTTCAAACAATATATTTAAAAAAAAAATGTTTTTACGTGAGAACAATGGTTTTAATTATAGCATGCCAACTTTCCAGGAATAGAAAGCCTGCAGTTTCTATTAGCTTGGATTCCCCATCGATGATGTCACTGGTAGGCGGGTTTGTGAAGTGTCCACACAGCCCTCCTCTGAGACATAGACCGGATAGACAAAAATTACCATTTTATCATGAGCATTAGTGAGGACCAACTATATGAAGATAGATAGGTTGAAAATGTGTGAAGTGGTCTTTTAATGTATTTCATGTAATTGATTTTGAAATTGTGCTCATACTGCTGCTCAGGTGGTGGCCAGACATGAAGACTTACTGGCTCAAGCAACTGGGATAGAGTCTCTTGAAGGTAAAGCATGATTCTACCACCATCATAAAGGAGCACATTTTCTTTTTGTGTTCAGTAGTGCTAACGTCGCTGTCAGCACCTCTCAGGACTGACCACAAGAGGGAGATAGTGTCTTAAAGTAGAACCACACAAATTAACCAGCATGTCTTCCCCAATGCGTTTTACCCAAGGGCCAAATTATGTCTAGAATACCAAGGGAATACCAAGGGTTTTTGTTTTTTTATGCGCAGATAGTGTTGTTACTGCTCTTTCCATTATTGTGGGATCGCTTTAGCGATCACACTAATGTTATCTTCACTATTTGTGGGATCGCTTTAGCGATCACACTAATGTTATCTTCACTATTTATTGTCTCCGCCGTAGGTGGAGAGTATGTTTTCGCTTCGTCCCGCCGTGTGTGAGCATGGCCCCTAGCCAAGCTAACATTGGTCAAGCTCCACGTGACACGTGTCAATATGTTGACACCAATGCCTTTGATTGGCTAGAGGGACGCATGACGAAATACAATCCTATAAATAGGTGTGTCACTTCAAAAAGTCGTTTACGTTCTTTGAAGTGAGGTAAGACAGGATCAATCAGTCTTGAGAACGCCTAACATTGGTCAAGCAAAGGCGCAGAAGGCCAAAGCTAAGAAAGCATACTCATCTACAACAGTAACACAGAAGAGGACTATAGAGTTGAATTGATCCCACAACAAGGCCGAAGTCTTAATACTGTAACAATTGGCCACCTTGATCAAATACATTATGTAGCACTAGAGAAAACTGACATAGATCAAACACACCAATCAACTACTGAAACTGTTCAAGACAATGAAGATGAAGAAGACAGACAAGCATTTGAACAAACCAGTCAATTACGAGGACTCCCATATGACACATTGCTTCAAGAAGAACATTTTTTAGATGCAGACACTACATATTCAGTCGCCCCTATAGAACACCAAAAACCACGCGCATTCTACCAAGACGACCCGTTCTACCAAGACGACCCGTGCTATTAAAATAGCACGGGTCTGCTGGCGGAGACTTATTTTCTAGTTATTATTATTATTCCCCCTGTTTTTTGGGTCATATCAATGGAGAAATGCCATTTAGTGACGTCATAATGCATAATGCCATTCTAGTGAATGGTAATGCCATTCTAGTGACGTCATAATACTGATGTCATTGTATTATGACCCTACTATAACACTACTAACACTATCAATACTCAATACCAGCTCAACATTCTTAGCGATCCCACACTGTTTCTTCAGGAACAGTACTTTCTAGTTATTATTATTATCATTATCTTACTATTATGGCACCGGCCTATTTGGGAACGATGCAAATTTGGAATGCATGCCCTACCTGTTTATGCAATACCCATTGTACCTGTTGTACCCGTCTCTCGGTCTGTCTGTCTGTCTGTCTGTCTGTCTGTCTGTCTGTCTGTCTGTCTGTCTGTTCCTTTTATGCCCATATATGGAGATCTCTGTATCTGGCTGTCTGCCTGTGTCCCTTTATGCCCATATATGGATATATGTTATGACGGGGACAGGGGGCAGCACAATTGGCTCACAGGCTGCCTATTGGGAATGCATGAATCGTTGTCTGGGGTCCTGCATGGGTCTAACCTGGCCCCCTTATTTTCCCTCTAGTCTACACCAAATCCCTTCGCTGAAAACAGCTGATCTACAAGTATTGTGAGCTTCTGGATTAGCTATTTTTGCCAAATGTTTGCCTATTTTCACAGAATGTTTGCCTGCCATGCATGCCACACGAAAAAGTGGAGAGTCCTACGGATCCCAAGGAGGCAAAATCCAATGCAAAAACAATTGAGGAGGGAGACCGCTGTCTAATGCAAGAGAATAGTTTTAATGCCTGTTATAACGCCCATGATATGCCCATCATAAGCATGCTAGTGTTCACGGTTGAAAACACAACACAAACACGTGTTTAAAGATGTTTTTCCTCCATGATTTTCTTGTTGTGTTTGACAGGGGTCCTACAGATGATGCAGACGAGGATCAGCGCTCTGCAGGGGGCCGTTGACAGGTAACCATGTGTCTTCGTAGCCTCAGGCAGAGAGGATGTTGTCGGCTCTTGCATAGTCCTTATCTCAACACATTATGTGGATGTGGCCATTTAAAACAAAACGAAATACGCAAACCCCTTTCTTTCACCGTTTTTCCCATTTCATTTTTGCACACAAAATAGAAAGGCTTTGAATGTAATTGTTCAGAGCCTTCCATGACCTGAAGCTTTCCAGAACCCGTGAAGTTCTGTGATTGTTTTTTGTCCATTATAACCCGAAGGGGAGGTACGTCATTAAAAAAAGATGGTAACACTTTACTTAAAGGTCGTGTCTATAATACATTATAATCACATTTATAACGCATTTTAATGCACTTATAACATAAGGCATTATAACACTTGTTATAGATGTTTATCATTATGCATAACAACTTATAACAAAGGTTATGAAGTATTATAACTTATAATAATATCATTTATAAGTGTTGGTCATAATGCATTAGAAACTCAGTGGAACAGCACATTATAACTACCAGGTACCACTTTACTTAAAGGACTTGTCTATAATGCATTATAATCACATTTATAATGCATTAAAATGCACTTATAATGCTTCATATAGCATTATAATTATGCATAGACGTACAAAGGTCGTGTTATAGACGTGACCTTTAAGTAAAGTGTTATCAAAATGATATATATATATATATATATATATATTTATATATTTCTTTTTAAGAAATCTGAGTTCTGGACTCCCAGAACGCTGGGTTAGTACCACCTCCTGAGCAGGGCCCAGTTAGGTTGAAACCGAGCCATAGCGTATGGAAACACACCCAGAACCCGTGAAATATGTTTAAATGGCATAGTTCACTTAGTTCTTGTAGTCGTAAAGAGCTAACAGAGAGATGAGAGATGACACCCTGACCTGATGGCATGGTGTTAGTGGTGAATTCCACCACCATCCGCACTGAAGTTGTTGACATTCTCCAACATTTGTCACCACGAGCTCTGTGGTTTGTGAGCTTTAAGCCCTATATACTCATAGATTGGCTATTTTCACACTTTATTTTTTCCAAAATAGGGATGCCAGGTTGGAAGTAGTTGAACATGAGTTCAGAGAAGCAATCTTGTGACGCTATTGAATTGCACTGCCTCAGATGGTACATTATTCTTTCTGTTCAGTCAGCAGCAGCTTCTTCTGAAACCTGGTAAAAAATATATAATTTTGCAGTGCATTCTCTATCTATATGTATGTATACAAATGTATAAGGAAAGGGTATAAAATAATCTCTCATGTGTCTCATATGAGGTCTTATTCTACCATTTGAATCTCTCACACAGGTGATTATTTTGAGTGCATGGAGGCATTGAGGTGTCTTCTGATAAACGTTTCAATGCCATGGGTCCTTATTGAAGCTCTCGCACAATCTCTTTGTGTTCTCACACAGGATAAGGACTAAGATTGTTGACCCGTACAACAAAATTGTGGCCAGGACTACCCAACTCGCCAGACTGCAGGTAAACTCCAAGCCCCAACACACAGATCTGAGCCATGCACTACAAAGCAGGATCTTGTGCTTTAGCGAGGTAACTTCAGGTTTAACCCTGGGTTTTCTGGCTACAGTATAATGGCCAAAATATGGATGCCAGGTTGAAAGTCAGTTACATTTATAATAGGATTACATTTTATATAAGGCAACCTTTCTTTAGTGACCATAATGCTGCCCTGAACCCACTGGGCCCGTGTTCTGCAACTTCAAATTGTGATACATGCCATAGAATACCCATCTGGGTCTGACTTATTGGGTCTTGGGACTTACTGGGTCTTAATGGGTTAATTCTTGATTTTCTATCTCTCGCTCTGTCCCTTGCTGTGCGTGCGTGCGTGCGTGCGTGTGTGTCTCGCACATGTATGCAGTGAGCGCCTATGCAGAGCATAATTGGTTTGACCTTATTTTCCAAAGAGCACTTAAAATGTAGTCTACTATTTGGGGAAGTGTTGCATGGAGGCAGATAAGTATTGATAGTGTGTCTAAGGATAAAAGCCTTGAATAAAATCCCCTAATGTTGACTTAGTTACATTCATCCTGCTTTCAGCCAGTGTTTTAGTCAACATGTCTATATATATTTTGACTTATCTTGTGAGGGCTTTCCAATTATATGATCATTTGGAAATCCATTTGAATCTTCCCAAGACTGTCAGAGCAAAGATGCCCACTCCACAGGGTGGGGGGGACAAAAGTTGTTTTTGTTGATCCAGCACCCATTTTATTGGACATTGGGATGCGCATGTTTTTAATGGTTTATTTGCAGTGATATTATAAGCTTATTAATTTATGCCTTCACACAGTCTTTGTTTTTTGGCCAGCTGTCCTTCCTGCATTATTTGGCAGCTGCAACTGTGTTGCTTTTAGCATGGCTCATGTGTTTGAATTGTTCCTCTTTTGTCTAATGTTATAAGCTGGCTCCTCATTTGTAAAATATGCTGCTCTGCTGCCACTTTGCCATTGTTCATATGCCACAAACTTGTCCTTTTTATGTGAACATGCTCATAGCTACATTGAGGAAATCCTGGGCTGACTAAAGCTCATGGATTAGAGTTCTCATTTGCCATGACTGTTTATTTTTTTGTCATTTGGATCCCAGAGGCTAGCATGTCTTTCTCTTGGCTAACTGTCCGCTTTCTCTCTCTCTCTCTCTTTTTCATTCATATTTTCTTAACTCATTCACTGCCTGAATTATTTATGGCCGCGTTTGCCCACTGCCAGAGATTTTTAATTGAAAAAAAAAAAGTACTCCGGAGCCGAGATACAGATTTTTTAAGTTTTAAGTTAACAAGGAAGTGGATAGGAGTCTAGATCTTCGAAAAATCATATCTCCTTGGTCTTTGGGTCAAATTTGAAAACTTTTTTTCTTTTTTTTTAATTAAAATTACGTTTTTTACGTTCTTGGCAGAATTGGTAATTGGAAATAATTACGTTTTTTACGTTCTAGGCAGGGAATGAGTTAAGATATGTATGAAATACAACTGGGTAGGGTAGATACTTTCAGGTGCTCGCATACAATAACAGAAGACAATTCAATCCTTCAGGGTAAGAAACTAATGAGGAAGGAACAAGGATAATCAAATTATTGGCCGGTCATCACATTTTTGGCTTAGGAATGTGACCAAAACCAAAGAATATCCATGAATTCAAGTCTCCATGGGGTGACTAATCGATAGAAAAAAAGGCATTTTGGGGGTGAACTATCCCTTTAAGAATAATAATAGATAATATTAAATCCAAAATAAGCTCCATCCTCATTTGTCTTTCCCCATTTTTGTATTTCCAGCTGTTATATTTCATCACAAATAAACATGCTCTGAAACTGTGCCCACCTGATCACTTAACTTAACATGGCAGCCATTCTGCCGTGATAAGTGGTCAGTTGGGTGGGCCGCGAATGCTTTCAAGATTTTCAAGTGAGCCCTGGACCGGAAAAAGGTTGAAAAACCATACTGTTCTATCTATGACAATATCCAGTGGCTGCTATTCAGGCATAATATTTATTCTCTCCAGTCTTTATCACTGTCTTGTGTGTGTTTTATAGCACCTCGTCTTGTCAGAGACGACATGTTCCATATAAGAGAATGTTAAGCTGTCACTGTGTTCAATCACTGCCTCAATTAAATACTTGACAACTGTCCTTGAAGCGATGGTGCATATATAATCATGCACACACATGTAATGCACACACGCACGCACATGCTCTCACGCAGCGACTTGAGAAACACCTGCTGTACTCTGCATGCGGACAAGTCGTGCACAGTCAGTCACACGCGTGCATTTGCAACCGAGAAGGAACGTTGCTGGCCCGCTCTCTCTTGTTTGTGCAGCCGAGGGGAAGAATGTGATTAAATAATTGATAAAATGTGGTCTGAATAAAGGTCACTGTGATTCTGCGACTCACTCCTGGGCTGCTTGGTCTGTTCTGAGGGTTCACACTGTGTGTGTGTGTGTGTGTGTGTGTGCTTTATATTACTATACTTTGTGAAGTCGAAATATCCACACAACTACTCTAGAATCTGAGAATTAGAATATAATGGGACTGTTTTCCTGGTACTCACTCATCAAGAGAAATGGTTGTTTTATGATTAAAAACGATTTGGGAGTTTAGGCTTACAATTGGGAAAAGATTCAGGTTGGGGTTATTATAAGGATTAGGAATATATAGAATTTTAGGTTTAGGAGTTAGTTTTGGATGATTACGCCCTGTGTCGCCGTGCTGAGCTTATAGATCGGGTATTGTCGGTTTTGGGTTACGGTTAAAAATGGTAAAAGAATTTTGAAAAATGGAATGCATGAAATTGCTTTACTAAAATATTTATGTCTTCACAAGTATAGTAATACAGACGTGTGAGAGAGAGAGGAGAGAGAGAGAGAGAGAGAGAGAGAGAGAGAGAGAGAGAGAGAGAGAGAGAGAGAGGAGAGAGAGAGAGAAGAGAGAGAGAGAGAGAAGAGAGAGAGAGAGAGAGAGAGAGAGAGAAGAGAGAGAGGAGAGAGAGAGAGAGAAGAGAGAGGAGAGAGAGAGAGAGGAGAGAGAGAGAGAGAGAGAGAGAGAGAGAGAGAGGAGAGAGAGAGAGAGAGAGAGAGAGAGAGAGAGCGAGCGGGGTGTCCCTTCAGCTCTTAGCTGTGCTTGCAGCCTTCCAGCCTGTGCTGGCTCTATGACTCAGCCAGCCAGTGCTCTCCTCTACCAGAGTAACCATCGCTCATGCATCCACTTCCTATGTCACTGTGCACAGAAGCTAGAAGGATGATGGTCCCCTGGCTCTGGAAATCAACAGACCACAGTCTCTCTCAATCTCTCTCTCTCTCTCTCACACACACACACACACACACACACACACACACACACACACACACACACACTAGAACTGCAATGATCGATACTTTCTTGGTGATTCAAAAAGCCCTTTTTTTCATAGTTATATTTGTTTATTTTATATATCAATGAACTGACATGAACAATTTCTAATTTATTTTTTATAATCGACTAAATCGATTAGTCTGATTATTACCACTTAATCCCCAATTTTTAAGACATTTTGAGAAAAAAATATTCGATTTACCCCTCCCCAAAATCGATTAATAATCGATTACATTGAATTTGTTAAATTAACTGTTGCACCCCAAACACGAGCAGTGCGCACACACGCACGCACACACGCACGCACACACGCACGCACAGAGCGACTTAATGTTTCCGTCTCTCTCCTGATTGCTTAATGTCAAATGCAAAGGTTATGCACAGGAAAGGTTCAGGAGTCATCTGAATGTTGTGTTGCGTCTCAGCCTACCCCCCCCCCCCCCCGATCCACACTGGACCCATTCCCGCATTTCAGTTGAGATAAAGCACTCCATTTGTCATGTATGGTGCTGGAGATTAGCTTTTTCTCAATCATCATGCACACACGCACGCACGCATACACACACAACGCGAGATGTGTAATACACAAACGATTTTGCCTTCGCACAAACCTGTGGTGTGCATAACACTTCAATGGAAGTAGACTAAACCTTTTCAAATGTCTTCCTACCTAATTCTATTCAGGGCCCGTTTGGAAATCTCTAAAGCGTTCATGGGCCGACCCATCTGACCACTTAACCGT
Organism: Gymnoscopelus braueri; assembly: GCF_963280865.1. Taxonomy (NCBI): domain Eukaryota; kingdom Metazoa; phylum Chordata; class Actinopteri; order Myctophiformes; family Myctophidae; genus Gymnoscopelus; species Gymnoscopelus braueri. The sequence goes on along the minus strand of NC_137625.1, from coordinate 39,833,542 downwards.
TCGGCTGCCATGTTACGTGGTCAGATGAGTGGGCCGCGTGGAGGTAGAGCGGACGCTTGGGGAAACGGAAGGCTCCCAGTTCGATCCCTGGGTCAGTGGCAAAGTGTCCTTGAGCAAGACACTGACTGCTCCCGATGAGCAAGTTGGTGCACTTTTGGATAAAAGGCACTGTATAAATGTATTAATGCACCGTTAACCATTTTCAGAGCATGTTTATTTCAATGATCAATCAATCGATTTTGTACCCGCTTGGCTAGTACAGTATACTTAAGTGCCTATCACAATGATGGGAAAGTTTAAGTTTGGTCTCGCAATGAAAACAACATTTTCTAGGTCATAAAGAAAAAATACCATATCATATACTGTGTGTGTGTGTATATATATATATATATAATGAATGAATGAATGAATGAAATTCTTATTTTCGTGTCATGCCACCATTTTGGCCCATCCCATATGGGATTATATGACACATTACACAAAAAGAAAACAAGACATTAACAGTCCTTCCTGTTCATATTACATCCTTCCTTATAACATACCACTTAAATAAAACATGCGTATAGTACTTATATGAACAAAATAAGAACAAAAAAGACAATGCCATTTTACATATAAATGGCCCTCCTCCTCATTGACCAGGCCTTGTCAAGAAATGAAGCAAATGAAAAAATGTCATGTTGAAAGAGACATTTCAGTTTCTCTGAATCCTCCAACCACACAAGTTCATACTTAGGATCTACCTTATTAAAAAGTCTCTGCCTGAGTTGTAGAATGGACAATACAAAACAAAATGCATTTCATTTTCAATTTCATTAAGATCACACAAACCACATAATCTATCCTCCTCAACCGTGCCTACATATCTACCCGTCTCAATATGAAGACCAAGTATGCCAGCCCTGATTTGAGCACATAGGCTTCGTTTCTTTTTTGACAAATGATACAATACATAATTTTCTGGACAATAGACATGCTTTATCTCACAATACGTACGAAGCTTTGGTTTACACCATATATCCAGAGCCCATCTGTCCTTTATTTGTTGAAAAATAGTTTCTTTTATTACCATAGTCTCTACTTTTTCTTTATTATAAAAATGGTCTTCATACCCTGCTCTCAAAAGAATGTCATACATGTCCGTAGCCCATGCGCCCTTGATCAAAATGTCCCACTCGAAGACCTTTCTTACAATTCTATTGGTGTTCAGCCCCAGTATTCTATTCCACAAACGTACCATGTGCTCACTCCACCGTACCTCATTGGTTCCCGCCCCATATCTCCCATGATGGCCAGGGTTGGCGTAAATTTGTGTACTCCCAAGAAGTACCGCATTGCTCTATTGTGGACAGCCTCACTTTTAGGATATTGTTTAAATCCCCTCACTCCTGCTACGTAATCCAACACTGGACACACACAAGCCTGGTATAGTTTGGAGTAGGTAGAGAAACCCATATCCCTCAGGGTGCTCTATTTGCTGATTCTGTCAATATTCAATCAATTATAAAATGCATATGCTCATCCAAATAAAAGCCCAGATATTTATAGAACTTTGTATAATTCAACTTTGATCCCCCAAATTGGAATTGGAAGTCACTTGTGCGCATGGCAGGGTTTTTAAAATGCATGATTTCAGTTTTCTTGTCATTTATCAAAAGTCTCCATTTTTTACACCAGTTACTTGCACATGTTAGCATTCTTTGTAAGTCAAGTTCTGTCTCTGCTATTAAGATAATGTCGTCAGCATACATTAAAATGCTGACATATTCACTTCCATATTTGACTCCACAATTTAGTGGTTTGATTTGATTAGCTAAATCATTAATAAATACAGCGAACAAGGTAGGGGACAAAGCGTCCCCCTGTTTCACTCCTGATGGTGTGGGAAACCAGTTGGTACAAGCATCATTTACCTTTACACATGCTTGTGGTGCACTATAAAGTGAGCTAATTGCCTGATAAAACTTTCCATCTACACCAGTCTTAATCAATCTATAGGCAAGAAGGTCTCTATTGACAAAATCAAAGGCTTTTTGGAAGTCAATAAAGCACACGTATGTTGATTTGTTTACCTTCAGTCTATTTCTTACTATGGCACATACTGTATAAATGTGGTCAATACAAGCCCTGGCTTTACGAAAGCCATTCTGCTCCTCTACCAGAAGCTGTTCTTTCTCTAAAAATTCCATCAATCTCTCATTAAGTAAAGATGAATACAATTTATAAACTGTGCTCATCAAACTAATTCCCCTATAATTAAGGGGAACTCTAGGATCATTTTTCTGTGATTTTGGTATGGGGCTTATGATGGACTTAGACCATATTGATGGTATTCTACTGTGTTCAAAACAATTGTAAAACAAATTAAACAAAAATTGGGCAAGCTTAGGTGATTTTAGAATTTCATTTGGTAGGTCTTCTATACTTGTAGCTTTTCCTATTTTAGCTTTATCAATAACCTTTAGCACTTCCCCCATAGAAATCTCCCTATTAAGGTCCCCATTACTTTGAAATGTTACTTCTTGCATTTCTTTTTCCCAGTTGTTTTTTAATCGACACATTTCCTGAAAAAAATCATCATCAAAGCCTATTGCATAATTTTCAAATAGAGTGGCAATTTTTTTTCCCCATTTAGACAACACTTGTGAAGTCTCTCTTATCAGATTTCCCCCTTCTCCCCATACTTCCATTGGAATTAATTTTTTACGTCTTGGTCCTAACTTATTAATTTCACTCCAGAAGTGCTGAGGGCTTGATGATTGGATTTCTTCCAGATACAATAGCTGACCTCTTTGGTATCTCCGTTTAAAGAAACGGTATCTCTTATCAAATGCATGCTGACATTGTCTGAAATTATCTAACAGTTTCTGCCTGTCCCCTATAGCTCCTTTACATCTTAAAAACAATCGTTCTGAACTATGCATAGAGTACCACAGATCCTGCAACTCTTTATTCCAGTATGGTTTGCTTTGCTTAATTCTCTTTGTTTTAGTAGTATATGGCTTGTCCTGGGAGTATTTTCCCATTTCATCATGGACTAATTTACATAGATCACCATACCAACTATCTAACATCTCCTGTGTAGTAAACCAAGCCTGCTGTCTATCCACCAGGTCTATCAATGCTTTGCATCTCATATTAGAACACAAAAAATCATTTGGTAGTTTTCTGCTTACACTTCTTTTATAAGGTTTAAATTGTTGGTCTCTTTCCCTCGCTAAATCTACATCTATCTTAGTTCCATAACCTACTGTAAAATCCATTACTAACAGGGAATGGTCAGGCACTTTACTACGTTCTCCAATGAGATGCATGCAACCAGTTAATTCTACCATTTGATTAGAAGTTATCACTTTGAACAATGTACATGTTTTCAAACACTCATAAGGAGTTGCTATATAATCTACAACTGCTTTTCCTTTTATAGATACTGAGGTGTAGTTGTCATTTAGTGGACATATTCTGCCATTTACAATACACATTTTGGAGTCTTTAAGAAATTCTATCAATGATTCTCCGTGTTTATTTACCCCCTCATCTAGAACAACTCTCATTGGCACATCATCAATTTCCCTCACATAGTCCTCTAGGTTACCAGTTCTACCATTTACATCACCACAAACAGAAATAGCATCCACATCGGAATATAAATACATGTGACTCAGTAAATGACCAAAAAAACCGGATGCATCTCTTCCCCATGGGGATGTCTCAGGGGGAAGGTAGCATGAAAAAACAACAAAACAATATTGTGAACTCAAGCTAACAAAATGTAAACCAAGAATTCCATCCACCTCTTTACTGATCACTTTAATTTTATATGAACTTAATAAGTCACATTTAACACGAATACCAACACCCCCTGAACCCTTTGGTGCCTTAACATGCTTTTCTCTATTATTCCCATACCAGACATACCCATCCAAGTCAATAGAAGCCTCTCCCGTTAAATGAGTTTCATTTAATGAGATTATGTCTGGTCGTAGGTGATTTAAAATCACAGTTCTTAACTCACGGTTCTTGTCTGTCCATCCGTTTACATTCCAGTGGATTAAAGAGAGATTTTTGGCAACAATCTGTGTGGTTGTAGACGCGGCTCACTTCTCTCCTTTTTTCTCTGACGTCACAACCCTGACAACTCCGGAGCGGTCAGGTTCACGTCCACGTCCAGTGTCCCGTCTCATTACTCGGCCATTCCCGGTGATGAAGAAGTCCTTTCCCGATGGCATCTCTTCAAGGATAGTTCTGAAGTTGAGATCGATCAGACGTTCAGTGTGTGATTTGGCTGATCTAATATAGACCTTGCCAAACGTTGTGTTGTCCTTAAGCTCCCTTTTTTGTCTCAGCACTGCCACTTTATCTCCAGTTGTGTTCAGTTCCATCTTAATCACCCCGGGCCCCGTCCTCTCGGTACCAGCCGTTCCACGGCAATAATCATTGGTACCGGGTCGCACCGCAGCCCCTCAGCCAGCAGCGTGTTCATTCTCTGCATAAGATCCTCACCCTCTTCAAACAGCAGGCCCGAGATAACGATGGAAACATCGGGGTCGAATTCTGCACGTTTAACTTTCTTGTTAAAGTTGGCTTCCACCTGGTCGATTCTCGCAATTACGTGCCCGATTTCCATATCCACATTGGCTTGAATCTCGCTTTGTTTTTTTTGCAGTTCTTCTCTCATGTCGTCTTGGTTCTGCTTTACCAGTGTAACCATCGAGTCACGCAGACTGTTGATTTTACCATCAAGTTGTTTCTCCAGAGAGGAACCCATTTGTTCAATTTTGTCTTTAAATGTCTTCTCCAGCGAGCAGCGTGTCTCGTCCATTTTCTCATTTAGTTTCTTCAGCTCTTCCATGACCGACATATCGTTTAGAGCCGTGTCTTTTTTAGCACTTCTGAGCGATATCTTATCACCTCCGTCACTCATATTTAATACTCTTCAATTTGATAACACTTATATGTCATTTCGATTTGTTTGTCTCCGTTTATCTTATTTTGTTCTCTGAATTTGTTTGGAGCACACGCAAACGCGCGTCTCCGTCTCCAACAGGAAGTCAAGGTATATATATATATATATATATATAGGTTGAGAATCGCTGGACTAATGTGATTCTATACAATGTTCCATCCATCTTAATCCATACTTTTGTCATGTTTTCAGTTCATCGTTGTGTTGTTTGAGTAAATATCGGGGCAATTGTTCAGTTTTACTCAAAGCCTTTCTGAAATGAGCCTTTTTGTGAAGTGGATTTGAGAGGAAATCGGTGTTAGTTGTGGCCCTCTTTGATTAACCCATTAAGACCGGGAACGCATCTGTGTCATTTTAAGATTTATTTGGCTATTCAAAATGACACAGATGCCTTCCCGGTCTTAATGGGTTAAGCATCTATTAAATCACAGGCTCTAAGTAAAGATCTGTGACCTGGCCTTGAGTGGTGCTTTCATCATGTAATTGGTTTCATGGAACAACACTTTCACCAGCGACGGGTGGAAAGTAACTTGGTACCAATCTTGAATTACTTTTACTTCACTTGAACATTTAAAATGTTCTACTCCACTACATCTCAGAGGCAATTATTGTACTTTTTTACTCCACTACAATTATCTGACATCTTAAGTTGCAAGTTTACTTTACAGATTCTGGGGAAAAAAATCGAAATGATACATGTTTGTCACACGACCCCAGAGATAATGATAAAAAAAAAGTCACATTGAGAGACAAATCTCTTTTTTTACAAAGGAGACCTTGCCAAGATGGCAATCATCATAAAACAATGAAAACATTATCCCACAAAGAGATTTTTAAGATAGAAAAAATAAACAACATTTAACCACTTGAACGGCTATTTTGTATATATCTGTGTCATTTTATATTTATTTATAGCAGATCTACAAGCTCATAGCACGGCACCGAGTGCCGCGCTATGAGCTTGTAGATCTGCTATTTTTGAAAAGTCATGAACCCTTTTTGCGAATCTTTGAATATATATATTTCTAAAGCAAACATTTGTAACTGAAATCTTTGCGTCCAGGGCTCCCTGGAACAACATACTGTATTTTGAAATTCTTTATTTTTATTTTTTTCTCTCCAAAAACTGTTTGGATTTCGTTTTTTTTTTTTAATCCTCAGATCTTAATGGTTTAAGTGGTTGAAACAGAGTAGCAGTCAGACAACCAACAGCAAATGGAATAGAATCTGCTTCTGAAACAAGGAAAACATCTGACCTTTATTTTGAAATCACAAAAAGAGACGAGAGAGGCTCAGTTTTCCCTGAATGGCAGAAAAATCTGCCGTCATTATTGGATTTAAAGTAATTCTAAATAATTCTGTTCCGTAATCGTATTACATTAAGCCTTCTACAAGGTTATTTTGTTACAGGGGAGTGGGAGCTGGCACATGTCCTTATCACATCCGTTATGATCCAACTAGCTGAAGCCACTAGAAGTATTTTTAGCTGTAATTAGGCATGACATTCTTATTTAAAAGAGCCAATTAACATTTTATAATTTAGGTATTTAGCAGACGCTTATCTGTACCCAGCCTGAGCTACCAAGTGCAAGGTCGAGTATTTGACACGGGGAAAGTCACTTACCACCAGGCCAGATTGTACTGGTTTTCCATGACCACAATATGGGTGCAACTATCAATTATTGTCTTTAGCTGTTATTCTATTGATTACTTTTTCAAATCGAGAAGCCCATTTTTTTTATAATTTGGTACATCTTGTACCTATGTCAATGAATTGATGCAAAAAAATCGAATCGATTTTCTTTTATAAGCGACTAAATCAATTAGTATGATTAACCACTTAAAACCCATTTTATATTTAGTTGCACAACAGTGTCGCACAAAAAATAGCCAGAATAGCCGATCTACAAGCTCACAACACGGCGCCTCCCAACGCGTTGTGAGCTTGCAGATCTGCTATTGTCGAAAATCTATTATTTTATCGACAACGGGAATTAGGTTCAAAGATTTAGTCAGGTCAGGTGCTGAAGGAGTACATCATGGTTTGTGGAGGTACGAACACTGGGTTGCAGCATTGCATCTGGCAGTTTATTAACCCATTAAGACCTGAGGCCGATTCTACAAATGCCTTCTAAATCCTAACAGTTTTCTGAAAAACGTATGTTGCTGTATCAGTGGTGCTCAAACCTTTTCAGGTTGCGGACCCTCATCTCAAAATATGTTGTACCAGGAAACCCCAGAAGCAAAGATTTGAGTTAAAATGTTAAAAATATATATCTTCCTGATTTTCCTAAAATAGTAGATCTACAAGCTCATAGCGCGGCACAAAGTGACACACTATGAGCTTGTATATCTGCTTGTATATCTAAAAGCATGTGTAGTAGGCGGCTAATTTGTGCCTGATGGAAAATTACATAATATTAAAATACTACAAACGCACGCATGCCGAGATTTCATGCTTTTTAAAAGCTATAATAGGCCTATAGACAGATGTCATTAATTTAATTCCTGCATTATTTCACCTGCGGTTTATCCAATATTAATTAATAATTATATTTGATTGACCCAAATCCACCCAAACTGCAGTTATCTGCGCATCTCTAACCCACACGCACTTTTTTTATTTTTTACTTGCTAAAACCCTGTCTCATAGGCACAGTGACTTGCAGTGTAAGAACAGCAGTGGTGTTGTTGCTTACAGCACCAGTCCTCAAAGCCCAGCATGACAGACAGGCAAAAATAAAAATAGATGACCTACAAGCTCGGCTGTATCCCGAAATGTTTGAATTGCGCTTAAGTGGTTAATGGTATTGTATTGGTTTTGATGTAACCACCCTGTACTACCTGTACCTGTATCTGTGAACAGAATAAATGCTCACAACATATATGTCTACAACAGTGGTTTTCAACCTGTGGGCAGCGAGGGTACTGCAACTGGGCCCCCCAAATAATTGGTCTGCAATGTTCTTCTGTCCGTCCCCAGGTGGCGTGCGACCTTCTTCGGAGGATCATTCGTATCTTGTACCTCAGCAAGAGGCTCCAAGGCCAGCTCCAGGGTGGCAGCAGGGAGATCACCAAGGCAGCTCAGAGCCTCAACGAACTGGGTAAGCAGTTACACTCATACCGCTGACCTCACCCGGGGGGGTTGATGCTCTGGCATGTTTAGTCCGGTCTTTTTGGTTTATCTTTGGCCAGGCGTTTGGTGCTTTCCCGAGCTGCAGCCCCTAAAGCCTGTTACTGTACATTAAGCCAGGCCTATGTATGTTTAAGGAGATACATATGTGTGTGTGTGTGTGTGTGTGTGTGTGTGTGTGTGTGTGTGTGTGTGTGTGTGTGTGTGTGTGTGTGTGTGTATATGTGTATATGTGTGTATATGTATATACATATATATATATATATATATATATATGACACATACACACATATATATATATATATATATATGACACATACACACATATATATATGACACATACACACAGTCTCATGAGTTCTCCAGTACATGAGTCAGAGCAGCTTGTTCGCTGCAGGGAGCGAGCGTTCACCTTTTCCTTGACCTTCAGCTCCCCTTCACGGAGGCCGTAGCGGCTACCTTTTGTAATTCAATCATTCCCCACCCGTTGTTTCTCCATCGCACAGCGACCATCCTTCAATATTTTCAGATTTCACACACGTGCTGTACATACACTCATCCACACATCCATCACAATATTAATTTGGTGTGTGTGTGTGCGTGAGGGTTACCGCCCGGCCACCCTGTGGAGGACACTGTGACCTTGTGTTGTCAGCACATGGAAAGTGATGGTGATGCACGGGCCAGCGTTGCCAGATTTCGCAACCAAGGTCTACGAAAGCAAGCCCAAAAGAAACGACTAGGCACTCGCACATCGCATGATCACACATGCACACACACACACACACACACACACACACACACACACACACACACTCGAAAAAGCCATTAACAACTTTAACCCGAAATACATCGGCTATTTGAAAATAGCCAATCTACAAGCTCACAACGCGTCGCATCGTGAGCTTGAAGATCTGCTATTTTCAAAAAGTCGTGCAATTTAAAACATATATATTTTGAATATTTTTGAAACATTTTAACGACACAAATATTGTATGGGGGTCCCTGGCACAATATTTTCAGATGGGGCTCCGCTGACAAATACACATAATTTGGGGAGGTCCTTGACAAACATTTGAGAACCACTGATTAAAACAACATCTAGGAAGGAAGCCCAAATAAGCAACTACACTTTAGAAACAGAAGCAACTTGCAACTACAGTACCAATAAATAATATAATATAATATATAATAATATAGTATTTGCAAGCAACTTTGTCGCTTATAATAAGCAGACGTGGCAACACTGCACGGGCCGCCACCGCCAACATTTATCTATGTGGTATAGATAGAGGCCTGGGTTATCGCCAGTGTTGCCAAGTGCTGTTATTATAAGCGACTTTGGGCTTGTTTTTCTGTATAGTAAAGTTTATTGGTAGTTGCGGGTTGCGGACCACCCTCTCAAAATATTTTGTAACAGGGTGGCAAGACTTTTTTGGGAAATAGCCGATCTATAAGATCACAATATGTCGCATTGCGACGCGTTGCGAGCTTAGATCGGTTATTTTCAAATAGTGTATGTACGATATAGTGGTACAACTGGTCGCTTCTTTTGGCCTTGTTTTCATAGACCTGGCCGCTTGTTTCTCTCGCAAAATCTGGCAACACTGATTATCTCAAGGCATTAAGTGTGGCACAGCCAACAACAAGGGCAAGTGCTTTCAGCAGCGTAGGGCAACTAGTCTGTGACCGCTTCCCATAACACAGATGAACAAGGCATGGGGGCAGGTGGAAAGTGTGTGTTTCGATATACAAAGCAACCGCACACGCATGCACGCACACAAACACACAAACACACTCACACAAACAAACTCAGACACATGCCTACACATGACAAACCCTCTGTCTTTCTCGCTCTCTTCCGCTCCTTCAATGCGCGCGCGCACAGCCACACACACACACACACACACACACACACACACACACCCCACACACACACACACACACACACACACACACACACACACACACACACACACACACACACACACACACCATTGCCACACACCACCCACCATTGCCTTCCAAGGGCCTTTGAAAGGGGTCAGGGTCCTTTAGAGTTGTCCAGCTCTATCACCTCTCATGCTGTAGGTGATAGGGTGGGATTTCACCTGCTGTGCCAGAGGCTTGATAGCCACAATGCCAACTATGATGTCACTGGTAGGAGTAGAGGCATGGTTTGTGTTCAGTAGTGCAGTGGTTCTCAAACCTTTGAATGTCTTTGGCCGCGGACCCCCACTGTTTTGTGCCCAGGGAACCCCATACGAGTTTGTGTTGTTGAAATTATTTTAAAATATTCAGCTTTTTTTCAAGATTTTGTTTGGAAATGTTGCATTGTGAGCTTGTAATGTTTATAGGGTTAAAGTGTTTGAACTGATTTTGATGTTATATTAATTAATTTTGCTCGGACCCCCTCAAGGACCCCTGGGGGTCCACCAAACCCCACTTTGAGAACCACTGCAATAGTTTGTGTACATGTTCAGCCACTGTCACAAAACTCTGTCTAAACTGTATGATTTAGAATTGACTCGAGCACATTTTAATTCCAAAGGTTTGAGAGCCTTTAGTGACAAGACAGTTTTTGTTCAGCTCATTCCTTACTTTTGGCTTGTAGCTTGAGTACTCAGTTTGTAAACTTCTTGGTCAAATCGAGTACTTTCATCGTTTTTAACGCTATCACATTGAATCCTATAACCCTACGGCAATAGATGATTTTAGACAGTGCAACAAGATTATGTACTTTGATCAGCCTTATATGGCCTTGTCTGACTATCAACAAAATACATTTTGGGACTTTTACTAGATATTGAATCACAAATGACAAAATAAGTATATTAACCCAGAAAGGTTTTGTAATTGCACTTCTCCAGTAAATGTAATACACAAGAGAAAAATATATTCCCCTCTATTCCCCAGTGATACTCTGCCTTCTTTAAAACCTTATCAAGCTCATATTGACTGACTGCAACCTGCTGGCTGGAATGCCAAAGGTTTGTCTGGCAAACTGAAATCTAAACAGACATGTTCCATGTGACATTTCCAGCATTGAGTCTGGTCGGGTATTCCTTAATTACAAAATGTAGGTTAGGCCGTCTACTCCTTCCCCCTTCCTTTCTTCAATTAATGGACTCGGATGGAGAGGGCCTCCCTGGGGAGTTGATATGGTTAACTCCATTTCACATGTGGGATTTTGTCCAGCCTGTCTGGCCCCATGCATCCTGTGCCCGTGTATGTACCCAACCCTACTGACTGACACCAAGGGCTTGGAAATAGGGCTGCAACTATCGATTAAGTGATTATTCTGTTGATTTATTATTAATTGATTATTTCATTAAATACTCACTTTTTATCAATTCAATTAATTAGTTCGATAAACTTCTTGCACCCCTAGTTGGAAAGCAGATGGGTAGTGACACATGCAGTACGTTTTTTGTTTGTTATTTATTACAAAAGAGGACAAATACTGTGTTCTATGACCGTACAGGACTTAAGGACATTTGTCTCAAATTACTACGACAAAAAGAAACCTGACATGCACAACACTTTTGATACAGCTTTCATTGCTGAATTGTCCCTGACGTCACTCCACAACATCCACAATAAATAGCATTAAATTACCTCCTCCTCGCCATGTCGCTATGAAACCTTTTTGTACACTATGCTGTTTTTATCTAACTGTAATTACTGTAGAAATGAGCTCATTCTGTCACAAAAGTGGTTCTTGAATTCCTTACATGTGTAATTCTTGGCAGCTTTTTTCCACATGTGGTGTTGGCATTTAGAACGCTTTCATCCATGTCATTTTACTTCAATAGTCCCCTTTTCTCTGAACTTGACTCAGTCCTTCAAGCAGCAACAATGGCTGTCAATATCCATTATCACACCACATCTGCGGTTTGAGAGGGTGCATCTAGTACCGTATATAGCCTCTGTTTGGACTTGAAAGTTATTTCTTGTAAAATGTTCCTCCAATATTCCTTCCTTTATTCCATATATTACAATTTGTTTTACTGCACAATTATTTTATTCCAAAAGATATCCTTCAAAGATATTCCTCCTCAGCATTACCGCAGCATTACCAGTACCACATTTTTGCTCTACAATTTGTTTTAAGTTCCTATTTCATTCCACGTCTTCCGAGGAAAGACATTTCTGTCTGGCCTCTGCATCTTCGAAGGTGACCTTCTTGTTTCTCTTGGGGTCAATCCACGAGTTGTGAATGACCACGTTGTTTGGCGCGGGGTCGGCCTCCACGACGGACACCACCCTCTTCTTCATCTTGCTCTTCAGGACCTTCTGGAACTTCTGCCGTGTGAAGGCGTAGAGCAGCGGGTGGAAGATGGTGGTCCCGTACGCCATCACCAGGAAGCCCAAGCGGAGCCGCACTGTGAAGTCACTGGGGCCAGTGCTGAGGATGACGGTGTTGAGCACCGTTAGGGGAGTCCAGCACAGGAGGAACGTGGAGATGATGAGGAGAGACATCCTGAAGACTCGCTTCTGTCTCTCCCGCCTCTCCCGGTGACGCTTCACGGCTCTCCTCAGAGCAATGAGGACGGACACGGACGTCCGCATGCTAAGTGCCGGAGCAGGAGCAGGAGCAGGAGCGCTCCCGGCTCCTCCCCGGACCCCCGTGCTGCTCTGGGACGCGTCCGTCGACTCCACCTGTGTGGCGGCGGTCAAAGAGATGGTCTTCTTATTGCGTGGCTTCTTCTTGGGAAGGTTGTGCTGGAAGCGCGTTCCGATGCGGATGTTAAGCGCCTGGAGGATCTTGTAGTAAGTCACTAGCATAACCACCACCGTGAAAAAGAATATAGGAATCTGGGCCAGGAGGTGGTAATACAGGCCCAGCTCTGTGTAGTACTCGTTGGTGTGGGTCACCACCATAGTCTGGTTGCCCAGGCTTGAGCCCGAATGGCTGAAAAAGCCCACTTCCATGAACGGGACCAGGAAGCAGAGGAAGGACAGTGCCCAGATGGACCCCAGGAGGGCCACGGCGCGGCCCATAGTCAGCACGCGGTTCGCCGGTCGCACCGAGATGTCGTAGCGGTCCAAGGTGATGGCGAGGACGTTGGCGGCGGTCGCTACGCTAGCGAAGGAGACGCAGGCTTCGTGGAAACAGCAGACCATGACCGTGTCCCCCTCCAAGGGGAGTAGCACCACCACAGCCGTCAGGGGGATACAGGACACGCATATCTGGAGAAAGACAGAAATCGTTTAAGGCACACGCCCTTCTTAACCGAGATGCTTCAGCTCATCTTCAGATGACTCTATGGCACTGGTTCTCAAACGTTTTAATTTCAAGGATGCCCATAACTCTGGGAGTGTACAAATGGAGCCGTATTGGTCCATTTGGTTCCATTTGTACACTCTCAGAGTTACAGACCTTTTTACAGGTCCATTTGGAACCCGCTCAAAGGAACCCTGAGGGTCCCTGGACCCCACTTTGAGAACCATTGCTCTATGGTTTAACCACTTAAACCATGGGTATTCAGCTAGATTAGGCAGGGGGCCACAATTGTAAAATGACTTGGAAGTCAGGATATTAAGAAAATAGGAAGCAGATATTTCAGTGTGTGTTGTGTACTGTATGTACGGGTCCCTGGCATGGAAGCATCTTTGTGAGAAAAATATTAGAGGCAGACTGGCAAGGTGAAGTGTTTACATTTTGGTTATGTCTGAGCACCCAGCTGATAAGAGCACAGGCTTTCATGATGCGTTTCATGAACCATTAGTTGAGAACTCTACCATCTTTCAGCCCAGAACACTATTTAGGATGAAAGAAACATACTGTGTAAAACCTTCAAGTGGATGAAGATGGAAGATGGACAAAATCCACTCAAAACTAAAACATACGAGCATGGCTGCAGATGGAGAATTCTTTCTTTGATGTAATGGACAACATCCTCAAAAAATACAGTAGCTGCAAATGGATGGAGATGGCATGTGATGGACGGACTGCACTCAAAACTCATCTGGTGTGCTCTTTTATGTTGATGTGGCACTGCAATGTAGCGATTTAGCTTTTGTTGTGTTTGTTTTGTTAAATGGCGGCTGGACAGCTACCGTCGCACCAAAAAAGTAATACAAATAATACATATTTTAATTGAAATCTGAAATGGGGCCACAAGAAAGCTCCCCAGGGTCCGAATTTGGCCCACGGGCCGCCTGTTGAATATCACTGACTTAACCCTATGTACTTAATTGTACGTCATAAAGCTAAAGTAGATCTACAAGCTCACATTATATCTTGTTTTGAACTATTTTTGCTGAATGTTGGCCTATTTTCTGCAGAATTTTCTCCTATGATGACTGCTGGAGTTCATGTGGTTAAAGGGACGCTATCATGATTTTCAAAATTATTAAAAATTACTTATTTCCATTAGCAGCCATTAAACTGAGAAGTATTTGTCTCTGAAGTGCTGCTGAAAAGTTTATCCCAGTGATGTAAAATCCATTAAAGTGAAAACTACAGCTCCGGACGTCCTGGTTTTGTAGCATTGACCTTGTTCGCTGTTTACAGAAAAAAAGCAATTTGGCCAATGCTTGCTTGTGAAATGCGTCATGGGAATTGTAGAAACATTGAGAAAAGCCCAAACAGAGAGACAGGGGAATTTTAAGAGATGTTTTGTTTATAGATATCCAGGAATATTTAACTGAAATGCACATCAACATTGTCATAGATATAAAGTTATAATAGATATAGAAAATATAGAAAGCTTATAAGCAGCCTTCTTCTGTGTTCATAGCCACCTACTTTGCTGTGGGACCTTTTGACACTTATTGCTATGGAAACAATAAACAATGCATTTGTGATGCATTGTTTATCAAACAAACGGCCCCAATGGATTGATAACGTCCATGTTTAATGCAGAGGCACAGGGTTGACATGATGACTATTGCTATGAAGAACTACTGTAGTGTTCTGTGTTTTGTTTCTAAAATAAATCTTGAGCAACACCATGGAGTTAAGCAGTATGTGTTGCATTAGGGGAAATTTGTAGCCGGCAGCTAACGGTTACCTAGGGAATGCTAGCAATCTTATAATTACATTTTGGTGTGGTGGGGTGAGGGGTAGGTGGTGAAGCACCGATAAAGAAACCGTTCTCCTGACGTCAGACGCAAATTCACATAGTTTGTGTTGAGACTTACCAGCACATCCAGCACGTGCAGGTTCATGGTGACGATGTTTGACACGGAGCTGATGAGGTTCTGTTTCATGCAGTAGAGGACCAGAACCGTGAGGTTGGAGCTCAGGCCCAAAACAATCTCCAGCAACAGGAAACCCGTCATAGAAACCTAAGACACAGGATGACAACAGTTGGTGGTCAGAGCATGTACCGTAGTGTCACAATCAAATTGTAATCAGCACAGTATAATTGACACTTGTGTTGTGAGAAGGTTTTACACGGCGTTGTGGGAGGTCAGGTGTTGTTCATGGAGTTCTATCAAAGGAAGAGCTTTCTGTCCTACCAAAATGTCCAATTAAAATCTCTGTTTTGCTTCATAGCCTTAGTGAGGCATCGTCTAATAATTGCATGGCCTCCATGTCCAATCTTTAGCTCTCCATTGTAAATGGAAAATGTGGGCTGTTTGTGACGGTTTGTGACAACAAACTGCACTGGGAAAATGGGGATGGCATTGACAAACTGGCTGCATATGGGCATGTCAACTAGTGTAGCAATGGTCAATGTCTCCTCTGCCCAAATGAAAATAGCGATAAATACTTCACCTATAGAGTGCAAAAATGCTTCACAAGAACAATGTTTGTATAACTCATAAAAAGTAGGTTTTTGCATGCATAGATTGATTATGAACTACGATCTAACTTTCACAATCTTCGTCACTTTCATTTTCACTTCACCAGGAATGACCTAGTTGTGTAGACTGGTCATCCTGCTCCCCAGAGGTGGTTCTATTTTATGCATATATTCATGCATAAAGCGGCTTGAGCTGCCCTGCGTTTGACAGAACAGATACTGACTGTGCAGACAGAAACTGTTCTAGATTACTTGGCCTTCCTACAGGCGCAAAATAGCTTGATCTGCAAGCTAACACCTTTTTTTGTGAGCTTGTAGATTGGCAATTTCTTGGCTTCCCTTTAGCTTCACTTGACATGATGTTTTATGCCAGTGGTTTTCAACCCCTTTCATATCAAGGTCCATTATTTATTGGGCGTTTGAGCCACGGACCACCGTTTGATGAGATTTGGACTCTCAAGACTTGAACCCAAGACTTGGAATGTTTTGTTATCTTTGGATACAGTTTTGTCCACAATTCCATGCTGTATTGATGTTGGTAGTGGTACCATAGGAGAGATAACAGTCAAACGTTGAAAAATAACGATTCTTTAAGTAATGCAGGTGTTTAATAATAATTTAACTCTTGAGAGCGTGAAATAATTTCACTCTTGAGAGCGTGAAATGGACCCTTACGGGTCCATTTGGTTTCATTTTGCGCTCTCAAGAGTTAAAGATCTACCTAATAAGGGTCCATTTGGTTTCCAACTCTCCATCATTCAGCTGGGGACCACCTGGAACCCCCTCAAGGACCACTGGTGGTCCCCGGACCACTGGTTGAGTTTTATGCAATGCCTGACTCGCATCACAGAATACAATTACCTCTTTTTATTGACTTTAAATGGGATAAAACTCCATGTTAGACCCCCCCCCAGATCAGATGTGTGTACAGAGCCACGACCCTACCTGGAAGCCGATGGGGTAGACCGCTTCTGAGGTGCTCATGTCAAGATCAAAGGCAGCCATGTCGAGGACCGACATGTTGGTCATAGTGAATCCTGTGGTCATTATCCTGAAGGATAGGAACAGACAGCCATTTGCACGAGTGCAGCAAAAACATGTTTGTTTAAGTGAGTGCTGCTGTGATATATATATATTTTTTTTTTCCACTAAGATACTTTGTCTCTAGAAGCCATAGTAACAATACCAAGACCTTGTGATGAGTAGTTTCTCATTGAATGTTATTTCAATTCCATTACCTTTAGAACTTTAAATGTGTCCATAATAAACAATATGATTTGGTGTGGTGTTGGTGTTGGTGTGGTTGCTACAGTTCTACTGTTCTGTTGCATAGTGCATACTTCATATTTTCTTTCCGCCTACGTTTTGGAGCGCATCTCCTCCTACATCTTTTAAAGCTGGACATGAAATTCAGAGTTTATTTGCATCTCGGCTCAATTTGAACAGTTTGAACTATATTGCCTGTGTTTGCGTGCGTGGAACCGGTAAGGCCACTAACCCTCCCTGCTGTCAGGTGAAAAGAAGCGGCTCCCAATTCCAGGTGTAAAGTTTCAGAGCAGTAGAAGGAACATGGTAGTCTGCCCGTTTTTTTCCCCTTCTTTTTCTTATGTCGCAAACCACGCTTCCAGGACTACCACACTTGGACGCTTTGGTCGTTTTGGCTGACTAAATGATGGAAGTCAAACCCGGTAACAGGATAACAAAGGACCGTCAGTTCTCTTTCGATCCCTATTTCACCTATTTCAACAAAAACAAAAAAAAATCTTTCTGATGACTTTCTCTATCACTTGAAAACAAGGCAGGCGTGAGCCCGCCAAGCGGTGCCATGACCACGCCGTCGACCCGAGTTGCATACAGATAGGGTGGGAACCGGTTATAATCCAGTGATGTTGGAACACTAGGTGTCCGGTGTCTCTGACGCGTGCTTTCGAATCACACCGCTCTATCCAAAGTGCCTTTTTAGCCTTTAGCCTTCGCCTACTTCGTTACAGCAAACAGTTAAACTAAACTTCTATTCATAGGAAAATCATCCAGCAGAGAAAGGGGGGAAATAACTGTTAAAAGCAGCAGCAAACAGAATGGTGTTTTAAAAGGTGATCTAATATAACTAACTAATATTATGAAATATAATAATTGCGTTGTAATCGCTATAGTCTTCTGCAGCAAACAGAATGGTGTTTTAAAAGGCACTTCTGATAGAGTGTGGTGTGATTCGAAAGCATGCGTCTCTGACACAAAATGATTGTAAAGGACACCGTAAACTCACCGTCCATGCATCCTGACGCCTGGGGACTGATAATGCTACATTGTCCATGTTGAAATGATAGAACAACCGATCAGTGTTTGCACCGCTGTGTTGCCAGAGCCGTTGGGCCTGTGTGTCATGTGATACCCTATATGGTTGTGCGGAGTCCCTCAGGGCGCTATGCTAGTGTCTTTTCTTTTTTCGCTCCACATTCAATATCTCCACAGAAAGCTGATCTCCAAGCTGTCAAGCTTGTATATCTGCTATTTTCTGCAAATATGGATCTGGGGGTTAAGTGGTTAAGTGTGTGCAGTCACCATTTAAACTAGCCAAAACACATTCCACGTTCATGACATGGCTGAAAAACACCAACACGTTTACTGTGATTCAAACTTAATCGGATCATTTTTATTTGTCCGTTGTGAATGCACCTTACAAATGACTCAACGGCAGACAAACAAATGACGACAAAGCATGAGGGATTCGAACAGGTGGACAACTATAAACTATTGCAGAGTGTATCTGACTTCTTAGGTGGACAACAGAGTGGCCATGAATCTATTGAAATTGCACATACATTTGTCCGCATCTAGAAATGTTGATATGAAATGTAATTTTTTTCTGCTTTTGAATATATAAAAAGATAAACTAGCCATTGTGAAAGTGAAATTAATCTATATTGGTCTACCATTATTGTACCACAGGTTTTGAAGTGCGGTTAAAAAAAAAGGTGCAATTTGGTGTCATAGTTTAAATATTTAATATCATTTTACTGTAATAGCTATACAACTGTTGAAGCAACCACACCTCAAGTGTATTGATATTATTCAACTTGTCATACTAGTATTGTTATTGGTGTCTGTCAAAATGATTGGTCGAGGTTGTAGCCTGGCTATCTAGTCTCTCAACAACTCACCCCTCCCTCGTAACAGTGTCGCCTGCAGCTCAGCGGGACTTGAGTTAGCCATGAGGGACGTCATCTTAGCATCCCACCATAGTATAACTGTCAGACCGTCGGTTAATCCACGCAACTTTGCATCGTTCAGTTGATGTGTAAATGTTTGACGGAAGTTCAGAAGCCGTCAGTGAGTTGCATAATCTAAATGACAGGATTCTTTCTCCATCGTAGTTTACCCCAGTGAGAGGAAAAAGGTCTGTTTGTGAATTGTTCGCTCGCAGAAATCAATGTGCTCCCGTCCCCTCTTTACGGGGGTGTGCATCACCACATTAGCGTGGTGCAGTTAGATCAATGCTGTCTTTCATTCACTGTTCTTTCTCGTTGTTGTCCTTTGTGTCTGGACTGGTGCCTCTGTTGTCATGTTCCCATTAAAATGGTACCAGGGCCAGAACAATCCTCCTCTCACCACTCTAGGAATGAGTGTTGAATCTCATCTTTCAGAGTAGTATCCTTATTTTTCCCAGTCTGATAAAGGTCCAGTCATGGTCCATGGTACCCTGTCAGGACTCCTCGGGTGTTCGTATGTGTCTGGGTGTGTGAATGGGAAGGAGAGATAGACAGACACAAGAGAGAGAATTAAAACGAGGCTGTAAGGTCGATGAGCCGTTCCACCTTCAACCCATGCGACCCCACTCAACGCTGACCCGGGATGACCGGAAGCAAAGGTCAGAGAGCTGTGTTGAAGGTCGTACAGGGCACGTTGGACACGGCACATGGAGATGATTTCCTCTGCTCCGACCAGAGTGAAGACGATTAATTCACGCAGAGAGTGACATCATTGGTGCCAATCCTCCTGGTCTCCCTCACACATTTTTTTACGCCATTCGTCCTGGAGAACAAAAGGACAGAGAGAGAGATTTAATTAACGTGTCTTTCCAAAATGAAAACATTTCCAATTGTCAACTGCTCATCTGTACTATCTTGGATTTGGTGCTTTCTGTCCTAATTGAACACGTAGGTGTGTGTCCGTATGTACACACAAGCTCACTGTTTGTATGTGCTCACACACTCGAACGTGTACATGTACGTATGTGCGTTCAGTATGTTTTTATTTTTGCTGTGCTTTTCTTTGATGGTCTCCGTCATGTGTCTGTTTTTGCAAATTACCCCTGAAGGCTGCTAACTGGCCCTTTGTGAGTCAGTCGCCTCAGCTGCATGACATCATGTGACGATCCCTTTTCCCTAGATAGAGCTTTATAGTACACCTTCACTCATGTGACTACGCTCATAGTGCTCCAAAGGATGTGTGCGTGTGTGTGTGTTTGTGGAAGTGGGGTTTCTACACAATTCAAATACTGAAAAACTCATGGCATGATTGGGTTTCCATTTCCAACCCGTGAGGGAAATACTGTATGTATTTTTTTTTTACACTTTATTACATTTTTGTGTTTGTCACTGCAGTGTGACCCAGTGGTGTTTAAACTCGGACGAATCGAAGACTTTGAAGGGGAACTCAGTGGTTTTACACAATAAAGTAAACTGTAGCACTTGTGAACCACATGAACACGAGCGTCCCTATTCTGCGCATGTCATATTAGGTGAACATTCGGCGAAAACAGATGGATCTACAAGCTCACGAAGTTATGACCTTGTAGATGGGTTGTTATAGATATCGTGTTACAGAGAGGGATGCTCTTGTGACTGAGCTCCCAGTCAAGGCAGTGAGTGAAGGTTATCACTCAAAAAACACAAAACGGTTGCATCAGTTGAGTCAAAAGGTGAATTTTACCTCTGCTTTTGGTGGAATCGTTTCCCCAAGAAAGATTCATATTTTTTTTAAATCATTGTCAATTCATTTAAGGGTTAGTTAAAAGAAAAAAGCTCCTTGATTTATTTGAATTCCTATAAATCTGTACAGATGGTATGTAAATGCAACGACTGTGGATAGTAACATTTCCTAACGGTGTCTCAACACCACATTGCACGAGTGTCTTGTTGAGAGATTAATGTCAAGAGCTCTCAGCCCAAGTAGATTTATGCAGTGTTAATTGTGTGCCAAATCAGCTCGATAAAGTGCCACAGATCCTGATGTCTTAAGTGTCTACGCACGAGAAGTTCATCTATTCCTGTGCTGTTTTGTTTGGCTTGTCACTGTGCAGAATACAAGAGAATAACTAATCGTATTGTCGCCTCATAGTGCCATTTCAGTGAAGCAGGCTTCATTTACGGCGGCAGAGGTCATTGTAGCTCTCATTGTCACTTGAACAGCAACTAATTTCGCTTCATTATTGTTATCCCTGCTTGTTAAATGGGCTTCATAGGAGCAAATATGAAGTGTCAGTGTGCCTGCGCTGTGGCTATATCTGTCTTTGGTCTGTCTGAAACTAAATGCATCCATCGATCGCGTGCGTTGGCCTTGCACACACTAGTCTACAAACACACAGATGCACATCGGCTCGATACTGGCTGATAACGTCGTTAGTATCGTATTGTTCCGCGCGGCGCGGCTTACCTCGCAGAAACAAAGACCAGCGCTCGGCCGTCCATCCGGCGGCCGCTGCAGCTTTCCCCCGTTTTAATCCTCAGAGGCAGCGCTAAGGTAGCGACTGCTGTAGCGGATCCCTCACTCCCTCCTCCTCCTCCTCAGGTGAAACGCCAGAGGTGCCCTCCGCCTATACAGATGAGGACACACAGTCTAATCCGTCCCCCCGTCGCCCCCCTCAACCTCGCAGATCTGTCCTCCTGTCACTGTGCCCCCCCCCTCCCTCCCTCCCTCCCCGTTTGCACAGAGATGCAGATATAAATAACAGGTTGAATGCCAGTCAGGCCGTTGAGCCCGGAGTGAAGGAAAGGAGACTGAAACTGCTGCTCTTCTTCCCTCACACACGCCACACGTTATGCTCTGCTCTCTCTCCCTCTCTGTTTCGCTCTCTCTCTTGCTTCCTGCCTCTGCGTATCTGCGCTCCAATAGCCCTTCCTCCTCCTCATCCGTCGCCCCTCCTCCTTCGTCTCTGTCCCTGCTCGCTCTCTGTCTCTCTCTCTCTCTCTCTCTCTCTCTCTCCTTCTTCCCATCTCTCTTTTGCTTTCTTTTACACCTCTGCGTATGACTTAATTGGATTCAGATATCAGATCTAAAGCCCTGATTTAGACTTGGTTTGCGGCGCGGCGCGTCTCTCAAAGGAAAATCAGCCGATCTACAAGCTCTCAGCGTGTCGTGGCGCGCTGTGAGCTTGTAGGTCGGCTATTTTCCTAAGGCGCAAGACGCCGGCACGCTAAGTATAAATCGGGGCATTATTTTCATTTAGTCTCTCTTGTCTCTCTCTCTTTGTTGTTTGTCTGGTTCTTTTCTTGAAGTGTCTGCTTTTATGCTGCCTGCATACGGGGGCCAGAGGGGCTCGCTCATCAACATGACCCTCATCCATGTTTCACCTACAGCTTTCTCTTTTGTAGCTTCCCTTTTAACACTACCACACTACCCCCCCCCCCCCACACACACACACTCACACACATACCCTTGTTTTTCTGTACTCGTGAGGACATCAGCATCTTAGGACACGATTTTATGAATGCCATCTTTACATTTTTGTTTTCGTTGCCATTTTTAACCCTTGCCCTAAAACCGAACATAGCCAGGCTTACGAGCTTAGATCGGAGTTTTACGGTCCATGACGCCCGGGTGTAAATAAGTATAAATCAACTCCCAGACCAGGAGAATTGCCCTCACAATGTCTCTTGTTTCTCAAATTCTGCTATACTTGAGGGCACATTTGGCCCTCACAAGTATAGTAATACAAGTGTACAATCACACACACACACACACGCACACACAAACAAACACGGATCTCTTCCTCTCCTCTTTTCCCTTTATTGTGTTTACCCTCTTCAGAGAGAGCTCAGCGTGGTAACCGTGGCAATAGAAAATGTTAATGGAAACCCTGGCATAACCACCACCACACACACACACACACCCCCCCCCCCCCCCCCCCCACACACACACACACACACACAGACACACACACACACACACACACACACACACACACACACACACACACACACACACACACACACTGGCAAAGAAGTGGCCAAAGTCCTGTGTGTGTGTATAGCAACTACTACCTGATGGTACAATGCTTAATTGGCCTGTTCTGCGTACTAGTTGGAGTTGTCGTATTGTCAATAAGCCTAATAAATACATATTAATATACTCTAATAAATCGAAATATATTCTTTATTGTGTCTTTAGTCTCTCATGTTGTGCGTTAATAAAAAAGAAAAAAAGAAAAAAAGAATAATTTGGGGATTGAAAATGGGTCATTTCTGGTTGGTAACAGCGGAGTATGTGTAAATGAGGCTTCACAGTCTAGCGAGCATATCCGCTCATTAGGCTATAGCAGTCTGACTGCTAGGGAAGAGGCTTCTTGGCGTCGGCATGGCAACCGCTAGGCCACCGGCTGGGGCCAACGTGGACCCGTACGTCACGTTCCCAATTAGAGCTGGCGGCCGCCGATCGATTAACCACTTGTACCCCAGCATCCATAGTCGATTCTACATGTAGATCGGCTATTTGTTGGTGAAGAGATTTGGTGTTGACGGAAAGAAGCGGTCCAAGTACAGCGCCAACTCACGTCCACTTTACTAAGTCTTGAGTGTTTAAGTGGTTCAGAAAATTCTTCTCGCCGTTACCCTTTTTTTTTTTCTTACCATTTGTAACTGTAAAGCTAAAGACGAAGATAGCTGATCTACAAGTAGATCTACAATTAGCTATTTTCGGTGCTCGGCAGCCATTTCTGTTGTGAGGATTAGGAAAATGGTCCTCACAATGTCTATTTCTCAAATTCTACTGTATGTATGGGACATTTGGCCCTCACAAGTATAGTAGTACACACACACAGACACACACGCAGGCATGCATGCACGCCCACAGGCACACACAAACACACACACACACACACACCTACCTCCCAGATCTGGTCACTGTAGCTTGGACGGTCACGCTGACATGCATCTGTTTATTCAAGAAATAAGCACAGATGATAGTTTCCAGTTTTTTCTGACATGCGTGATTTGGGGGGTGGGGCCTCCGATAGAAATCCCTTCAGAGAGAGAGAGAGATACACGGCAATGAAGTGAGAATAACAGACGGAAAGAACATTTGCATTAAGGCCGCAACTATTGATTATTGTGATTATAAGTGCTGTGTTTATATAATATTACATATATATCAACAAATCGATTAACCACGACTTCACCCATTTTCTTCATATAATTGGTCCTCAGTAATGCTCATGATAAAATGATACAGTTTTTTTTAACTCGGTTTGTGTCTCATAAGATGGCTGTGGACAGTTCAGAAACCTGCCACTGACATCAGTCAGTGTTAGGCACTTTTTTCTTTTTCAAACAAGATAATAAATTTTTTGAACGCGTGAACAATGGCTTCCATTATTATATCATGCCAACTTTCCCGGAATAGAAAGCCTGCCGTTTCTATTAGCTTGGATTCCCCATCGATGATGTCACCGGTAGGCGTGTTTCGGAACTGTCCAAAGCCCTCCTCTGAGACAGACTCAGTAGACAAAAATGGTGCCACATTATAATGAGCATTAGTGAGGACCAATTATATGAAGATAGGTTGAAAATAGAGGAAGTTGTCCTTTAGGTGTTGTGCATACATTTAGAAAATAGCAGATCACAGCGCATTGCATCACAACACTCTTTGTAGATCGGCTATTTTCAATGACATGATTTCTTATGACATGGCCAAAATAGGGATATATATATTAATCTATTATGTTGAATTTGCGATTGTCAATTAAATCGATTTGTTCGATGAATTGTTGCACCCCTGATTTGCACACTATAGTCCTCTTTTATCAAAGGTGATTGTGACTGTTGTGCACAGCCAGGAGGCTCCAATCTTCACGCCTAAGATTGCTTTAAGCATGTGAAAGAGGGAGGAAGGGGGGGCATAAATATTTAATGGCTGCTTTAATATTGCAGCCCCCATATCCAGCCTATCCCTTGGCTAACCTGTCTGGGAGTCTGCCGTGCCCACTTCAGTAAGTGTGTTGCATGAATGGATGTGAGCATTTGCATGCAATTTACACATTCATTTGACTGTGAGAGAGTGGACAAATGTAACCGAATGGATCCTTTACGGGTCCATTTATCCATTAGGACCACATTGGAAATATGTGCTTCATCACACACAGTACATTGTGTTGGAACTTGTATTTCTTTCGACAAAATCATATCAAATCAGCAAATGTAACCAAATGGACCCATAAAGGTCCATTTGGTTACATTTGTACACTCTCAGAGTTAAACATGTACTGTATAAATGAACGCTGAGGATTTTACTGTGTATAGCCATTTGGATTAGGTCCGGTGTGTCCCCAAGCCTTCTTGCACTTAATGGGGGTTATTGCCGGAATGAGTCATTGTTGATGTCTATAATTCGCAGTCCAGTGGCACAGTGAAACTCTTGGTGATGTCATAGGACTGTGTCTAATAGCTCCGTGCTCATGAAATGATGCAACATATCTGACTTTTTCAATTGAACAAAATGTATTTTTTATATCATCTTTCACTAGTATATTTTCCACATTCCACATAAATGTGTTTTTTTGACAACTCTTCCAAACACTATTAAACAATGTAAACAATAGAAGAGCAGGGAGACCAAATGCAACCACCCCAATGGTATACTTTTTAACATACTCTTAAGTATTAACATACTCTAACTATTATTAATTAGTCAACAATCATTTATAATTCTTATTATTGATACGTATTAACTCTCTCAGTGCCACGCCCCGACATATCCCGAGTTTTTCCCGAGTACCCTCAGTGCCAGCACGAGAAATCCCGAGTTTTTACTTTTGACTGTGGTCGCGCTATTCTGTATATTTTTCATGATCACTTTCGCTTCCTGACTACATCAGACTCACCCGGAGCCGGATGTACAAAAAAAAATTAATTTCCGGGTCACGTTGTTTTTCTCCGGTGATTTTCGTCCAGAATAGGGAAAGTCACGGTTTTTCACACGGTATAAAAAGCGAACGGAGAGGTCCACGTCTACTCTCTTTGGTCTGGGTGACGATCAGTCATCGTAGTCGAGTATCGCATCGTAATTTAGCCTGATCAACGATTGTCAAAAATGTCAACATCCGGTTAGGACCGGATATGACGTCAGCCTGTTTGGGAGGGGGCGAGTGAGCTAGCGAGATCATCAATGTGTCGATTTGTTGCTCTCTACTGGTAGAACTGTATTATGGGTTTAAAACCCCAATCAGATCATTTATTTGAATGAAAAATTTAAAAATTTAAAAATTAAAAAAAAAGGAAATTCCTGGCAGTTTGGGAGTACTTTATGAAAATACTCTTGGCAGTGAAAGAGTTAACATACTCTACCGTAAAATTGGACAAATTTATATTTTATTCACAAAAATAATTACATAATAGAACTTTAACTGGCTGAAGGACCAAGTATGAAGCTAAAAGAAACACCATTATGGGTGCTTAAGTGCATGCAGGTGGACATAATTTACATACGCACATAGACAGTCACATGCTGGTTTACACTAACTGTGACACATTGCATCTGGCAGTTGTATTTCCCCTGTTCTTCTTCCCTGCATATGTTATTGTTAGGAGGCTATTTCAGGCATTCATTTTCGATGTGAACTAAAGAAAGACGGAAAGAAATGGCTCCTCCATAATGTCCCTGAGTGAGTGCATGATTCTGGAACGCCGCTGACTTGGACCGTCTGCTATGCGTCTCTACTGTTGTTATGCTCTTTGTAGTCAACTAGTTCAGTGGTTCTTAAATGTTTTCATGTGAAGGACCCCCAAATTGATACATAATTGGCCCGCATACCCCCATCTGAAAGGATTTTGTGCCAGGGACCCTGAATGTTTAAAAGAAATTCACGTTGTGAGCTTGTAGATCATATAGGTTTATTGTGTCTAAGCTAATTTTGCTGCTATATTTAATTTAGCTGGGGAACCCCTCAAACCCCCATAAGGACCCCAGAGTGGACCCCCAGACCCCACGTTCAGAACCACTGAAGTAGTTGCCTGTGTGGCCGGTAATGGGTGGTTCTCCTTCTAATGCTGAACTGAAACAAATTTGAGTCAAAACAAACACTGAGGATAAACGATAATGATATATTGATCATATTGGCGTTTCACTTCTCCCCCCATCTGCGTTTATCTTCCACACCAGTGCAGGCATATACACCAACCAATTGACACAGTAGATAATGATGGACGGCACGTACGGCACGTAAGCCTACAGTCATTTGTGTGTGTGTGCATGACTCTACATGCATGCCTTCAAAGGTGCCCTATTACACAAACGTGTCAATACAAAAAAAAGAAAAACACTCCAGACCTCACTTGTGATGTCTCCACTCTCCATTCACATACCGCACGCACGCACACACACACACGCACGCACGCACGCACGCACACACACAGGGGGGCTCAGCTGGTGGACCGTGGTCGCAGACAGGCTTTGTACTCCGGCTGAGGCGGTGAGTGGATTGCTTTTGAATTGAATGTGGCTTCTGTCCAATTCCCCTGGTCCTGTGTGCCTCAGCCTGCCACCTGCCTGATAATGCTCTCACCGGGGAGCGGAGCAACAATCGAGCGGCCACCCCGGACAAACAGCGCATTTGAAATAGCTTGATATCCCCCCCCCCCCCCACCCCTATTCCCCCCCTCACTCCTCCCCGTCACCTCTGCATCCACGCAGCAAGTGTGCATTCCTCTGGCTCTTGTTGTGTCTGGTTCAGGAAAAGCGCAAAGGTGTCGGAAAGCCTGCTATGAAAAAAAGCTGTTCAATCCTGGTAATCGCATCTGTGTCAGATGTGTTAGATTTTAGCTATAACCATTATTTTATACTTTGGGCTATTCAAAAATAGCAGATATACAAGCTCATAGTGCGGCACCGAATGCCGTGCTATGGGCTTGTAGATCTGCTATTTTTGAAAATGTGTGCAAATCTTTGAATATAGATATTTTTTAAAGCGAACATTTGTAACTCAAATCTTCAGGAGGTCCCTGGAACTAAATATTTTGAGATGGGGGTCGGCGGCCAAGTACATATAATTTTGGGTGGACCTTGACATGAAAAGGTTTTAGCACCACTGATATAGTAGCATAATACGTTTTTCAGAAAACTGTTAGGATTTAGAAGACATTTTTGTAGAATCGGAAGCTCAGGCCTTAATGGAAACCGAGCACTTGAAACCTAGCATGGCTATTCTAAGGTAAATATTTTTCGGTGAAGAAGTTCAGAGCAGCGGTTCCAAACCTTTTCTACATCAGCAGGGCCCAAGCCGAATGGCTGCCGTGTTACAGTAAGTGGTCAGATGGGTGGGTCGCGTGCATTTTCAGTGCATGTTTATTTTAATGATCAACAATCAATTGTGTTCCGGCTTGTATGAATGGAACTAACATAGTATACTTTAAATTCCTACGTATCTGTTTCACAATTAAAACTCTTTTTTTACACACACACATATATATATATATATATATATATATATATATATATATATATATATATATATATATATATATATATATATATATATACACGTATAACATATACATCTTTTAATATAAAATATGTAATATATATATATATATATAATGTTATTTCATCATTCAAATCTTGTGTTTTGCCAATTACTTGCGGGCCCAAGTAATTTGTATTATTATTGTTGTTGTACAAGAAAGAGATAAACAAAAACATCTACACCTGCCAGTACAGCTTTGTTTGCAGGAGCATTTAGTAGATAGATAGATAGATAAATATGCGAGGGAAAGGTACTGACAGAGATTTGTGGAATTTATAGTTAGATGTTGCTACCTTGTTGTAGCCCAGGTCTCCCTTCTAAAAGAGGTTATTAATGTCAATGGGCAATGCCATGAATTTCGGAGGGTTCTACCATGGGGTGGACGAGAGGAGAAACGGGGTAGGTATAATCCTAAAGGAAGAGTATATCAACAGGTTGAGTTGAAGAGAAGGTAAGACAGAGTGATGAGCTTTTGTGTCCGGGTAGCTCAGTTGGTAGAGCTCTCGCCTTTGGAAGACAAGGTCATGGGTTCACCTCCAACTCAGCGTAGCACCAGGGCTTGAGTCCTTTGGTAAGTGCTGGGCGCTGATGTTAGGTGTGTAGACAGAAAAAGATCAAAAGATCAAATGGTGGAAGATGAAGAAAGAACAATGCTGTTTGGAGCTCAGGGAGGAGATAAGAAAGGCAGCCAGAGTCATGAAGAAAGTAGGCAGGAGTAAAAGGAGATGAGGGGTAAGGCGAAGAGAGAGGTTGTGAGGGCTAAGGAAAAGATTATGAGGAGTTGTATGAGAGGTTGGACACCAAGGAGGGAGAAAAGGATTTGTACCGATTGGCTAGACACTCAGAGGCACTGAGAAGGAAAGGATGTGCAACAGGTTAAGGTGGTAAAGGATAGAGATGTTCTAGCAAGCGAAGCCAGTGTGTTGAGAAGATGGAAGGAGTACTTTGTCATGTTTTAGCGGTGCGGTATTCTAAAATAATTGGCAAATTAACATTTGCTAGCACAGTTTGCATTTAGGGGGAGCTAGTACACATTGTGATAGTACTTCCATTTCATCCACCATTCCCTAATTTCATCACAATATTCAACCAATGTAATACTATAGTCATCACTTCCCTCCTTCTTTACCAAAAGGGTCATGCAATTGTTACTCAAATCTTAACAAGAAGAAAGAGTCAACCTCTGCTGGGAGTGGTTTGGTTTGGCAAATTCAGACACTTCACAAGCCACAGTCATATTACAAAGATAAGATTGGTGCACGAGGGGGTGAAGATACACTTCAAATCCTGCAATTGCATGCATGAATTGTCGAAATCAGCCAAACAGCCACTCAGATGCCACTGTACTTGTTAATAATTCCAGGAATAAGAAGGGGGGAACAAGATGGCAAGAGAGGTACTGTAACAGATGGCAGAACAAAGTAGCTTTAAATAGATCTGAACTACTTAGACCGATCCTGTTTTCATTTTT
Source organism: Gymnoscopelus braueri (assembly GCF_963280865.1). Taxonomy (NCBI): domain Eukaryota; kingdom Metazoa; phylum Chordata; class Actinopteri; order Myctophiformes; family Myctophidae; genus Gymnoscopelus; species Gymnoscopelus braueri. Next base: position 39,803,482 of record NC_137625.1, on the reverse strand, counting down.
GGTTTATACTGTCTTTAAAGGCAGCAAAGAGTGCAGTTATATCACCACTTCTCTACTGCTGTACACTCCCCGTGGCATCCCTCATAATCAGTGGTGGACAAAGTATTCAAAAGTACAAATTATGAAGTACATTTTCTTGTTAATATCAATGCATTGCTCTATTGAAAAAAGTTTTACAAAATAAAATCAAAAGTTTATTATTATTGTCTCCGCCGAAGGTGGAGAATATGTTTTCGCTTTGTGTGAGCAAACATTGTTAGCCAAGCTAACATTGGGCAAGCTCCACGTGACACGTGTCAATTTGTTGACACCAATGCCTCTGATTGGCTAGAGGGACGCTTGACGAAATAAAATTCTATAAATAGGTGTGTCACTTCAAAAAGCCCCTACTTTTTGAAGTGAGGTAAAACAGGATCAATCAGACTTGATTGGAACAGTACCTTCAGTAAGTCCAAGTCACCCGTCTGTGCGTGTGTGTTTCCCTCTGAGAACACCTAACATTGGTCAAGCAAAGGCGCAGAAGGCCAAAGCTAAGAAAGCATACTCATCTACAATTGTAACGTAGAAGAGGACTAGAGTTGAAATGATCCCACAACAAAGCCGAACTCTTAATACGTGTCAATATGTTGACATCAATGTCTCTGATTGGCTAGAGGGACGCATGACGAAATACAATCCTATAATAAAAAGGTGTGTCACTTCAAAAAGCCGTTTACGTTTTTGAAGCGAGGTAAGACAGGATCAATCAGTCTTGATTGGAACAGTATCTTCTAGTCCAAATCACCCGTCCGTGCGTGTGTGTGTCCCTTTGAGAACACCTGACATTGGTCAAGCAAAGGCGCAGAAGGCCAAAGCTAAGAAAGCATACTCATCTACAACAGTAACACAGAAGAGGACTAGAGTTGAATTGATCCCACAACAAGACCGAAATCTTAATACGTATTAATATGTTGACACCAATGCCTTTGATTGGCTAGAGGAATGCATGACGAAATACAATTCTATAAATAGGTGTGTCACTTCAAAAAACCGTTTACATTTTTGAAGCGAGGTAAGACAGGATCAATTAGTCATAGTATATACATTTTTGTAAGAAATACATAAATAAATAATTTTTTGGATCTCTTTTTTTCATCCTATCTTTTTTTAAACATTTTTTTAAACATATTTTTAAACATTAGAAGACAAAATATGATTTTTAAATCATTTTTTTTTAAATAAATATTTCTTTAACATACACCTTTTTATTTAACTACAGTATATATCTTTTACTCTACTGTATCTCATTAGTTATTGCTATGATAATATAATTGCTATAGTCTGCTGGCGGAGACTTGTGCTCCGAGGAGCACATTTTCTAGTTTAAAAATGTATTTAGATATTTTTTTAACCCGCGATACGCTGTCAGGTTGGATTACCAGCCTAGGTGGTTACGCCAACCACGCCAGCCGTCCGGGCCAATATTTCTATTTGAAGTGTAGCGGAGTGAAAGTCCAGACAGTCAAAAATTTAATAAATAAACTACATAAAATACATGGTTATGGTACTGTACATAAAAATGTACTGTACTCAAGTAAATGTCCACCACTGCTCATAATGGAGACGTGTGAACCTTTCAGATGGCACGTGTGGAATATGAAATATCAGAGAGGTTAATGTCCCACTGGGAGACACATTCTGAAGAAGACCTAGTTATACGTTTATACACTATTGGAGCAGATTAACTTGAACAGTGTGCGGACTCCATTTATTTGATTGGGGACACACATTTCTGCTTACATAAACCGATGATGAGTACACTCATCATCATCAGCAGCAGCTGTGGATGAGCGAGGGATTTACCAAGGAGTTGAATTAATTGGAAAGTAAGTTGATTGAGTCTATACTTTATTAAGCCCTAAGGGCTTATTTCCATTGAAGGTTGAAGAGCCGTTCCAGCTCGGGACCCAAATATGAAATGTTGAATCGCACACTGAAATTGACAGAACACATGACGGCACTAAGAGAATGGTGAAACACCTGCTGTCTCCTGCCCTCTGTGTGTGTGTGTGTGTGTGTGTGTGTGTGTGTGTGTGTGTGTTTACTTGTACAATACTTGCGAGGGCCAAATGTCCCCACAAGTATAGTAGAATTTGAAAAATAGACATTGTAAGAGTGTGAGGACCTTTTTCCACATACATTTGATCCTCACAAGCTACTTGTTTGTTTTATGAAAAAAAAAAAAAAAAGATTAGTGGAGTTGTGCTTACAATTAGGAAAAGATTCAGATTGGGGTTAGGATTAGACATTATAGAGGTTAGGTAAAGTTTTGATGTCCTCATAAATGTAGTAATAGAAACATGTGTGTGTGTGTCCTACAGATTACCTGTCCCAGGGGGTGGACCTGAGTGGGATTGAGGTGATTGAGAATGAGCTGCTCCTCATTAGCAGAGCCAGGCTGGAGGTAGAGAACCAGGCCAAGAGACTTCTGGAGCAGGGCATGGAGATACAGGTATACCACACACACACGCATCCTCCAGATGGGATGCCAAAATTCCACTGGAACAGAACATTTTACTTCTTACGTCTTTCTCCCTCTTCCAATTCAATTCACTTCAATTCAAAGGGGCTTTATTGCCATGAGAAAACATACGTTTACATTGCCAAGTGGAACAAAACAGTCAGAACAAAACCATACATTATCTACAATTAAAATGGAATAAAGACATGTCTGTGTAAACAGACTCAGTAAAATTAGCTTAGAAAACTAGCTTACGAAATCTCTCTCTCTCTCTCCCCCTGCGTGTCCTTCCAGAACCAACACTTTTACACTGGTTCTCAACATAGGGCCTGAGGACCCCCAGGGGACCTTGAGGTGGTTCCTGGGGGTGCATCAAAATGAGGAGCAATTTAAACACTTGTGCCCTTTTTGTATTTATTAGGCATTCGAAAATGGTTGATCTACCAGCTCACAATAGGTCGCGGTGTGAGGTATTGTGAGCTTGCAGATCTGCTACTTAAGAAAAATTTATGTGAAATCTTGACAATACTTCTCTTAAGTAAGGGGGTGCCCACACACAATCTTTTCAAATGGGGCTCGCAGCCAAATACGTAATACATTTGGGACCCCTTTAAAAATATATTATATTATTCCTCTCCCTCCCATCCTTGTTGAGCTTTCTAGTGTTTTATGTCAAACATGAATGTTTTTACCTATTCAAAGAAACAGAGAGAGATATATAAACTTTATATAAACTTTATTACAGGGTCATAACTCATGGCCCACATGGTAGAACAATACATAACAATTATAGATAGATGTATAGATAGATACACAGAGAGAGAGGGAGAGAGAGGGGAGTACAGTATACATACAAGGCTGTCATCTGCCCCAGAAAACCTAGTTCTCTAGAGAACAGTGTCCTGTTTCAGAAACCTTTACTGTGTGTGTGTGTGTGTGTGTGTGTGTGTGTGTGTGTGTGTGTGTGTGTGTGTGTGTGTGTGTGTGTGTGTGTGTGTGTGTGTGTGTGTGTGTGTGTGTGTGTGTGTGTGTGTGTGTGTGTGTGTGTGTGTGTGTGTGTGTGTGTGTGTGTGTGTGTGTGTGTGACAGTCTGTTCACTGTCAGCGATGACATGTTGCCAGAGCTGGGGGGAGAGCTGTGTTTCTCAGAAGCAGCCATGTTGTTCTGCTCTGCTCATCACCAGTCACCATTGTACAGATGATGATAAGGAAATCATACAAAACACTCTCTCCCTTTTTCTGATGGGAGAGACACCCTTGGGCTTCATGGATGGCAATTATGAAACATAATCTTGTTTGCCATTAAGGGCAGCGGTTCCTGACCTTTTTCTGCTTCAGGGCCCACTCAAACATCTAAAAGGCATTCGCGGCCCACCCAACTGACCACTTAACACGTCAAGTGGTCGGATGGGTGGGCCGCTTGCATTTTCAGAGCATACAATACGATACAATAATACTTTATTGTCAGTTTGCACTGAAATTTGTCTTGCGACCCAACAGCCATGTATGCAACATATAACAGTACACACATTTGACATGACACAAGCAAACAACTAAATGCATACATAAAGACATGCAAAGACAAGAGCAATGTCCACCACTCAGCCTACCCCTGGCCTATAACTCCTGATTAAGCCTCAATGTCGTCTGATGGACAAAGGACCTCTTCAGTTTGACCTTATCGTATGTAGGAACACCGTATCTCCTTCCTGAAGGCAGCAACCTATATTCTCCATACAAAGCATGGCTAGTGTTTGAAGTGATATTCCTTGCCAACCTTATCATACTGTTATTATACGTAGATGTATAGAGCCTCTGAAGTGGTTGTCCAACAATCTTTGAACAAATGTTCACTTGCTGCAGCAGTTGTGACTTTAAAGCTACAGACAGACATCCATACCAGGTGGTACTACAGTACTGCAGAACACTCATAATAACAGAAGTGAAAAACAAAAGAAGAATCTGTCTACTAGCACCAAAAGATCTCAGACGGCGAAGGAAATAGACTCTTTGTTTTGTCTTCTTACCCACTGATTCAATCTGGTCTTTCCATGACAAAAGGTGGTCTATTACTACTCCTAGGTATGTATACGAACATACCTGGTTGATCTGTTCACTATGAATAGTAATGGGTCATGAATAGCATGTTTATTTTAATGATCAATAGATTCATAGTATACTTTAAGTTCTTATTTATCTGTATCACACCGAAAACCCACTTTCCAAGGTTTTAAAGAAAGAATGCCATGATTTGTTTTTACATGAATTATTTTAATATTAATGTCATATTATCATTAAAAGTGTTTTGCCAAATATGCCAATTATTCGGGGCCCACATTCAATATCCTCACGGCCCACCAGTGGGTCCCGGCCTACAGGTTGGGAATCACTGCAATAAGGGATTATGGTTTTGTGTTTTGACCAAGAGATGGAGATAGAGAGACAGTTCTATCTGAGCTTTGCTGGGTGCCACAGTAGACCAAGTATCACAATAGTCGCGACAAGATAAAACAGGGACTAACTTTTGGCTAGATGTTTGCGATGGCTTCTTCAAAAATTAAACAAACCCACAGTATAATGATAATGAATTTCATTTTCATTGTATAGCGCTTTTCAAAACCAAGTTCCAAAGTGCTGTACAGAGCAAGGTTAAAAACAACAGACAACAAAGCAAAATAAAAAAAAATGCTTTCAGGACAATCACATGTTATGTAAAACGGTTAAGAAAACACTTTTTTCATGTCAAGGACCACTCAAAATGATATGTATTTGGCCGCGGACCCCCATCTCAAAATATTTTGTTCCAGGGACCCCCAGAAGCAAAGAGTTTTTTTTTAGTTAAAAATGTATAAATCAGGCGCTCGGGTGGTAAAGTCCCTGCCCATCACCACGGAGGTTGTGGGTTGAATCCACCGTGGTGCATCCGGCTTTGTCGGACGTCTATGCAAACACAATTGGCCCGTGTTCAGGGGAGGGAAGCCGGGCGGGGAGGGTGATATCAGTATACTGCATGTACTCCTACGGGCTGGGGCGGCTGTCAGCGGCCGTCAGCGGGGAGTGTTGGGCGGGAAGTATAGAACAAAGGCTCTACGTCCTCCCGGTGGGGGCTCCTCACTGGCAGGTGAGTCAGTAGGATACAACAGCAGTGACAACACAGAAATGTGTGTGGGGATCAATCAATTGGCACACGGACTAAATTGGGGAGAAAAATGGGGTAAAAAATTATTGGCTACTCTAAATTATAGAAAAAAAAGAAAAGAAAAAAAATCATATACATATTCAAAGATTTGCACACATTTTCCACAATTTCCAAAAAATAGCAGATCTACAAGCACTCGGTGCTGTGCTATGAGCTTGAATATCTGCTATTTTTTGAATAGCCCAAAGAAATCTAAAAATGACAGAGATCTTAACGGATTAAACAGAGGCACGGATAGTGCTAACCTTCCACAGCCTAGGTGTCCGGGCAGCAAAGGCCCGATCGCCCCGGGTAATTAGGCGAGTTATAGGGACCTCCAGGAGGGCCTTATCTGAGCATCTAAGGATGCGCTCAGGCTTATGAGGGATCAGCATATCGGAGCTATAACTGGGAGGCAGTCAATGCAGGGCTTTATATGTAATAAGTAAAATTGCTCCTGGAGCTCACAGGCAGCCAGTGAAGAGCAGCTCGTCACACCCAGATTACGGGCCGCACGTGTAACATTTGCGGAAAGGGAACCAAGGTGTAAAGTGGAGGGAGAGGGTTGAGCTAGGGGGGCCGAATAAAATGATCTCCGATTTTGACTAATTTAACTGGAGGAAATTCGGGGTCATCCAGTGCTTGATGTCGGAGAGACAAGCCAAAAGACGTGACGTATATCCTGCACCAGGTTTTAGTGTAATGTAGAGCTGCGTGTCGTCAGAGCTGCATGTCGTTAGCGTAGCAGTTAAAATGTATGTCGAGACTGCGAAAGATGTTGCCAATGGGAAAGCATGTCAATAGAGAACAAAAGCGGACCTAGGATTGCTACCTGTTGGACCCTGCATGTGAAGGGGGCCCGAGAGGAGGAGGCCTCTCCAATTACGACGGCAAAGCTCCAGCCCGTGAGGTATGAGCTAAGCCAGTCCAGTGCCACATCATTGATGCCAACTCAGTGTTCTAATCTTTCAATTAAAATGCAGTGGTCCAATGTATCAAAAGTGGAGCTGAGATACTTTGAAATACAGTCTGCAGTAATGTCAAGTATACCGTGAGTCACAGTCGAGGGGCTAAACATGCCAGACCGCCAGTATGTTGGTCCTTTAATACGATTGTTAGGCTTAACTGAGATAAACTGTCGACAGCACTGCCATGAACGGACATGTCAAGAAATAATTTGGTCAAAGAGTATGGTTCTAGGAAAATGCAATAACTGAGCCTTGAGACACTCCAATCTTAATCAAGGGCGCATAATCAAAGAAAGATTATTAAGTGTGCCCCCTAAGGTTTTTCCTCTACACTAAATATCTTGAAATAGACAATCTGCAAGCTCGCAAGAGAAAGCTTGTAGATATTTGATGCTATTTTTGTCGAATTTTATCACCAGAATGTGCTAGGGTTTTAATTGGTTACAAGATATATCCGCTGCTAGTCTCACTTCATGAAGATTTGTGTTTTGAGTTGAAGAGAAGGCATGCAGGGTGCTGTTGCGTGCTACTGTCGTGTTACTAAACGTGTTTAGTAACACGACAGTGAAAACGAATGAGACAGTTGGAGATGAGGAAGAGGTGGAGAAAGGATAAGAGGTAGCTGCTAGTACCAGTGGTGGAAAGTAACTAAGTACATTTACTCAAGTAATGTACTTAAGTACAATTTTGAGGTACTTTTACTTGACTGGAGTATTTCCCATTTTCAATACTTTTACTTCTACTTTGTAGATTTTTATTATTATTACGAGACATACATTAACCACTTCAGCCCTATATACATTTTGTCCATTTGAAAATAGCTGAGGCACAAGCTCACAATGCGTCGCTTTTAGAACGGCTATTTTCAAAATATTTTTATACATTTGAAAACTTGTGAAATGGGACATTCTGAATTATGAGTACTTTCTACTTTTGGTATATTTTGATACCAATGCTCTTGTACCTTTACTCAAGTAAATTTTGAATTCTGGACTTTTACTTGTAACAGAGTATTTCTACATTGATACTTTTGCCTAAGTAAGAAAATTGAATACTTTTTCCACCGCTGGCTGGTACCAAAGGAGATATAAATGAACCAGTATGTGTTTGAATGAATGCAAAAGCATTCCTGACTTTCTCTCAGTCACACATAACACAATTATCGTCGCTGTCGGGTGGAAAAGTGTCCCAAAGCATTACTTGGGACATTTTTACTAAGAAAATGGTTCCAATGTAGTTATTATCTAGTCACAAGCTCGTGTTAATACTTGTCATTGGTTCAGTATTTAGATATATAGATAAACGGAATCACTTTCAAAATGTAAAATAAATATCGTAAATAGCCGTTCAACACTTTTGGATGACTACTGTGAGCTTGTAGATCGTCTGTTTTCGGCTTTAGGGTTAAAATGGTGAAAACATTTAAAACATGGCATTCATAAAATTGTCGTCCTAAAACATTGATGTCCTCACAAGTATAGTAATACAAACGTGTGTGTGTGGGTGTTGGGTTGGGGGGGGGCGTGCACACGCGTCTGTGTGTGTGCATGTGGGCAAACAGTGACGGAAAGGGTGTTTAACATGCTGTAATTCAGTGGAGTGTGAACCAACAGGCTGTTCACATTGGCCAATTCTGTTGTTAGGAATGACCAAGAGGAGGAGATACTGTCGAGTTAACCCTGTCATGGTTTAAAAAAACTAATGGTTAACCTTATTAGACTGCCAGAGTCTATGTCTCTTTATTTCCTTCTACAGAAACACATACATGCAGTGTCTTATATGATGGATTCTCTGTCTGTCTGTCTCTCACTCTCTAACACACACACACACACACACACCCCCACACACACACACACACACACACACACATTGCCTATTCCCTTGTTTTTACAGATGCCTTTACCTTAAATTTAAGTTGAGCTGTCGAGTCGAGATGGCAGCCTATTTGCTATTTGCAGAAAAAGTCGTGGTAAAATAATACAAATTGATTTGGAAAAAAAAGACAAACAAGTGATGATCATAAATGGTTAAACTCAGATTCAAAATATTTTCACTTTTCAATTGACATAAATGGCTAATATCTACAAAAGTAATAATAAAGTTAGATGGAAAGTTATTCACTGATTTCCGTGATGAGACCAACAGGATTATCAGGTCTCGTCATTGCTCCCGTCCTCTTGGACAGAATCACCTGCCATGTCTGTGCTGCTACTGCTACTAGACTATGAGCAACTGTCATTCTATGGAGCTCCACAAGTGTTATTAACACCTAGGTGACGTTTCGAGCCTGTTAACTCTTCCTCGTCTGAAGGAGAGCTAGCAGGCAAAAAATGTCGCCCACATGGTATTAACAAAGAGTTTTGGAGCTTCATCCGATGCCTGGATGTGCGTGCTTTATGTACTTTTTTTGTTCAACTCTCACTCTGTAACAGCACAACATTTTTGACATAAATACACACTAAAGGGCCGTTCACACTGACTGAGCTAACTATAACTATAAAAATATAATTTAAAAAATCGTTCTAAGTCAAGTGGATGGCAGAGTTCACACCAACTATAACAACTTAATCGCTCTATACTTCATTGACCTGCACCCTCAGGGGTCTGTACGCGGTCTCCTCCTTTTTTCCCCTATACACTGAATCTCTGAGCCCCGGAAATAGCCGGCAAACATTTGCGACGTGTTGTGAGCTTGTCGAATGTCTATTTTCCTGGAACGGTTCACCTATTGTGACATGCCCGGAATAGGGACGCTAGGGTTTCGTGCGGTTGATACAACTTTGCCCCTTGCATTCCACCCTGCTAACCCATCTGTTGACCGGGGAGTTGAACTGACATGTGCACAGATAACACACCGCCATGCATCCCCACTCTCATTCACTCAGTGAGAGAGGTATTTTTAGCTGCTGCCCTCACCTAGCTTCTGCTCTCACCTCCACACTGACAGCCTGCGTGCGACCGTGCGCGCGTGTAGGGCTGTCACGATTACACATTTAAGTTGACGATTAATTGTCACTTAAGTAATTGCGATTAACAATTTAATTGTGTGTTTGGCATTGAATATTGGAACATATGAAGCCTTTTAGGCTTCATAATCAAAATTGCACATGGGGCAGATAACTGAAATATACAAAGAAATTATTGACGTATTCAATAATTTTAATTTTAATTTTATACAAGCTTACTTTGTGACGTGTTGTAAGCTTGTAGATCTGCTATTTCTGCTTTTTTAATGTTTGAAAAGGTTGAAAATGTTCAACAAGGAATCGATTATGACGATTATGCAAAAATAATTGAGATTAGACGATTATAATAATTGTGTGCGTGTGTGTGTGCGTGCGTGCGTACTTGTATTTATACTTGTGAGCTCCAAATGTCCCCGCAAGTACTGTATAGTAGAATTTGAGAAATAGACATTGTGAGGACCATTTTCCTTTGTTGTTATTACTGTAGGCGTACAATTTCGCAAAAGAATCAGGTTGGTGTTAGAGTTAGCCATTTAGAGGTTAGATTTTGGCGGTTTCTACAAGCTCACAACACGTAGGGCGACGTGCTATTTTAGGCTTTATGGTTCAAATATAAAAAATGGCATGCGTAAAATCGCCGTCATAAAATGTTGATGTCCTCACAAGTATATTAATACAAATGTGTGTGTGTGTGTATTTGTGTGAGGGAGAGCACGCACGTGCACGTGTGTTTGTACATGCATATTTGTTAAACCCATTAACGTGATTTCGTCCTACTAGAATACATTGTCCCATGCCATGGATGGCTGCCAGTCTAAGGTGTTCTGTTCTTTCTCTTTCTCTCACTCCCTCCCTCTCTCTCTCCCTCTCTCTCCCTCTCTCTCTCTGGCCTCCTAGAATCCGACCCAGGTTGGCACAGCCCTGCAGGTGTTCTACAACCTGGGCAGTCTGAGGGAGACCATCGGCGGCGTGGTGGGAGGCTATCGAACCACCATCCAGGACAATGTCACCGCTGCGCTGGACATCAAAGGCCTGACGCAGCCTGTCAACACCAGAGGTATGAGGAGGAGGCTGTGCGCTGTTTTTATGTTGTAATCTTGATATAAAAATATGTGTTTACTGGACATTCACTCAGCACCTGCATGCTCCAATCCACAGTACTGTAATGCTTAATGCATGGGTTTATGCATACTCTTTCTTTTAACGTGCTTTATTTTGTGTTTAAAGGTTGGTTAAGTGATATTTGTTGTGTGTTATATTGCTCTATAATCATTGCTAGAGTGTTTGTTCAATAACAGGAGTCTCCCAGTCTCTGAAGCTCAGATGATACAGTTTCAGGTCAGGATACCAATTTTCAGGAGACAGAACACATACAGGATACAGGATGATCCAGTGAAATTGGAAGTAATAACTCAAAGAAATGAGCAGACAAAATTGGAAATGGAACACTTTAAAATTGAAGCTGATAAATGGGTACTCTCTCTTGGTTTGTTTAAATTGTTAACACCTCTGAAAAATCATTTTCTGTTTATTAAAGAGCTGGAGAGACGAGGAGACCCTGGTAATTGAACAAACCAGGAATGATTACTATCACAGTATAGAGCTTTAACCTTTTTAGCAAAATACCCAAAAATAATTTAACCTGATTGATTTCTTTTAGCCCCTATTTCCACTCTCCCGCAAGAGGCATTGCATTTTGCCAGGCCACAATTGTAAATAGGAATCTGCTCTTAATTAGTTTTGCCTCGTTAAATAAAGGTTACATAACAATTAAAACTTTATTTTGAGACACTCTGACCAGTAAGCAACACATAACCGCACAGTCCCAGCTCTGGATTCTAGAACGCCTTGTGTGATGTTCTCTAAAAATAGTGTCTCAGCCTCTGATATATGTATCAAGCCTGGTTTATATACTCTGTCCTACAATGGTGTCTCCTACGACTTAGCAGATCTACAAGCTGTGTGAGCTTGTAGGTGGTCTATTTTCAACGGGCAACACCACCGTGCAACTAAGTATATGTCAGGCGTCACAGTTTGTTTCCAGTGGTGTAAAGTAACTAGGTACATTTACTCAAGTACTGTACTTAAGTACAATTTTGAGGCCATTTGAAAATAGTCAATCTACAAGCTCACAATGCGTCGCGATGTGACACATTGTGAGCTTGTAGAATGTCTATTTTCCTGGAACGGTTCACCTATTGTGACATGCCCGGAATAGGGAATGCATTTGAAAACTCTACATAATGAGTACTTTCTACTTTGGTACTTTAAGTACATTTTGATACCAACACTTTTACTCAAGTAAATTCAGAATTTCTGACTTTTACTTACGTAACCGAGTATTTCTACATTGCAGTATTGATACTTTTACTTAAGTAACAACAATTGGGTACTTTTCCCAGCACTGTGTTTCTCATACATATAAAACATCTTTGTAGTCTTCATGGTGTGTGTCTCTCTCTGCAGGTGCTCCGGGCAGAGCGGTGATGCCCACTCCGGGGAACACGGCAGCTTTCCGCGCTGCTCTTTGGACCAACCTTGAAAAGCTGATGGACCAGATCTGTGCTGCCTGTAGACAGGTACGGTACCACCGCTAGCTCTCTGCTCTTCCTGGAGACTAGTTTATAGTTTATAGAGAAGGTGATTATAGTATTGCATTTTTCATTTAGTTAGTTTTTATTTTTATTTCACATTTTGACATTTAGTTTCAAAAAAGTCAAAGTTGTGTTTGATTGTAGTTAAATATTTTTTTGAAAAGGCTTAGTTTTAGTTTAGTTTGTATTAGTTTAAGTTTTAGTTTTCATTGTAATATGGGGTTGTCGGGCGAGATTAAATTAGTTGAGAAAAATAGTGACAAGATAGATAGATAGATACCTTTATTGATCCCGCGGGGGAATTACACTCGCCCTGTGCTCGGCATCACAGCGATGAGAGTTACAAAGTTACACATACAGAGTAAGGAAAGTATACAGCAATTGCCGATCTACAAGCTCACAGCGCGTTGCATCGCTACGAATTGTGAGCATGTACTGTAGATCAGCGTTTTTCGCTATTTTTGAAGAAAATATTAAGCTTATGTATGAGATTTTGACAAAGACTAAAACTAAGGCCATTTTCTCTATCCTCTCTGAGGATATTACAAGTGGGTACCCAAATGATTAGCAAAATACCTTAAAAAGAACGTAAATAAAAATCTTTTTCCTACCCATCTGACCACTTAACACGGCAGCCCAGTGGCTAGCCACGTTAGTTGCCGTTGCCGTTAAGTGGTCAGGTGGGTGGGCCGCGAACGCTTTTGAGATTTTCAAGTGGGCCCTTGGCCAGAAAAGGTTGAGAACCACGGGCACTGCTACAGTGCAAGGCTTGTGGCGGCTTGTAAACGTGGCCTTTCCTCTACTGTTTGTGTCACCAGGTCCAGCATCTGCAGAAGGTCCTGGCCAAGAAGAGAGACCCAGTGACTCATGTCTGCTTCATCGATGAGATCATTAAGGTAAGAGACACGTCATCTGGCACGTGTGTTTGTGTGTGTGTTATCTGCTATTCAAAAATAGCAGATATACAAGCTCATAGCGCAGCACTCGGTGCCGCGCTATGAGCTTGTAGATCTGCTATTTTTGAAAAATCTCGAAAATGTGTGCAAATATTTGATTAAAAAACATTTGTAGCTCAAATCTTTTCTTCTGGGGGTCCCTGGAACATTTTTTTTAAATGGGGGTCCGTGTGTGCATATGCTTATGTATTACTATACGTATGAGCTTGTAGATCAGCTATTTTCAGGATAAGAGTAAAATAAATTACACAAATATGAAAAACAAATACATTAACGTAACCATTGTCCTAAAATGTTGATGTCCTCACAAGTATAATAATACAAACCTGTGTGCGTGTGCATGTGTTTACTTATTCATGTGCACAAAGGGTGTTTGTGAGCTGTCACACTTCTAGCCCATGATCCTCTAACCCTCATTTGTGTGAACTAATCAAGGGACTGGCTATACCGGCACATTAGCCACTAATGACTTCCCTGCAGATTGGTAGCAGCTGGGTTTTTGTATGTGTGCGTGTGTGTGTGTGTGTGTCATTGTGTGTGCGTGACCAGCTCAGTGGCCTTGTGGTTAGAGTGTCCGCCCTGAGATCGGGAGGTCGAGGGTTAAATCCCCCGGGGCCGGTTCATATACCAAAGATTATAAAAGTGGGACCCAATGCCTCCGTGCTTGGCATTCAGCATCAATGTTTAGTGTTCCTACGACGTACTAGCGTCATGTCCAGGGGGCGTACTTGTACATCAAGCAGCCTCACGCTACAGAAACAGAAGATAGGCTCCTGCCCTGTGCACCACTTGGCTCAGGAACAGTGTTGGAAAAAGTACTCACATTTAAAGTAGCAACACTGCAACGTAGAAATACTTTGTTACACGTAAAAGTCCGGAATTCAAAATTTACTTGAGTAAAAGTACAAACTCATTATGCAGAATGTCCCGTTTCACAAGTTTTCAAATGTAGAAAACTAGAACCTCTAGCGCCCGTGCCCACGTAGCGCCCGCGCCCACTTGGCAGCGCATATCAGTGGCGTAGCCAGTGGGGCCATGGCTCGGTCAGTAAAGACCCTGTAGCGCGTCTGATATGTGGCATAGAGGGGCGGATTTTAAATCTCCAGAGAAAACATCCGTGGGCTACCATTGGTTCAGCGATCTGTGCGCCCCTTCCCCCCAATGTGCAGTATTGAGGGCCCTGATGTCACAACATTTGGAGTGATGGCCACTGCACTCTGGTTGGTTGGAATACAACTAGGGCCCAGGTAGAACCCACTTATAGCCCACATGGGCATCCCAGTTAAGACCCACCTCGGCCCCACATAGAATTTTCTAGGTGGGGCCCGTTTCGGTGGTCACAAACGGTGCTAGGGTGACCACCTCATTTGGCAGCATGCAGGGGCCTTAAGCAGCAGTAATGTAACACAAGCTTAACACAGTAGAACCGAAATTAGCAGAAATTACTACATTTCCCATGATGCCCTCTGATTGTGCAGCAACGCGTCGCTGCCATTACGTTACATTGTGTCACAAAAACCCACAAATACACTAAAATGAAACTCTTCAACGGGCTAATTAGGTAGCATTGATGACATTTACCAGACTAACGTTCATACAGGTTGTTGGTAAGATGTGTAACATAGCCGTTTCAGTTACGACAACAGCGTTGGCATTAGCCGCATGCTAACGCTACTCGTTCATTAGCTTAGCTACACGCTAACGGCTCATTATAGGCAGCGCTTGGCTAATAGTCATTTAACCCAACTAACGGCAACACAGTAATGGACATAAACAGTCACATACATGCTTTAGACACTATTAGCAGGCTGCATTAACAACGAGCAGCAACAGAATCCTTGAAGTTGCAGGCCACGTTAGCAGCTAATGCTGTGTACGATGATGGTTGGCAGGTCTGTTTGTCGTATAAGCGATTTTGGGCTTATGTGGGCGCACCATCTACAATGGACTAACTGAGCAGGAATATTAACATTCACCACACTAACGTTCATTGTTGACAAAGTGATTGCACTGCCGCTTCAGCTATGACAACCACGTTAGCGTTAGCTACATGCGAACGTTGAAAGTGCGTTAGCGTTAGCCGCATGCTAATGGCTCATGTTAAGCACCCCTGGGCACTAATCATTGAAATACAATGATCGCTATCACAGTAGTGGACATAAACATGCGTTACATTAGTAGGAGGCTGCAGTGACCTCAAAGTCTTGACAATATGAATGACAGGGCGATTTATTAGATAAATTATGGTGATTGTGCTGTCCAGCTGGGCTCGCAGAACAATCACGGAGCCCAGCCGTTGCTGCGTCAGTGCGTCTGACTGTAATGGCGGCAGCGAGCTATGTGAGCGAGTACTTGATGCTGCTGTCTGGAAACTGGCCTAAGCATGACCCGACCAATGAGAGTTAGCGCAAGGTTGTTGCCAAGATACGGTGTATGGCACATAGCGTCTCTGCCCCATAGCTTGTAGATCTCGCAAACATGATTGGCGTGGCCTGCGTTGCCAGGTCTGCCTTTTGTCTGCGGAATGTGGTGTATGATGAAGGAAGGGAGAAGCAGCAAGTGGCTATGATTAGCTCTGTGTTTTTTCATGAAGCTGGTTGCTTGTTGCTCGCGCACAATCTGGCAACACTGATCTCTGGCAACACTGATCTCCCGCACGGTGAAAGATGATCCCTCGCAAACGGATGAACGGCACAGACAATGTCCACGCATGCGCAGTTTTGCGTGCAAGCAGTTTCGCGTGCAAATTACAAACAAACTGCTCGCAAACAAACTGCAGAGGCAATCCACGCATGCGCAGTTATGCGAATTGTATTATAGGATGTCCAAAAATCTTTTGAAAATAGCTGATCTACAAGCTCACAATGCGTCGCATCGCGACGCATTGTGAGCTTGTAGATCGTCTATTTTCAAATGGCCGAAATGTATATTGGGTTTAAGTGGTTAATGTATGTTTTGTAATAATAATCAAGATTATTAGTAACAAGTAACTAAAGTTTTCAAATAATTGTTGTGTGGTAAAAGTAGAATATTTGCCTCTGAGATGTAGTGGAATAGAAGTAAAAGTACAGAAAATTGGAAATACTCCAGTAAAGTAAAAACAATACCTCTAGATTGTACTTAAGTATAGTACTTGAGTAAATATACTTAGTTACTTTACACCACTGCTCAGGAACCATTGGTTTCCAAGGCTACTTCCTTATGTGTGTGAGTGCGTGCGTGAGCGCACGTGAGTGAGTGTGTAATTGTGATCAACACACAACACAAAGCAATCAGTACGTTGATTTGTTCCACCTACTGGTACGTTTTAGGTGAAGTGAATCTGTAATTACGGCACACTTCACTCATCTATCTTGCATTTATGTAGCGCTTTTATCCAAAGCGCATTACATAGATTGTGCATTACATTCACCCATTCACACACACATTCATACACCGATGGAGAAGGAAACCATACAAGGCACCAACCTGCTCATCGGGAGCAATTAGGGGTTCAGCGTCTTGCTCAAGGGCACTTCGACACTAACTCGATCGAACTGGAAACCTCACGGCTTCCATCCGGCCGCTCTACCGGCCACCTGAGCCACTGCCACCCCCGGGACCCAAACTGATGAAAATAGCTTGTGAGCTTGTAGACGTGCTACTGTACTTATATCTGTTTATTTGTTTTAATGGAATTTCTTTGATTATTTATTAATTTAACCAAAAAAATATAGGGGAAAAAACTCCTGGCGACCTATAAAAAATGGGTCCGTGACCCACTGTTAGGGAACTGCTGTATGTTCATATCTCGAGAACCGCCCGAACCAGTAGCCTTCATATTTGCCGTGTATTGCCGACACCCCAAGGAAGTGCAGTGTCGAATGAATGTGCAGTCATTTAGATCAGAGGTACTCCAGAACCGGCATGCACCACCATTACATGCAAAGTCAACAGCCCTAGTAATCGTGACAGCCCTAGACACAATTGAGGGCCTTTGTTTTTGAATGACGTCTGTCTGTCTCTCTGTCCTTTGCATATCTCGAGAACCGTTCATCCTATCCACTTTACGTTTGACGGGTGCATTGCTGTGGACACAGCCTGTCCAGTGTGTGAAGTCGATCGGATGAGCAGTTCTCCAGAACCGGCTCGCTCCAAACACTGACCAATAGGCGGGTGCAGTTATGAAAAAAAAGCACCTTACCCAAAACAAATTGCAACAAAACGTTTTTCAACAGTTTTTTGTAGTATTAGGTGTCCTTAATAACATACTAAAAGTTTACCAAAGTTTGATCACTGGAAAGGTGTTATTTTCAAGATGGCGTCCAAAATGGCCAAAAAATCTTTAAAATAACCTAACTCCTTCATTATTTATCCTAGACAAGTACTTTTTGTGTCTAACCCTATGTTTTGGGGGCATAGAAATCCACAGGACTTGTCCAAATTGCAGAGATACATTTAGATAATTGTGACTATTAAAACACTCTGAAATGTTCACCCGTTTCAACTAGTTATATTTGTTTTACTGGAACAAGGCTTCAAGATATCCTCAAAACACAACAAAACAATAGTCACAATTTTCAGTCATTCAGAAGGTGGCAGAGAAAGAGAATATTGTCAGTTGATATAGTATTGCTTGCAATATTTAAACATTTTGGATAGCTCTGCGGATCAAATGTGAATCAAACTGTCATCTTGTAGACACAAGATTTTGAAAAACTTTTTTAACACATTAGGAAGGCAATCAGTGTGAGTGTGTAAAAAGGGGTGGCTACGGAGGTTAGTGCAGAGCTGTCAGAACCCATTTCTCTACTGGGTGCCTAGGCAGAGGGGAGTATGAGGGTGGGGTTGTGCGAGGAGGTAAAATGGGGTCTGGTGTAGAGTTTAGTGGGCCTAGGGTTCCCCTCAGGTGGGTACAGGGGAGTATGGGGAGTGGGGGTCACTGGATTGCTCCGTGGGCACTTGGAGCACAGAAGAGCAAAGTTATAGGAGCCAAGGAGACCCTGAGCTTCTCCTCTCCCCCATGTCCGAGGTGCAAAACCTTCAACAGTTGGCTCAGACATGTCCCATTAAAGCTATAGTGGGGCACTTGGGAGCTCAGGACGAGTGCTCATTGGCAGCTAAAGAGAATGGGGCTTGTCAGCCCCTGATGCACGTTGTGCATCGCGATAGCCAAATTCCAATTTTTAAGTGTCCATCCTCAAGTCCTCCACTCCCGCCTAAGCCCTGCCTCCGAGCGAGGAGGCGAGGAGTCAAGGAGCGTCATTTTGAAGTGATAGCAATTATGACGTGTCACACAGTTGGATTGCTGGACTATTCCAGAGCTCAGAGGGTTGTCATGTGGAGGAGGAGAAATTATACGCCACGCATTTCAACAAAGACAGTTCCCCAAACGATACATGAAATATACACTTGTATCTTGCCAGATTTCACTCCAAGTGGCTTAGGGAGCCTGCGCTCACCTCACGCTGGAGGACAGAGTGAGGAGGAGGCAGAAATGAAGCTTATGCGTTAGGCTGAGAGGAGTATCCCTATGTCGCCTGGCTCACTGGATAGTCCCACTGGTCCCAAGTGGACCTCCATGCTGGCTCCTATGCCCGAGATGGGCACTCGTGAGTGGGCATAGTTAGTGAGGAGGGATTTTTAAAGTTAAAATTATCCAGAAAAAAAGATCAAAGTTCAAGGTTATTGCCAGCAGTACCAATCACAAAATAAAAGACATGTGAAATTAATTTTGCACTTAAACCCCACACAACTACTACAATCTCAGGAATAAGATGTCTGTGACAAGCAAATCTGAACCCTCTCCGGGCACACTCCTCTACCCGCCCTACCCAAGACAGTAGACACTAAATGTTGTGATAGCTCTGTGCTGACTTGCACATCCTCTCCAAGCCCATAAGGGGCCATTTCTCCACTGTAATATTTGAGAATTTGGCCAATTTGCTATTAAAAAGGTCTTAAGAGTCATTAAATTGTAACTTTAGAAAGGTGCAGATACCCTGT
Organism: Gymnoscopelus braueri; assembly: GCF_963280865.1. NCBI lineage: Eukaryota > Metazoa > Chordata > Actinopteri > Myctophiformes > Myctophidae > Gymnoscopelus > Gymnoscopelus braueri. Next base: position 39,784,336 of record NC_137625.1, on the reverse strand, counting down.
ACTATACTGTATGTTGGTTTGTTTACTGTTGAGTGAGACCCCCAGTTTGGGAACCACTGCCCTAGTGGACTAGGATTATTATTTCATTTCACAATTACAATGTATATGTATATGTGCTTATAACCATGCTTATAACCAATTCCTTTATAATTGAACTTGGAATCACTTCACTATAATTTATATATGCTAATTAGATTTCAAGATTACCAAAACATGGGGTTAGGCACCAACATTACTTGTCTAGGATGAATAATGAAGGAGTAATGGTCTTTTTAAGGAACTGGCGGCGGCCATCTTGAAAATGTTACCTTTCTAGTGGTCCGATTTTGGTAAACTTTTGATATGTTATTAAGTACACCTAATACTACAATAATCCATTGAAAAACCTTTTGTTGCAATTTGTTTTGGGTCAAACCATAACTGCACCCGCCTACAATGATCATGCAATGAGCAGATTGCGGTAACAACAAGAACAACAACAACATTAATACCGTTTTTAGTCTCATCACCGTCTTCATCATCATCATCGCCACCACCACCCGCGTTGTCGTCATCCTCTCTACACATTGTTCGAGACCAGAGTCGCCGGAGTTACTATGGAAACACAGCTCTCACCAATTACCCGGAGATGGAAGTGTGAGTTGGAGATCTAATGACACGTCTAAATGACGGGAGCTGCACCTCCACAGGCGTTCACCCCGCTCCCTTTCTTTTCATTCCAACCATGCTGAGAGCCATTCCGTTTGATCAGTGTGCGTGGTTAAAACGCTAAAGGCTTTTGTTGGATATCGCCGCTTTGTCAGGCAGACACCTCGTATGTCCATGTTTTCAAGTCTTTACGTTTTTTTTCCTCATAAATGAATGCCCTAACTCATCATTCAAGAGTGTCACACAAAAGCAGTGAAAATAGCAGACCTACAAGCTCGCAACACCTCGTTTTTAAAATAATGATAAAAAAATAAAGGAATGGTTTTGGACTTACAAGGTTTCCACCCGACAGCAATGATATGCATACTGTAGCACTACCTCCACTTACCGTCCTCGGGCATCCCGGAGGTACGGCTGTCACAATCATGACCCTTCTTACTCGACGATTAATTGTCACAGAAATAATAGCTATTAACCCATTAAGACCTGAGGTCTTCCAAATCAGTTTTTAGAAAAACGTATGTCGCTATATCAGTGGTGCTCAAAACGTTTTCATGTCTAGGACCTCTAAAATGTTATGTATTTGGCTGCGGACCCCCATCTCAAAATATATTTGTTCCATGTACCCCCAGAAGCAAAGATTTGAATTAAAAAAAAATACTTAAAAAATATGTATATTCAAAGATTTGCACAAAATATGTTCTAAAATGACACAATGATGCTTTCCCGGTCTTAATGGGTTAACGATTGATTTGAACATTGGAACATATAAATTACAGTAATGGGTTTTTAGGCTCCATCAAACATGTCACAGGGCAGATATGACAAATAACTTAAATATACCAAGAAATGGTCACATGAAAATGTTTGCTCACAACGTGTCATGATGTGATGCGTTGTGAGCAGTGTTGATTTTGACAGCAAATTGTAATTTAGTTTTAGTCATAGTCTTTTGAATAAAATTCCATTTAGTTTTAGTCATATTTTAGTCACCTGATTTTTTTTTGTTTTGATCTAGTTTTAGTCGACTAAATATCATAAGAATATAGTCGACTAAATCTACAGTTGATTTAGTTTGAATGTAGTTTACCAAATGTTATTTTGGCGGGCCTTGATGGTGTCGTAAGGGCTGATTTAACACTTGGTTGCATGCTGAAAATAGCCGATCTACAAGCTCACACCGCGTCGCAGCTTGTAGATCTGCTATTTTCAGAGCATAACACCTGAGCGCAACCAAACATGAAATGACTTGTCTTTTAATTCTACTGGATTCTACCAATCTCTTCTCCACTCGTCCCTCACTAACATTTTAGTCTAGTTTTTATTTGTTGACGAAATTGTCAATTATATCTTAGTTTTAGTCATCGTAGCTTAGTTTTTATTTTGTCAGTGAAAAAAGGTAGTCGACGAACATTTTTCGTCATAGTTTTAGTCGACGAAATCAACACTGGTTGTGAGCTTGTAGATTTGCTATTTTCACTTTTGAAATGAGGCTAAAGTGTTTAATTCATAATGTACTTTCTCCCTTCCGAGACATGTAGTGGAGTCAAAAGTGCAATATTTGCCTTTGAAAGGCAGTGGAGTGAAAGTCATTTAGAATCCAAAATTACAAATGCTCAAGTACAGATACAGTACAAAAATGTACTGAAGTAACAGTACTCAAGTAAATGTACTTTGTTAATGTCGGGAAGAGGTACAGAAAGGCAGCCGTGCCAGAGACGTTGCACAGGGTCTGGCGATGGGACGATAATGGAGTTTACACAGACACACATGTCAACATCCATTAGCTAATCAAAGCGTGTCTCTGTCTGGATGTCTGTGTCTATATGGTTGGGTTTCACTTGACATATAGGCTTATTTATTTGTGCAGGTGTCGTGGCTGTCCAATAACCTCTGTCCAATGACACAAGGTTGATATTGAGAATGACCTCTCTTGACTACGGCTGCAGTGCTATTCTTACCGGCGGCAGGGCAATTTAGTCTGAAGCTTTCTGTCCCCAAAGTCAAAACCAAACGTGGAAGAAGCAGTGTGCAGTTTTTAATGCACCATGCAGTTTATCTGGAACAAACTCTCAGAAAACTGCAGGTCTCTGCTACCATTCTCGGCTCTTTTCGATTAAAAGACTTTTCCTATTTGCCTATTCATTTCTTGTGCTGCACTGTAATTTTATTTCCATTGGTGTCTGATTTATGCTCATTTTCTATTCTTTTTTATTCTTCACAACTTTTTTTAATTTATAATGTTTCTTTTGCTCTTAATGTTTTGTGTAAAGCACTTTGAGTTGCCCTGTTGTTGAAAGGTACTATACAAATTAACTTGCCTTGCTTTGAAAACATGGAACAACAGACAATATGTTGATTGAATTTCCCCTGTTGTTAAGGGACATGCCATTTTTATAGCCTGGAAACCAGACGAATCTGCCAGTGAAAAAAAATTAAAGAAGCCTGGTCTGGCCCCGCTAGTTTGTGATTGGATTTCACTGCCCCCGAAGTTGTGGGGCACCAATCAGGGCCCAGTATGCAAATTTGGGGCGGCTTTATCTCCCAGAGGCATTTTTTTAAATCTGCCCCTTGGAAATGAAGGTTCTAATCGCTGCCGTGTTAAGTGGTCAGATGGGTGGTTCACGAACAGATTTTCAAATGGGCCTCGATCCAGACAAGGTTGGGAACCACTGTTCCTTTCTGTGCAGACTCTGCAGATAAAAATATTTTTGACAACTATGAATTGGCCTAATTTATATTATTACTTATTACTTTGTTGTATGACACCGTTAATCACCCAAAACAACAGACTTTCTGCGAACAACCCTGATTGCACCACCACGTACGAATTAGGCTTCACACACCAGAATACACAGGCCATCAATATCAGGGAGTTCCACTAATACATACATGTACTACCAAGGGTAACGTGGGTTGGATTCACTGGTGGAATAGCTGCTTAACCCATTAAGACCGGGAACGCATCTGTGTGTCATTTTTTGATTTCTCTGGCTATTCAAAAATAGCAGATATACAAGCTCGAGCTTGTAGATCTGCTATTTCTTTGAAAAATTGTGAAAATGTGTGCAAAACATTTTTAACTAAAATCTTTGCTTCTGGGGATTCTACAAATGTCTTCTAAATCCTTGCAGTAAAAATATATATATATTAAAAAATGTATATATATTTTTTACTTATGTTGCTATATATCAGTGGTTCTCAAACATTTTTCATGTCAAGGACCCCCACAATATTTTTTTCCAGGGACCCCACAGAAGCAAAGGTTTGAGTTGAAAATGTTTGCATTAAAAATCTATATATTCAAAGATTTGCATTCATTTTCAGATTTGCATACATTTTCACGTCTTAATGGGTTAATTATGTCCAATCGTCTGTACAATTGGCCATGGATCAAAAAGAGAACAATTCCCTCCTCCACGACAGCTCACGATGTGAAGTGTAGGTGTGAGCCTGCCTGGTCAGCCTCGGAGGAGAAATTATGCGTTTATTGTGTTCGCTGGCGGAAGCTTTGAACGAATCGCTCAAATCTTGTGCACATGATATTATATTATACATCAGTGGCTCTCAACCTTTTCTGGATCAGGGCCCACTTGAAAACCAAGGGTCCGTGGCCCACCCATCTGACCACTGAACACTAACTTCTAGCTAACTTCTTTATTCATTGGTACTGTATCACTTTTCAATATTAATGTTATATTATCACTGAAATCTTAGTATTTTGCTAATCATTTGGGGGCCCCTTGCAATATCCTTGCAGCCCACCATTGGGCCCTGGCCCACAGGTTGAGAACCAGTGTTAGACATAGAATTGTTTTTTTGAAAATAAGGCTTTCAACCACTTTAACTCACCCCGGCATCCATATTCTGGGGAGCACATTAGCCAAAAATTGCAGATCTACACGCTCACAACGCGTCACAACACTTGTACTGTAGATTGCCGATTTTTTGGGTGAAGAGATCTGGTACAGTTGCAACTCAGGTCCGTTTAACTAACAATAGAGGGGGGTTTAAGTGGTTCTTCCTCTCACTCTACAGGACAGCAAGCCTGACATCCTCTACACCTTCTGGAATGATGTCACCAATATTCTGTCAGTGGAGTTCCACAAGGCTACCTCAGGTACAGTAACACATTTCTCTTCACCTCCTCTCCTCTCCTCTTGACCTGGGGGGGGGGGCTAAGCGACTGTATATCTTGTAATGGGTGGGCGGAGAGTGAGAAAAAGAATGTAAAGAGCCAAGAATATCCGTGCGCTCCCACTCACGCAGCAAGAATAACAGCAAAGTGTGAAAAAGGAGAGAGGCGGTCTTGGCTCATGTCTATATCCTAGCGTTGCACCCAACAATCTGTACACTTCTCTCTACCCCGCTGTGAGCATGTGCCTATGTGTTTACATACAGTATGTTCGGTATATAACTATATCAACTATTGCATGGACATTCTGAGCGTGCACGCGTGTGTAAACCATTCTTATGGAGTGACTTCAGGACAGATAGATAAGAGAGTGGCTGCTCAGATGGACAGCAATAGTGGAAGAAGAGAAGAGGATAAGAGAGAGAGAGAGAGTGTGTTGTCAATAATAGTGTCTGTCCGATGGCAGATTATTTTGTCCGATGCCGATCCCATTTTTGGAGAGTCCTAGACCACCAATTACCAATGTTTTTTAAACCGATATTTTCTATTTGAGAACGTTTGACTCATAAGCAACAAATACAAATAAACATAAATAAATGTGTGTCTGCTGTCATCAAACAAGTCAAATAATGGCCGATACGTATATGGGCCAAACCGGTATGTTGGTCGAGCTCTTGTCAATTATGTGAGGAAGCATTTCAGACCGAGGCGAAGGCTTCCTTCTCTTCATGTCCCTCTGTTCCCTGCTCAGCGCTAACTCTAGTCCACACACATCATCATATTTTATTTTTGTGATTGACCTTGGCACTGCTGCATAAACCGTATCCCCAGTGTGTCACTATGGAACTCCCATTTAAGTGTAACGCAAGGCCAGGACGGTATGAAATAGCCTGAAGGCCAGCTTGACATTCATTAAAGAGTCCTGACGACGTGAATCTCACCAAAGTCCAGAAAAGACGAGCGAACATTACAACATCCATCATAGTGATATATGCTTGGCTGTGGACAAATGGCTGGCAAGCTTTTGGAACGAACTGGAGCCTGACCTTTAATTTATCGTCAGCTTTGTCTCCTGTTCTATAGCCTTTTAAGTGTTAAAGAAACTATACCTGTAATTTGTCTTCCTTTTAGCCAGTGGTGGAAAAAGTACTACATTTTTTTACATAAGTAAAAGTATCTTTTACTGCAATGCAGAAATACTCTGTTACAAGCAAAAGTCCTGTAATCAAAATTGACTTAAAAGTTCAAAAGTAGTGGCATCTAAATGTACTTAAAGTACCAAAAGTAAAAGTACAAGTTATGCAGAATGTCCCGTCTAAAATGTGTAAAAGTCTTTTGAAAATAGCAGATCTACAAGCTCACAACGCGTCACATCGTAACGCGTTGTGAACTTGTAGATCGGCTATTTTCAAATAGCCAAAGTTTAAATAGGGCTGAAGTGGTAAATGTATCTTTTGTAATAATAATCAAAATCTTCAAAGTAACTAAAGTTTTCAAATAATTGTAGTGGAGTAAAAGTACAATATTTGCCTCTGAGATGTAGTGGAGTAGAAGTAAAAGTATAGAAATGTTTTAATATTCCCATAAAGCAAAAGTTAGTTACTTTACACCACTGCTTTTAGCTATTTAGATCTCTCTTCCGCTCTTCAAAGTAGGCCGGGTAGCCTAGAGGTTTGGATGAGCTGGATTTAATTAAATGTGACCCTTTCTCTCTCCATTTCTCTCTCTCTCTCTCTTCAGCATCTACATTCCTGAAGCAGGCGGTGGAAGGGGAGTATCCCAAACTGCTGCGTCTATACAATGACCTCTGGCGCCGGCTGCAGCAGTACAGCGCCAGCATACAGGGCACGCTAATGGGCAGCGGAGGGACAGATGCGCCTCTGGACATGTCGGCCACGGAGATGGACAGCCAGGACCTCTTCACGCACGCCAAACAGGACTACAAGTGAGTACGGTAGATAGTAAACTGGTGTGCAGCTTTTGTGGGGCAGCGAGCTAACTTCTGTTTCCACGCAACAACAGAGTGTCACCACCCTGTGTATCACTCTGAGAATTCTAAAGAGCCACTCACAGGATGAGATGAGAACACACACAGAAGGACCATTTGGTCCTCACAAGTATAGTAACACAGCACACACACCATCAGTTAGTGCCTTACAATAAAAACACCTAAGAACTCACAAGGCACTCCACGCTTTGCAATGCGTGTAACACACATACTGGCTAATGGTGATGAATAATAATAATGAAATGATGATGATGGCAACACACACACACACACACACACACACACACACACACACACACACACACCTCTCGCCTTGAGGCAAGAATTGCCTCAAAGCTTGTTAGAAAATGGGGCCATGCATCATTTATTTCTGTCAACACGTACGTATTATGCGGTCATTAGATTATCTTATGTGCTCCATTAGGACGTAAGGGTCCATTTGTACGCAGACCATGGTACAGTTAGTTTCTGTTGCTTATGTTTATACTGACTGCAGAAACTGTCGGGCAGAAACCAGCTAACTCCATTTTTACGCTTTTGCATTTTTTTCCATAAATCAGTGCTATTGAACACCCTTTACGTCTGTGTGTTGGTAAAAAAAACATTGAACCTATGAAAAGTATTGAAAAGCGCTTCTGACAAAACCAGCTAACTCCATTGGATCCTCAAACTTTCTGCTAAACCAGCTAACTCCACCAAAGGGGGGTGGAGTTGGCTGGTTTTGCTGACTCCAGGCTCCACCCCCTTTTGACCTCCAACCTCATTGTGAGCTTGGAGGTCCATTCAGCTGTTCTTATCAATGATGAACAAAACCTCCTAACTCCACTTTTTGTTTAGTTTTTTTAATTTCCTGAAACATGAACATTTTGGAGTTGGTTTCTGCCGGACAGCAGAGATATTGATATTGTATCGAGCAAAACTAACATACTATCTACAAGCTCACAATGCGTCACATCACGCTGTAATTTCTGATCAGACCACACCATGATGCGTTGTTGTGAGCTTATAGATTATCAATTTTCTCTATTTTATATTCTTAAAAAAAAAAAAAAAAAAAAACGTTTTGGACATACAAGTTTTCCTCCCGACTGTGATTATTTCTCCGCGCACTTCTTATCATGTACTGTGTGTGTGTGTGTGTGTGTGTGTGTGTGTGTGTGTGTGTGTGTGTGTGTGTGTGTGTGTGTGTGTGTGTGTGTGTGTGTGTGTGTGTGTGTGTGTGTGTGTGTGTGTGTGTGTGTGTGTGTGTAGTCCAGAGAAGGCTTTGAAAGACTCTCTCCAGCCGTACGAGGCAGCTTACCTCTCCAAGTCCTTGTCCCGCCTGTTTGATCCCATCAACCTGGTGTTCCCCATGGGAGGCCGCAACCCCCCCTCCAACGACGAACTGGACAGCATTATCAAGACCATCAGCAGGTATGTAGCCCACACACATCCTTCTCACTCTGACATCACACCTTTATTGTCACATCACAGGTCACTCTGACATCTCAGGTTTACAGGTGTAAAGAAGTGGCTGAAATTCATTTTAGCTCCATCGTTTTTGGGGGGATAATATTATATTATAGTGTATATATATATGTATATGTATATATGTATATGTATGTATATATGTATATATGTATATATGTATATATGTATGTATGTATGTATGTATGTATGTATGTATGTATGTATGTATGTATGTATGTATGTATAATATTATATTATGATATTTGGAGAGCAAGGAAAAAGCTAATCTATAAAGACAAACATCACATGGATGCAACTGGGACGTATCATCATCATCGGTGACCCAGCCGGGGTTGATCAATCCCCCGACTTACGTCCCAGTAGCTACCCACGGTCAGTCCTCTTAGGGAAAGACAGGGCCACTCAGTCCGCTTCTGCGGAACTACTCTGCCGGGGCTGGGGAGAGGAGAGGCTCTTGCACGTGGAGGGACTAGGCTCTGTGGATGGCCTCCTGGCCGGGCTCCTCCTTCGTCTCACCAGGTCCAGGACCTGAGCGTTGCACCAGACTCCCCCCGTTCCAAACATTTCATTCTGCATGATGGTTTCCTTGGCCGTGGTGGTACTGCAGGCTCCATGTGCGGCTTGCTTGAATGGCCCTCCTTAAAGGCCTCACCGTGGATTTGTTGGGCTTCAAACAGTAAATACATACACATAGCATATTAGCCTAATCCAGCTGAACGGTATGTAGACGAGGTTAGACATAAGGTGCATACGGTTAGACACAAAGGTGGCAGCACTTCAAAAGGTCCACAAAGCAGCAACGTATTGTCAGGTTCAAAATCATGACTTTGTCAGATCTGACCCTGTTTACAAGTTTAATGTCTGACAATTTTAGTCAGGCAGTTTAGTCTCATTCTAATGAAACTCCATGACTTTGTTCAGACAGGGCAGATAACACAGATGTTCATAACTCAGTTCCAGATACTGTATAGAGTACTAGCACCTTTCAGATTCCATACAAAGCACTGTGCATGAAATATTTGTCACAGTAATTCCTGTCGTTCATGGTTTCTGAGCAATTGGTTTTAGTCAGCGATGATCACTGTAATTCTTAATCTTGATTATTAAGGCTTAGCAAATGCCTCTTTGTATCCCGCTCACGCTAGTTATTTGGGGCGGATGAATTACAAATATTTCGGAATAGAGAATGTCCAACATTGAGTGTAAATAGGCTTGGATTTATTAGTTCATACATAAATTTATTTCTTTATTGTGAGAAAAAAAATTGAAGTCACAATGCTATCTCCATGTTTCACAGGCCCACGCAGGCAAAAGTTTTGTGAATAAATATACTATTTATATAAGGTTCACAAAATCAAACTAGTATGTACAGTAAGTATAAAATTCACATGCCAAATAGAGAAATGTCAACACCTCTCTCTGGCGTGCATGTCCAGCAAAAACAGACTCGACGAGTAAATATAGTGGAGCAGCAACACAAGGAAAACTGAGGGTTTTGTAGTACTGTTCATGTGTGTGTGGATTACAGATAGAAACAAGTTGTTCAAGTAGACAGGGTGTATCATTTATGTTATTGTATATTAAACGGTACTGTTTCCCTTCCAGTGAGCTGAATGTGGCATCAATAGATCCCAACCTCACTCTGGCTGTCGCCAAGAACGCTGCTAAGACCGTCCAACTCTTCTGTGTCAAGTCTGAACAGCTGGTGTGTATATTGTGTGTGTGTGTGTGTGTGTGTGTGTGTGTGTATGTGTGTGTGCGTGTGCGTGTGCGCATGCGTGCGCAAGCACAGGCGTGCACGCTCATGTGATGCGGTTTCAAGTTTGACTTCAGTATAAAGAACAGGTGTCACAGTTTCAGTATTAAAAGAAAGACTGCCAGGGGCGCTCGGGTGGCGCAGGGGTGGTAAAGTAGCTGCCCACCACCGTGGAGTCTGGTGGTTGGAATCCATCGCGGCGCACTCGGCTTTGTCGAGCGTCTATACGAATTGGCCCATGTTCGGGGGAAGGGAAGCCGGGCGAGGAGGGTGATATTTGGCACTACACATACTCTTACGGGTACTCCTTCTAATGGGGAGTGTGGAAGAGAGGTGAAGAAGAGAGTGTAGGCAGGGTGGAACGGATGGAGCAAAGTGTCAGGAGTGATTTGTGACAGAAGGGTACCAGCAAGAGTGAGGGGGAAGATGTATAAGACGGTAGTGACACCAGCCATGCTCTACGGCTCGGAAACGGTGGCACTGACGAAAAGACAGGAGGCGGAGTTGGAGGTGGCAGAATTGAGGATGCTACGATTCTCTTCAGGAGTGACAAGGATTGACAGGATCAGAAATGACTACATTAGAAGGTTGGGGGATAAAACAAGAGAGGCGAGGTTGAGATGGTTTGGGCATGTGCAGAGGAGAGATGACGAGCGGTACATTGGGAGAAGGATGCTGAAGATGGAGCTGCCAGGCAACTTAGAAGAGGAAGGCCAAAGAGGAGGTTTATGGATTCAGTGAGAGAGGACATGCAGGTGGCTGGAGTGACTGAAGAAGATGCAGAGAACAGAAGCAGGTGGAAACAGATGATCCGCCGTGGCGACCCCGGATGGGAAGTAGCTGAAAGAAGAAGACACATGCTCCTATGAGCTGGGGCGGCACCTGTCAGCGGGGAGTGTTGGGCGGGAGGGGTAGGACAAAGGCTCTATGTCCTCTCGTGGGGGCTCCTCACGGTGGGGGCTCCTAGCCTTCTACTTAGGCCTTTAAATTCCCTGAAGAACATAGGCCATTGGTGAAACTCCTCCATCCTCTCCGGTCCTGTGTCCTCCGATCCAGTTGTTGCCATGACAACATCTCCTGTTCTGTGGTCCTTCTCCAGGTGGCTCTAACCCTTCCTCTCTTCCTCCTGCCTTGCGGGTTCCATGTTAGAGCCTGTTTGGTTATTGAACTATTTTGTCTTCAGGAATCAATTGGCATAATGACTAAATTGGTGAGAAAAGGGGGTAAAAAGACAAAGAAAAAACTGGCTATTTTCTAGAGCCCTATGGATTCTTCAGTCTGTCATTGCCACTGTTGCAAAACATTTTTTATTGAATTGTGTAAGGACAACAGTGACGGTCTATGACAAGCTATATAAACTGTCTATAACATCAACTAATGAAGAACAGTCCCAAAACTACTCCCCCTGTATTCTTATGTATCTGTGAATATGTGATAATGTTTGTCTATGTATCTGTGTCCCCCTCTCTCTCTCCCTGTGTGTGTGTGTGTGTGTGTGTGTGTGTGTGTGTGTGTGTGTGTGTGTGTGTGTGTGTGTGTGTGTGTGTGTGTAGTTGAGTACCCAGGGTGATGCCAGTCAGGTCATTGGTCCACTAACTGATGGCCAGAGGAGAAACGTCGCAGTGGTCAACTCTCTGTACCGTCTGCAGCAGGCCGTCTCCAAGGTAAGCTGCTGTTAGGAAAGTCCTTGTCAAAGTTTAGAATTTCAAGGACCCCCATAACTCTGAGAACGTACAAGTTTCCACCTCTAAGGGTCCCTCAAGGCTGTAGTTCTTTGGGATGCTAATTTAGCTTTTATTTTATGACCGATAACCAACCATCGTCAACGTTTAATTGCTTAGTTTACAACTAAGAATAAAATGTGCTATTTAGAACGGACGAATATCAGTGACTCACTCAGGGTGCCCAATTAACACCTCACCAGGACTGCATTTTCGGAGCATGTTATGATAAGCAACAGATATTGTGTTCTGGCTTGGCTCAATGGAACTAACGTACTAGTATACTTTAAGTTCCTATTTAGCTGTATTTTCTAGTTTTTAACGAAACAAATACCATGCCCCCCCAACCCCCCCTCCTCAACTCTAACCCTAACATGTTTTATTATCATTAAAATCGTCAGTGTTTTGCCAATTATTTGGGGACCGCCTTATATATCCTCACGTCCCACTGTTTTAGCCAGAGTGACCGTATGTTCTGTAACTGTTCATGCTTCTGTTTCATAACATGTTGCTGATCAGAGCTGCATCTGTGTGTGGAATGAGACTTCTGAATTATTCACGTACAGCGGTCACATGATCTCACACACACACACGCGCACACACACACACACACACGCACGCACGTGCACACGCACACGCACACGCACACACACTCATGTGCGCATACGCTGGTTCCATCTGTCTTTTTGACACACCCACACACACTTCATTCATTCCACAATTAACACGGCGTCAATCAATGCCAATACTCTGCAGGGTTCTGATAGCAGGAAGGTATGTGTGTTGTGGGGAGGGGGGCTGCTGGAAGTCGAAATGAGGGAGTGAGAATGATCGACTTTCAACCTGTTTTTGGGTTGTCATTAATAGCTGAAATGGCTTCATAACTCTTGTTGTAAATGTTTATAATTATGCAGAACAACTTGTAACAAGGTTTACGAAGTATTATAACTATAAGTGCTGGTCACAATGCATTACAGCACATTACAACTACTACAACTTAGTCAGTTATAAAATGTCTTGACACTTTATCGTCAGTTACAAAGTGTCTTTCTTGACACTTTATAACTAACTAAGTTATGTTAGTTAATTATAATGTGCTGTTCCGCATATCTTATGGTGCATTATGACCAGCACTTATATTACTTCATAAACCTTGTTCTAAGTTGTTATGCATAATTATAAACATTTATAACGAGTGTTATGAAGCCTTATAAGTGCATTATAAATGTGATTATAATGCATTATAGACCTGACCTTTAAGTAAAGTGTTACCGTAAATTGTTAACGTGTCCCATCTTGATGTGTTATGAGCTTGTAGATCGGTTATTTTAAGGCTGTATGAAATAGTGGTTAAAGGAGAGATGAAGAAAGAGCTCTAGCGTTAAACAGTGGAGTACAAATGTGTTCCCTCAACCTTCCCCCATTAAAGATGCATGGTGTGTCCCAGCCCAGTGGCCTGGGTGATTAACGGTGTCATAAAAAACGTTAAATATTTAAGCACAAGGTAACCAAATTTGTACTGTTTGAAAACGAAGCAAGAATGAATTTCCAGGAGCTCCGTTAGAAGGTCGGTAGCCTGAGGCTACGAGCTCAATCCATGGTCTTGAAGGGCGGACCCAAACACAGCCGCCCGGATTTGTGCGTGGCTTCCTATTGCTTCACCAATCTATGTCCCCGCCTCCCCTCCCCTCCCCCCCTCGGCCTGTGCACGGAGCACGCTGACGTCACCAAATTTAGAGCGACGCCCCTCTGCACTCTGATTGGTTAGGAGATAACAAGGTCCAAGACCATCGTTCCTGCATGGCTCCCCCAGGCTTTTTTTCTTTTGTAACAAAAAAAAAAGCCTGGGTTTCCGAGGCTAGAAGGTCGGAGCTCGGAGGCATAGATGAAAACGGTAAATTAACCACTTTAACCGTCCATTATTCTGGGGGGAACATTAGCCCAAAAATAGCAGATCTACAAGCTGACAACGCATCACGTTCTGACGCGATGTGAGCTTGTAGATCGGCTATATCGGGAATTTGGCGCACAGGGAAAACAGCCGTCCAAGTGCAGTTGCAACTCGGGGCCGTTTTACTAAGAATAGAGGGTTTAAAGTGGTTAAACAAACAAGAGTCAAGTGTGAGTCTCGTTTTGCCCCCTCCCGTTAACCTTTTGACCTGTGTTTTTCGACTCCTAGGTCATCTCGGGGCTGGGGTCGTGTCCGCCGGCTGCTGAACAGGCCCTCTCTGGCTCTCTGGAGGTAAAATGAACACCCTACATATACTGTACACGTTACACGACTACGCATACATGCTTTTTACATGACAGCCAAGGACAACAGGCAGCGCTTTCTTCTTTATGTGTCCATTTACACTTAATGCTTAACCCATTACGACCGGGAACGCATCTCTGTCATTTTAGATTTCTTTGGCTATATATAAAAATAGCAGATATACTAGCTCAAGTGCCGCGGTATTAGCTTGTAGATCTGCTATTTTTGAAAAATCATGACAATGTGTGCAAATCTTTGAATATATATATTTTTAAAGCGAACATTTGTAACTGGAACAAAATATTTTCAGATGGGGGTCCGCGGCCAACATATAATTTTGGGGGTCCTTGACATGAAAAAGTTTGAGCACCACTGATATTTAGCAAGTGTTTCAGAAAACGTATTTAGGAACTTATTTAGGATTTAGAAGACCTTTGTAGAATCGTATCTCAGGTCTTAATGGCTTAATGGCCTCGCACTGTGTAGTGAGTTGTGAATGTGCTCTGGAGCCTTTTGTCACCTCCTCAAGGTCAAGTCGGAAGCTCTCACTTCAACATGCCATTGTAAGTTCACGAGCGTGCGTGAACGAACACACACACACACACACACACACACACACACACACACACACCCCGCACAAACACACATGCCTGTTTGTAGGACATAAAGACCAGTCCACCTAGGTTCTTCTTTTTTTAGTTTTTTACTTTGCAGTCAAAGAGCTTGCAGAGGAGATTGTACCAAAGATCAGGTTATCTGCTTCTGGCAGGGGCTTAATTGATGCATCCCACGCACGCACGGACGCACACACACACACACACACACACACACACACACACACACACACACACACACACACACACACACACACACACACACACACACACACACACAGACATACAGAAAGAGGAAATATAAATAGCACAGTTAGACTATTCCCCTACAACCCAAGCCACACACACACACACACAGACTTGTCGGCAGGCATATTGAGTTTGCATTGATTGTCCCGGATAGAACAGCCGATAAGAGGATCAGAATGTCGGGGGCTGTGCTTATCCAACGTACGTACTAATGTGCCCGTCACATGCACGCACACATGCACACACACACACACACACACACGCACACACACACACAGACACACACACACACACACACACACACACACACACACACACACACACACACACACACACACACATACACAAACCTGGAGACTTGAGTTCATGGATATTTTTTAGTTTTTGTCTCATTCCTAAGACAATAATTTGATGACCAGCGGACCGGTAGGCAGCGGTTCCGGTAGGAGACACAACGAGTCGTTGTGTCGCCTACCGGAACCGCTGCCGGTCATCAAATTATTGTCTTAGGAATGAGACAAAAAGCTAAAAAAATATCTATGAATTCAAGTCTCCATGGGGTGACTAATCCATTGAAACAAAGGTTTTTTTGGGTGAAGTGTCCCTTTAAGTTGTGCCAGAGTCAGACGAGCATGTTACGTAAGTTCATACGTAATACAATACCCAGTCTCCTCCTTTCACAGCTCATATGCACCTGTAACACAGTCAACGGTGGACAAAGCACTCAACTGCAGTACTTGAGTCAATGTATAGATACTCCTGGTGAAATATTACTCATCTACAAGGGAAAGTTGCTCACTCAAATACGTACTTGAGTTAAAGTACTGGAGTACTTGCTTTTTCAAAATATTTAACCACTTGTTAACCCCGGAATCCGTATTGTGAGAAAATAGCAGATCTACAGTAGATTGGCTATTTTCAGAGAAGATAGATATCACTATTATAGAGCCCTGAGGGACTCCGGTCAACAGAGTATAGGGTTTAAGTGGTTACTGTAAGTATTCTAAAGTACATGCTTTTAAAAATACTTGAAGGACCACTTCGCCCATGACCTATCTTCATATAATTGGTCCTCACTAATGCTCATTAATGCAATGAGAGCACCAACATGTTGGAATGCCCTGCCCGAGGAGATAAGGACTGTGCCCTGTTTGAAAACTCACCTTTATAAAGCTGCTGTTAACCCCCAGCCCTCTTAGTTTGAATGTATATCTTGTTTTCTGTAATTGTTGGTTTAAGTTGTGGATTCTTCTGTCAAGCACTTTTTGACATTGTTCTTGTGAGGTGCTATGAAAATAAAAAATATTATTATTATTATTATAAAATGGCACCGGGGCTATGGACAGTTCAGAAGCCTGCCTACCTTCAGAAACCTGCCGTGCCTACCTTCAAACAATATTTCTTACTAATGTTTTTTTTATTGATGACAATGTGTTCTACTGTATTTGAGCATGTTAACTTTCCAGTAAGAGAAAGGCTATAGTTTCTATTAGCTTAGAATCCCCATCGATGATGTCATTGGTGGTAGGCAGGTGTCTGAACTGTCCACAGCCCACCAATGACACACAGAATGAGTAGATGGGAATTGTGCATAATTATCTTTATATAACTGGTCCTCATTCATGCTCTTATAATGAGCATGAATGAAGACCAGTTATATAAAGATACGGTTGAACATTGGCGTGATGCTCCTTTATGTATCCAAAAGTACAAATTACAAAGTACATGTTCTTGTTAATATCAATGCATGGCTGTAAGATTTTCCAGGAATGTTCAGTAACAATAACACTAATAGTGAAAACAGCAGCTCTACAAGCTCACAATGTGTCACATCGCAACACACAAGCTTATATTATATCTGCTATTTTCACTATATTTTAATTGGCATAAGTGGTTAATTCATAATGTACTTTTTTCCCTTCCTAGAAATGTATTGGAGTCAAAAGTACAATACAATATATTTTAGTGGGGTGAATGTCATAAGTATCCAAAAAATACAAATGCTCAAGTTACTCACACAAGAAATGTACTTAGCCACTTAAATCCCAGCATCAGTATTGTGGGGGAAATAGCAGATCTACAAGCTCACAATGCGTCGCAGCGCGACGCATTGTGAGCTTGTAGATCGGCTATGTTCAGCGACGATATTTAATGTAGAGCGAAAACAGACAAGCCACTAGTATAGAGCCCTGTGGGATTCCACACAACCATATAGGGTCTATGTGCAGAACTCAAGGCAATGTTACTGTCCACCACGTAACGCAGTGCTCGTCAAATGTCATTCCGTCGGCCAATCACGCACCAGCCGTTCCCTGAAATAGCCACCCGTTGAGTTGCTGTGGCAACCGCGATGACCTGAAGACATAGTTGTTGGGGAGAGAAAAAAAAGGACCACTTCGCCCATTTTCAACCTACAGTATGTACAGTATAATTGGTCCTCACTAATGCTCATTATAAAATGGCTCAATTTCTGTCTATGCAAACTCTGTCTCAGGGGAGGGCTGTGGACAGTTCAGAATTGTTATTAATGCAACATGGCAACGACAATGGCTTCTATTTCAGCATGGTAACTTTCCAGGAAGATAAAGGCTGTAGTTTCTGTTAGCTTGGAATCCGCATGTCCATATCCCATCAATACCTACCAGAGTGAGTTGACAGAAATGATGCCATCTTATAATGAACATCAGTGAGGACCAATTATATGAAGATAAGGTTGAAAATGGGTCAAGTGCTCTTTTAATTTGGTTGTGTGGCTCTGCTGTGGCTGTCTGGGAGCTGGGATCTGGGGTTGGGCTTCAGAAGACTTGCCCTGTTCTGGGTGTAAGTATTGGCAGTGGTGGAAGAAGTACTCATATTATTATTTTTGTATTTACTGTAAGTAAAAGTAGCAATACCACAATATAGACATTTTTAGTAAAAGTACAAAAGTGTTGGCATCAAAATACCTAAAGTACCAAAAGTAAGTCCTCATGCATCAAAATATTTCAAAATGTGTACAAGATATTTCGACAATAGGAGATCTAATAACTTGATAGCTTTAGTTGCAAGTTACTTTGTAGATTTATTTTATTCTTTGATATCCAATGTACAAAACAGTCAATCATTTGAAGCTACAAGCTAAAAGAAATTGTCACAATTTTTCGAAAATAGCAGATCTACAAGTTTACAACAATTCGCTTCGCGACGGCATTGTAGGGCTTAACTTAAAGGGGTGGCTGTGGCTCAGGGGTAGAGTGGCCGGTAGAGCGGCCGGATGGGAATCGCAAGGTTCCCAGTTCAATCCCGGGCAGGTTGGTGCCTTGCATGGTTTCCTCCACCATCGATGTATGAATGTGTGTGTGAATGGGTGAATGTAATGCACAATCTATGTAAAGCGCTTTTGATAAAAGCGCTATATAAATGCACCATTTACCATTTACCGTTAACTGGTTAATGTATGTTTTGCAATAATAATCTAAATCTATAAGGTAACTTGTAACTAAAGCTATCACACATTTGCTCTGAGATGTAGTGGAGCAGAAGTATAAAGCATTGAAAAATGTACATACTCAAGTAAGTAAAAGCACCTCAAAACTGTACTTAATACAGTACTTGAGTAAATGTACTTAGTTACCTTCCACCACTGGGTATTGGCCTGATTCTGCTCTGCGGTATCTGTGCCGCAGAGCTTGCTGTGATGCGATTTTTCAACGTCTGTATTTTTATTTATTTTTTATGTCCTTCCCTCTAGGACACTGGTTCCCCTGGGTCCCCAAATGATTTTGGGGGGTCCCCAGATGATCATTGTTTTCTCACTCAACAGTAAACAAACCAACATACAGTATAAGTGTATAAAGGGTATCTGCACATTTCTTAAGTGACAATGTAAGGACTTTTAAGGCCTTTTTAATACCTCTAAAATAAAAATATTACCATGACTATGTCAAAAGTAATCAACAAACTATACTATACTATAACAATTGTCAATTATTACCTACAGTACGAAAGCGGCAACAATTTTGAGAATAGCCGATCTACAAGCTATTTTCACAATATTTATCTGTGGAACCAAGTCAAACTAAAGTTAATGCCTCAACTGATATATGTATGTATGTATGTATTCATCAGGGAGTGCAGGCCCTGATGAGCAGTGCGGTGCAGCCTCTACTGCAGTCCGTCAGTGACTCCATAGAAGCCATCATCATCACTTTGCACCAGGAGGACTTCTCTGGGTCAGGACACACAGCCTCATGCACACACACACACACACACACACACACACACACACACACACACACACACACACACACACACGTACATATTAATACACTTACTTACTATACTTGTAAGGACATCATTTTATAACATTTTTAGCCCTAAGGCCATAAATAACCGATCTAGCTCACAATTCATTGCGCTGCAACGCACTGAGCTTGTGGATCAGCTAATTTCAGTGTGCGACACCGGTGCGCAACTAAGTATGAATCAGGCATAACTCCAACCCTAACCCCTAAAGCTAACCCGTAAATGTCTAACCCTAACCCCAATCTAAATATTTTCCTAATTGTAAGCCTACTCCAATCTTTTTAAAACCTTAAAACCTTTATTTTTCTTGTGAGGACCAGGAAAAAGGTCCTCACAATGTCTATTTCTGAAATTCTACTATATTTGTGGGACATTTGGCCCTCACAAGTATAGTAATACAAGTACACACACGCAGTTCCATCCATTCTCAACATAATTTCGTACCCACTAACAACGGGAGCCATAACTTTATTATTATTAAATTGTATTTTAAAATTTTCCATTTGCTGTACATGTACAGGTAGTTGATAAAGGCTCTTGTGTATCTTAGCTGGACATGCAAATACGATATACAGTATAATTTACAGCATATTATCAAATCAAATCAAGCTTTATTTATATAGCACGTTTACAAACAGGCAAGCTGAACCAAAGGGCTGTACAGGCAATTCAAAAACATCTACTACTTATACGCCTTTGAGATACATCCGATGAACGTGATCATCTCATTTACTCGTCATAATTATGACATGCAGTCAAAACGGAACACTGACAAAGTCGTATTGACGTGGCAATCCTCCCGATAGCAGCTTGTAATCTGTATCGACACAGTCTAAGCCTCCATGTGATCGGATATTGAGCGTCTGTGTGTGTGTGTGCGTGTGTGTGTGTGTGTGCGTGTGTGTGTGTGCGTGTGCGTGTCTCCTGCAGGTCCCTGAACAGCCCCGATAAGCCTGACGTCCCCTGCTCCCTGTACATGAAGGAGCTTCAGGGGTTCATCTCCAGGGTGATGGCCGACTACTTCTGTCACTTCCAGTGCGTGGACTTCATCTATGACAACACGGAGGCCATCGCCCAGCGCGCCATCCTGCTGTTCCTGCGCCACGCCAGCCTGCTGCGCCCGCTCGGCGAGGGAGGCAAGATGAGACTGGCCGCCGACTTTGCACAGGTGAGGGACGGGTTCCTCTTCCGGGGTCGGTGCGCACATGTGGAAGTACATTTACTCAAGTACTGTACTTAAGCGTGATTTTGTCTTACTTTTACTTTACTTGAGTGTGTCCGTTTTTTCTATCTCATTGCCTCAGTCAAATGCCCAGGGGTTAGTGGTTTCAAACGTGTGCTGGTGATGTATAAAATAGGTTTAAAGTGGTTACACTGATTTTGATGCTATTAAGCAGTTTTGCTGGGGAGCCCCTGGAACCCACTCAAGGACCCCACTTTGAGAACCAAGCAAAATCTTCCATGCCAATGAATGACCTGATTTTAACTTAGTTAATAGGATAAGAGCTGCGTTTCCGAAATGTCCTTAGACATTAACACTCTAATAAAGACACTGCCAGACAGGTATTCAAACCTTATTAAACCAGGTACCAAACAGTGGCGGATGTGCCTGCCTAATGACTGGGCCTGGAAAAATCTGTCTGAATGACTCATGTCCATATGACAATTCTTCTCTTCTCTGATTGTCTTTAATGCTTTGAAAGGTTCAAAGCCATTAGTTCAATTTAGAAAGAAGAAGAAAGTGAAGCAGAAATTGGACATAAGTACAGAGATGGCCATGGAAATAATGATAATAAACTTGACTTTTAAAGCAATTTTTTAAACTGGGCTGGGTTACATATTGTTCCATCTACGCCTTCCTTCTCAGCTTTCCTTCTTAATATCTTAATAAAATAAAATAAACTACTAGGAATGAGGACTAACCACTCTCCCTCTTTAAAAACACAGCATGTGTTCTCCATCGTGTCTATTGGACTAGTATAATGTCCATTTAGGGCTGTGTTTCTGGTAATATTATTGACCACTCATTTTGTATGTCCGTGGCAAACATTTTGTTTGTTGAAAATGTCCATCACAAGCTGGCATGGGCAAGGACCCCATAGCCATAGCCTGTAGCTGAGGCCAGTAGCTATTTTTTTTTTTTACAATAATGCCATGCCACAATAATGCCATGCCCAAAATAGTGCCGCAGAGTTAAGTGGTTAAACTAAATAAAACTTTTTTTTTAAATTATTATTATTTTGTTTTTGTTGTCATTATCATGATTAATATTATAATAATCATAATAATAATATAATTATTGTCATTATTAGTAGTAGCAGTATTTATTTATTTGTGTGTGTGTGTGCGTGTGCGTGCATCCTTCAGATGGAGCTGGCAGTGGCTCCAATGTGCAGGCGAGTGTCTGAGTTGGGGAAACCTTACCGTATGTTACGCTCCTTCAGGTGTGTATTTTATGTAGTGAGATGTGTGAAAAATAAATATTCATATAGTGCTATACATAGTATGTACATGATAATAATAATAATAGCAGCACTATGTCATATAGAGGCGTTGTCATTTGCCTTTACGTACTTGCGTGGAGTATGTTCCAAGCTTTAGGCTTTTCAGTAGTCTGTAGCCTAACACAAAAAATGTGTGTGTGTGTGTGTGTGTGCGGCAGGCCCTTGCTGTTTCAGACCAGTGAGTTGATAGCCAGCAGTCCGGTCGTTGGAGACCTGATCCCCTACAGCACTCTGCTGCACTTCTTCTTCACAAGAGCCCCTCCTGAGCTGAAGTCCCCTCACCAGGTACTCTACTCTACTACTCAGCCAGTACTCATCTTCTCAGCACTTCTTCTTCCTCTTCAAAAAAATCTCATCCTTGCACAGACTCTGTGGCCCTTGGTCCATGTTGAGTGAGCACCTGCTCCCCTCTGTCTCCAACACTGTGTTGCTTAGAGCTTTCTCGTCAGCTGAATAAAGGTTGATGTTCCAAAAGTATGTGTGTATATTCACCTACGCACAACAGTATGCTTAATGATGCAACCCATTACCCACACGATTCAGCTTAAATTCTGACTCGGTCCATCAGAGAGAAACGACGGAATGATACCATAGCTGATTAGTGTCTAAATACAGCACCAGCTCTCACAGTAACTCCTGACAACCCCAAAGTTACAAAATGCTGTGTATTTGACAATTTAGCCAATGTTTGACCGGTTTTATAGTATAGTTTGTTGATTACTTTTGATGCAGTAATGTTGTCTTTTTTAGGTATTACAAAGGTCTTAAGACAATAATAACTTATAGCCTTAGCTCTTCAGGCAGGGCGTTCCACAGCCTAGGTGCGCAGACAGCAAAAGCCTGATCTCCCCGATAATGAGAGTTTTAGTATTAGTTTTAGGGACGACCAGAGAGGGCCCTATCTGAGGATCTAAGGCTGCGCACAGGCTTATAAGGCCCCAGCAATGCATGACCTCTTCCAAAGGTGTACCAACACCGTCCGACTCAGGCATAAATCTCTATCCAAAGATTTGGGGATTTGTTCCCTCCTAAATCTCTATCTTATCTTGACATACAGTATACAGTACTTGCCAGTGGTGTAAAGTAACTAAGTGCATTTACTCAAGTACTGTACTTAAGTAATTTTTTTATGTATTTTTACTTTACTGGAATATTTCCAATTTTCTGTACTTTTACTTCATCTCAGGCAAATATTGTACTTTTTGTGTTTTTACTCCATTATTTGAAAACTTTAGTTACTAGTTAAGCTCCTTACACACCGGGGGCGAATTTTTCATGCGAATAATCATGCGTTTTTTTTTAAACCTTATAAAGTCAATGCAAGCTTCCACGGAGCGAAAAAGCGAAGAAGTGTTTTTACTTCTTCGCTTGTTTTACTCACAATGCGGCGCATTGTGAGCTTGTAGATCTGCTATTTTCAAAAGATTTGTATACATTTTATACATTTGAAAACTTGTGGAATGGAACATTCTGCATAATGAGTACTTTCTACTTTTGGTGCTTTTAAGTACATTTTGATACCAATACTTTTGTACTTTTACTCAAGTATATTTTAAATTCTGGACTTTTACTTGTAACAGAGTGTTTTCTACATTGCAGTATTGATACTTTTACTCAAGTAAAAAAAAATGTACTTTTTCCACCACTGGTACTACTTGCCCAACTCTAACAGATACCACTGTTAGTCCTCGTCTGTTTTCATCACGGCACAGTGCTGCTTGGTAGAGTTTGTTTATTGTGAGAATGCCCTTAGCTCCATAATGCAAATGAGATTTCCTTTGTGGAGCGTGAGAGTGTGGATTTGAACTTGAGGCCTGTCTCTACACAGAGGGCAGAGTGGTCTATTGCCCGCTACTCCCAGTGGATGGATGACCATCCTTCAGAGAAGGACAGGCTGACCCTCATCAGGTAAGCTACCCTACCCTTCACCTGACTCTTACAATCATGAACATGTAATAAAGTAACTGTTCCCAACCTGTGGGCTGTGGGGGATATTGCAAGTGGGGCCCCAAATAAATGACAAAACAATCAGATTTTATTGATGATATAACATTCATATAAAAATGTAAAAGAAATGTCATGGTATTTTTGTTTTCTTTAAATCCTTCAAAAATGTGTTTTCACATTGATACCGATAAACTGGAACTTACACTATGTTAGTTCCATTGATCCAAGCCGGGAACACAATCGATTGATTGAGCATTAAAAGAGACATGCTCTGAAAATGCACGCGGCCCACCCATCTGACCACTTCACGCGGCAGCCGTGTTAAGTGGTCAGATGGCTGGGCCGCAAAACACTTTCGAGATTTTGAAGTGGGCCCTTATCTAGAAAAGGTTGAGAACCGCTGAGCAAAAGCATGTTGAGGAACTCTGGAATTGTGGAGCATGTTGTCATCCTGCTAAGTCGAGTTAAGTGTGGCGAAGGAGCGGCCCCTGGTGGTTAAAATATAGCAATGCGGATTATATTTTTCTCTCTCTCGTGGGTTTTATTTATTTATTTTATTACTATTACTGTTGTTGTTATTGTTGTTTTCTTTGAACATGAAGCAGAAATGTTCGGGTTGCGTATACAATTGTTTTTTTATTTTTATTCTATTACTATTACTGTTGTTATTGTTGTTTTATTTGAACATCGAGTGGAAATGTTCGGGTTGCGTATGCAATTGTAATAGTTAAGAGTTGATAGAGTTTGCATTGGTGAGAGGGGGGTAGAAGTTTACATGTACATCCTACTTTTCAAAACATTGTTGTTTTGTCACACGTGTTTTTTGTTTGTTTTGTATTTTATCTGTTTAACTCTCTCAGTGCCAATGAAATAAAAAAATATGTTCATACTGTGCCAGCAATTATTTTTCAAAGTAAAAAAAAAGTGCTTAGGAAGCGAGATACAGCCTTTTTCAGTTATAAGTTAAACAAGGAGTGGATGGAGCTGCAAATCTTCAGATAATGATATCTTGGGTTCTGAACATTAAAAAAAAAGGGCATCCAGAAAAAACTCGGGATATCTCGTTGTGTGGCACTGAGAGAGTTAATTTATGTTAGAAATAAACTCATTCATTCTCTCTCTCTCTCTCTCTCTCTCTCTCTCTCTCTCAGGGGAGCGCTGGAGGCCTACGTCCAGTGCGTGAGAGCTCGCCAGGGGAAAGAGTTTGCGCCCATCTATCCCATCATGCTCCAACTGTTACAGAGAGCCACCAGTGGTCCCCAGGAGGCCAGAGCATGAACGCACTAGAGCTGCTGGGCCGTTCACACCCAGCACTATAACTATATCGTTCACCGTTGTCTGTTTATTTCATACAGTAGTTGTGGTGTGGACTCTTGCCATTGTCTTGAGTTATAACAGATACTCAATACCCGGACAAGAGCTGCTGGAAGCAGGGGTGGGACTGTCTGATACTGGGCCAGTATATATCGTCTCTGTCAGATGGAAACCTATGCCCAAAACCGCTACTTTTCAGGAGAATGAAACGAAAATGTTCAGAAATAGTGACGCATTGTGAGCTTGTTTTCACTATTTTTGCTTGAAACTCTTATATGACAAAGTAGGGCATTAACCCATTTAGACCTGAGGCCGATTCTAAAAACGCCTTCTAAATCCTGACCTAAGGTTTCTGAAAAACTTCAAATATTTATTCAAAGATTCAGAAAAAAATATGTTGCTATATACTGTACATAGCAACAACTACCCCAAAAGGGGTTCCCGGATTGAAAGGTATAGTTACGTAAAGGGGTTTCCGGTCTAAATCGGTTAAATGACGGAGAAAAAAAGAATATGTTTCTGCCCGACAGCGACGATATGCAGCCCACCAAACGCAACCCTCAAGGTGGAGGAATATGCGACCCCTGAGAGGTTTGCCCACTGGGAGAAGGTTGGAAACGATTATGGGCTTTGTCTACACGTCCAGCGGGTCCCTGGCGCGACCGTCTTACAAAGCCGGAGAGTTCTTCCTGAAGAACTTTCTGGAGAGGAGAAAATCGAAAGTCACTCATGCATGCAGAGTGAAAACATGAAGCGTGCCTGTTTTGGTTGTCCTCTACCTTAGTTTGACCTCCTCAATGCCAACAGCAAAGTTAACAGTAAACTGCACCACTGCATAATCATGTACCATTGTATTCCCATAGGAAGAAGATTTATCAGGACAGTGAAATGCGGTATTTAAAAACTGTATTTATAGTTATAGTGCTTGATGTGAATTTCCCTTTACACTGCAAATAACATGATTTCTGGGAGACTTCTGGTGATTGTAATTAGTATTGTACTTTATTATTGTTATTATTATTAATGATGTTATGGGATATTATAGGCGGTAAGGGTTGAGTTTTCCAGATGCACAAAAGGATGGAAACATACTGTAGATCTTTATTCTAATGATGCATTTGTGTTTTAATGTCCTTGTATATGCACATTCGCTAACAAAATTAAAATGCAATTGCCATTTCTCTTACAAGTCTTGCCTCACTTTATGATTAACTAGAAATCTCCATCCAGGATTCACGCTCCAATAATAATACACTGTCTGACGCAGTAGCGTCAAACTGCATCGCTCTAGCTCCATCCTTCTGTCTCTATCGCTCAATATCCGTGTCTGGTGTGTTGATTAACATCAACATACTAAACTTTAGTATGTTGATGTGAGCTTTAACTGAAGGGCATCTCTCTTCTGTACGTCATACGTACAGGTAGGTGCATGGTGTCTCTGTGTCTATTCCTCTCTCGCTCTGTCTATGTCCTCTGTGCTTGCAGGTAGGCACGTCACGTTTGGTTTGTTTTGTTAATCAGATGTGGACTTAAACCGAACGGCGTCTTTCCCGTGCGCATGCACATGCGTGCGCGTCATAGATGTGTGCTCAGGGGCGCACTGTCAGGAGAGGCAAACATGGCAAATGTTTGGGCCCCCCCCCAAAAAAAGAATTTGGCTAAAAGACCCCGAATGGACTCTCATATTGGCATGTGCCAATATGAGTGGCCATCAAGTCATTATAGAATGTAATTATACAGTGTTATAACCAGATTATAATACATTATAAGTATGTTTATAACGCATTATAGGCATGGCTTGCATAGCAAGTGTTATCGGAATTGTCAACACATATATCCCAATGAGGCCCAGATATAACATCATTTATAATAATGCATTCTAAGAAAAATGTACAAAAACAAACAAAGCATTCTTGAAAGTTTATTTTTTGCACTGCAAAGTAACATGGACATTGTTTACAATAGCTGATTTCTTTTCAAGAATCACATTTTCAATCATCTGTAATTGTTAAAGCTGCACTATGTAACTTTCCTCTACCCCGGATTTGAACCTGGGTCTCCTGTGCAGTGCTGAAATGTTTACCAATGAGCTAATAGAGGCTGCCTGCTTGCTCAGGGGATAAATTGAATCTTGACCTTCAGGTCAGAATTCGTGTCAAACCAGAAACAGGATTGTGACAATTAACATCAGAATCAGGCATTTATATATTTCAATTAACTGTTCAATAGTATTTGCATTGAGGTACAAGACTGACAATAAATTGTTGTTATTCCTGTTGGACATTATTCCTGCAGAATAATAAATGCCATAAAATATACAATCACATCCTTGTACCAAGAAAGAAATGTAGACATGATTTCTACAGCCGCACAGCCAGGGAATACATTTTAATCAAAATGCTCGCTTCGATGGTGAACGGTCTTTGGCTGTATTTCAGACATGTACAATTTAAGTTCTTGTGTTTAACAACACTTTGCCTGCCAATAACGCATATATGCGTTCTTTAGAATCCATCACTTTTTCTTTCTTTTTTTTTTTTTTTTTTTGACCCAAAGACCAAGGAGATATGATTTTTTGGAGATCTAGACTCCCATCCACTTCCTTGTTACTTAAAACTTAAAAATTCTGTATCTCGGCTCCTGAGTACTTTTTTTTTTTCAATGAAAAATCTCTGGCAGGCATTGAGGCAACAGCTAAAAATCTGAAATAATTCTGGCAGTCAATCGGTTAGAATACATCTGTTAAATGAAAACTAGCCTTTTCATGTGCTGTAAAGCTGAGGATTAGTCTAATCTGTGTGACTGACAGGAGCAATTATCAGAGGAGCAGAGTTTTTGCCATCGTTATTAAGATGAGGACAGAAGAACGGATAGAGTTTATCACTGAAGGTGCAGCCAGTGAAAGAGTAGATTAGAACTCTGGCCTCCACATCATAAAAGGAGACCAGACCCCCCTCGTAATCCACAAACACTCCCACTTTCTGGAGCCTCTCTGTAACAGAGAGGAGGACAGGAGGGACAGCAAGAGCCTCGTACTCATTTCCGTTCCTCAACCATACGGCCCAGTAACCATCATCAGCGCTCATTGTGATGTGTCCCTTCCTGTTGATGGACTCTCTGGCCACTCCTATGGTCCAGCCAGTCTTCCTTTTAACCTGAACCTCAAAGTAAAATCTTCCTGAGGAGAAGCTTTGTTTTCCTAAGACACAGACACAAAAGGAGAATCTCTTTCTGTAGTTTAGGAGATTCTTCTTAATGCCGCCATAATGCACTTGTTTTCCATCCTCAGACAGGATGAGTTTGCAGTTTGCTGTATCAGGGTCCAGAGTTACATCCACTGCATATTGCTGGACCCTCCTCAGCTCAGCATCACCCAGCTCCTTCTCCATCTCTTCACCGAGTGTCACCAGCTGAGCCACAGCTGTCCTCACAGTCCCCACATATGAAGACTGAGGGACATTGACCTTTGTCCAGTCAATGGTAGGTGGAGGGGTGTTGATTAATTGGAAGTTGTGGAGGAGGTGGAGGTGGTCTTCAGTGTGTGAGAGCTGCTTCAGCTCAGAGCTTCTCTGCTTTAACTCAGTGATTTCGTGTTGCAGCTCTTTAATGAAGCCTTCAGCCTGTTTCTCTGTTGTTTTCTGCTTCTCTTCAATCACATCAATGAGCTCAGCCTGGCTTCTCTCAATACAGCTGATCAGAGCAGTGAAGACCTGCACACTGTCTGCCATCTCTCTGTCTGCATCTTTCTTGCCGAGCTCTACTGAGTGTTCAATCTCCTGAACCTTCAGTTGTCTCTCCTGGATCATCTGCTGAACTTCAGCCTCTGTCTTTCCCAGCTCAGCCTTCTTTCCTTCATATGCCTCTTTCAGAGATAAAACTTGATGTACCTTGTCTGACTCAGTGCACAACTGACAAATACAAATGAGGCATCTCTTACAGAACAGCTCCAGAGGTCTCTCATGTATCTTACACATACATTCTTCCGGGTTCTTCACAGGGTCAATTAGTTTGTGTCGTTTTAACGCTGTGACTCTCTGATGAGGCTCCAGGTGAGTCTCACAGTAGGAGGTCAGACACACCAAGCAGGACTTCAGGGCCTTGAGTTTGGTCTCAGTACAGACATCACAGGAGACTTCATTTGGTTTAGCAGGTTCTTGGTTTGTGTTGGTTTTAACTTCCACTTGAGCAGACTTTCTAAACTGAGCAACTATATCAGATATGAACGTGTTGACCCTTAGCTTGGGTTTTTTGTCAAAAACCTCCTTACAAATGGGGCACTCGCACAGGTCATTAGTGTCCCAGTAATGTGTGATGCAGGTTTTGCAGTAGTTGTGTCCACATGGAGCCGTGATTGGATCAGTGAACACATTCAGACAGATAGTACACAGGAACTGCTCTTCAGACAGGAGACTGCTGGTAGAGGCCATTTCTACAAATTGAGAATAAAGAAAGTGTGAAACACTGGAAAAATATATAGTACTTTTTATTTTATTTTATGTATTACAATATCTACTTGACTGAACATTACACTTAGCCCACTTCAGCAACAATTCTTTGGAATGTAGAATGTTAAGGCTAAATTAAACTGGAGAACTTATTATTTTGTACACATTTAATTCAGTTAACTCGCCTGTACTGTATATCTGTATAGCTGTTGTGATTGTGTAGTCACAGCAGAGTTGTGATTTAGGCTCCTTTCACTTTAGACAAGTTATTGACCATGTTGTGCAAGTTCACTAGCTCAAAACGTTCACTAAACACAGATTGAAACTACACAGATTTGAACTAGTTCACGTTCATAGTTAACTTTTTTCTTCTATCTAAAGTTATGTCTGTGACTCTTCTTATTTTCCCTTAACTGACAGTTTGGACCCCCTTAAAATATCAAAAAGAAAACATTTTGACCTAATTATTTTATTTCTATCTACACAGTATAGGTTTTTTATGTAACTAATTGAAATATTTCGGCATTTTTTTATTAACAATAATACAAATATATTGTAAAAGTATTTACAGAATTTAAATGCAATTTCCCTCCCTAAATACTCAAAAAAAAACATGAGCTACTGTAATTCATAAAATGTAAAAAGAAAAAACGTATCATTTATCTCCAAGAAAATGTTTTTAAAGTTTTTAAAACGTACATCACAGATCAAACATCAAATAAATAGACCAATAAAAACACAACTGGTGGTTGGTTTGCAGTCAAGCTAGCAGACTATACTGTGCAGTTTGCCTATATTTAGCTGCTAAGTGACTGAATTAATTTTTCACAAATTCAGGGGAAAAGTTGACATAATTAAACATTAAATGAGCATACGGTACCTCGCAATTAATACTGTAGGTGTCAGCTTTTTTTTCCCCCGGCACTGTGACTGGAGTCCTGAGTCTGATGACCAGCAAGTAGATGCAGTGTTGGCCTCCTCAAGTAGGCTGCTTCCCATTTAGATACCCGCTTTTGGCAAACTGACCCTATATCACCGGATCCGCTGTCATCATTGATTGGCCACCGTTTGTCCCGCCTTGTTATATTTTGATTAACTAGGTTAAGTTAATCAACTTTACTTATCAGCTCGCCGGTGGTCACGGGGGTGTTAAATGAGTTTCCAGGGGAAGGGAAA
This sequence comes from Gymnoscopelus braueri, assembly GCF_963280865.1. Classification (NCBI taxonomy): domain Eukaryota; kingdom Metazoa; phylum Chordata; class Actinopteri; order Myctophiformes; family Myctophidae; genus Gymnoscopelus; species Gymnoscopelus braueri. Next base: position 39,753,811 of record NC_137625.1, on the reverse strand, counting down.
GACAGCAGAGAAGTTAATATACCGATTACAGGGCAAGAAAAAAGGTAACTATTGGGAAGTCGGAATAATGGGATGTTTGAATTATGAACAGACCCCAAAAAGACATCACATTCAATGCAACACCGTCAATAATTGGCAAAACATAATTCAATATACAGCATACAACATACAATAACAAGACAACGCACAGTAAGCATGTCTGAACCTTCCCACAATCTCGAAGTGAAGGGGGTTTGAGTGGTTGCTCACCATTGTGAGAGGGGGTGAGAGACAGAGGTGGGTGAGTATGATGAGTGATGTGATTGATGATCACAGTACCAGTAGATTAAAGAGGCCGATACTGTGACAATTTAACACGATCAACTATCTGTCTACATTGTTCAAGATTCTACAGCAGTGTAGACGGATACTTGCATGTATTGTATATTTTAATTAATAATAAACTGTATTTGTATAGCACCTTTCAGGACATGAAATGCAGCTCAAAGTGCTTTACAGAGCAAGACTACAATTACAGTTACAACTAATTTAACAATAAAGCAAAAAAGAAAAGCAAAAGCATAAAACGACATTAAAATAATAGCAAAAAGGCAGTGAATCAGGCAGTACAGTGAGGCCATGGATAACAACACAGAGATTTAAAAATCAACCAATAAAATCAGCTAAAAGCAAGAGTGGAAACAGTTGAATTACTTTGTGAACAACACCCTCAACAACAATGACTGTGTGTGTGTGTGTGTGTGTGTGTGTGTGTGTGTGTGTGTGTGTGTGTGTGTGTGTGTGTGTGTGTGTGTGTGTGTGTGTGTGTGTGTAAGAGAGAGTGAGATGAGACATGATCAGTGATTAATTATAAATGACGATTCAGATGATCAGAGTATCCATACAAATAATAAGGCTAGGTGAAAGATATCTAGCATATGGCTGGGCATTAGTGTGTATTGTATACCCATGGCTATTGTGGGCTGAAATTGTGGGCAATTTGTTAGTGGGATAGTCAGTGGTACTGTCTTGTGTTTTACAGTATAATGCTCTATTACACACGTCATGGCTCTAGCCTTCTTAACATTTACAGCGAGAGTCATACCAAACGTTTGGCTGTATGTTATGCTGATCCTTGCAGCTTTCTCCAGCTGAAAGGCCCCTATCACTTTAGATAGGAAAATAAATTTTAGTCCCATCATGCATTAACAACTCTCCAATCCATCATTTACATTAGGGGATGAACATCTGTCTAATGATCAAGTTGAATGATGAGAAATAAGCTTAATTACCGTAATTTTCGCACTATAAGCCGCACCTGACTATAAGCCGCAGCAGCTAAATTGAATGTTTGGAACATATATAAGCCGCACTTGACTATAAGCCGCGGGTGTAAAATCCATAGATTTAGGAGGTCCCCTAGTGGCCGTTAGCTGTAAAAATCCATAGATAAGCCGGCCGCAGGGTCGAAAAATGGGAAAAAAGTCGCGGCTTATAGTCCGAAATTTACGGTAAACAAACTTTTATATTTGTATAGTATTTGTATGAACTTAGTCAGGGAATATTATCAGAATAATGTCATATCTAGGAATAAATTCCTTACCAAGAAATTTCTTCACCAATGTGTTTGTAAAGGTGTCTAGTAACACATCTCACAAAGACTGAAATGCAGTTTCCCTAGGGGAATTTTTGACAGCTGCTGAAAGTTGGGGTACCCACCATAACCTTATGCGGGGGATTAATTCTGTTTTAAGTAGTATGTGAGGGGTCAAACTAGGGTGTTTTTATGATTCTGAATCCATTGCAAGCATTTATTTTGCACCAAAACCACTCCTTGGGCTAAAAACGGCCCAATTTCAATGGGCTTTTTACACAAACAAATGACTTGGAAAAGGTTGGCTATGGCCGTTTTAAGCCCAAGGAGTGGTTTTGGTGCAAAACAAATGCTTGCAATGGATTCAGAATCATAAAAACACCCTAGTTTGACCCCTCACATGCTACTTAAAACAGAATTAAATTTAGTTTTTTTCCCCCCGCATAAGGTTATGGTGGGTACCCCAACTTTCAGCAGCTGTCAAAAATTCCCCTAGGGAAACTGCATTTCAGTCTTTATGAGATGTGTTACTAGACACTTTTACAAACACATTGGTGAAGACATTTCTTGGTAAGGAATTTATTCCCAGATTTTTGAAATATCCCCTGACTAACCAACCAATTAAGCTTTCACAACGTGGCACCAAAGGAGTGAGCCATCTGCGACAACATTTGTCAGTATTTACTACCCCCCCCCCTCCACAATTTCGGCCAAATATGTATTTACTTTATGTATGTCCCCCATAGTAAAATACACATCTTAGCTGATCGAACACCTACACCAATCACAGTCCCCACAATGACATCAACAATATGACATCAGTCTTGGTCTTGTTACATCATATTTTAATTAACAAGACCAAAAAATATTTGTGAATATCTATCTATATTATGTCTTTGTGACCAAACAACTTAATCTTTGACATGTGTGTCTCATTATGTCCTGGGGGTGTGCAGTACTGAGGGGGAAGTTAGTCAGACCAACGGTTTCCAAGAACCGAAAAACCACAAATATCTGTCTGTGGAGGACGCAAGACCGACAGAGCTCGATCCCTGAACGGACCTGTTGGGCCCAGGCCCAGGGGCCCAAAGGTCAGGGGGCTCCTCTAGAAAATTAGGCCAACTGAGGCCCACTGTTCCAGAGCCTGACCCTGAATTTCAGAAGCTGAACCAAGTTGTCCTTTCTGGTTGCCCACGGGTCGGCCCCCTAGACCTGTATACTCTAGAACAGGATTGGGCAGGATTTTAGCCCCGAGATAAATCACCACTTCGTTTACATTTCATTACAAACTGCTAATTAAAATAATGCTAACAGAATAAGACAATAGTTTAGAAAAATAAAGGCAGATAGATTATGAAAAAGTCCAACATTTATTGGACTTTTAAAATACTGATGAAAGCACTCCAGTTTCATGCACGATACATGGTTGAAATTTCAGTTCCTAGTCAAATTTCAGTTCCTAGTCAAAAGGATTTGTGGTTTTTCCGAAAGTATCTTTCCAACTTCCCTTTGTTCACTGTAGCTGTGCAGTGGTTGCGACAACATGAGACAATTAAAAATACTTACGACAGTACTTTATTGTTTCATGTACAGCAGGGGTATTCAACTAGATTAGACAGGGGGCAACAATTGTAAAATGACTTGAAGTTGGGGGCCACAAGACTGTGACAAGTGACAACAGAAATGAACAAAATGTTAATGCTTAACCGTTTCACTGTTTTTTTGTGTGTTATATACAGTAGGTACCAAGAACGGACATATATGTCCATTATGGTAACTTACCAATATGGTAACTTAGGGCCTGCTTCATACTGCATTTATGCGTTCGCTAGGATAATTTCTGTGCCAGTCCTTTATAGTGCACAGGCTTAGATTTTGATATTAAGGAAATGGGACGTAGATATGTCAATGTGTTCTGTACACGGGGCATTGGCATGGAAGTGTATTTTTGGAGGCAGGCTGCCAAGGTGAAGTGTTTACATGTTTGTATGAATGAAAGGTTTTTGCTTTCATTTGTTTTGAGCACCCGGATGATAAGAGCACAAGCTCTTATGATGTGTTTGAAGTGGATGAAGATGGAAGATGTATTTCTTAAGGGAAACTTACTCACCAAATATTACATTTACCTGCATTTGGGTTCTTGTAGCAGTGTTTTGACTGCAAATGCAATACTGGTGGGTTTTAATTTGGGACCCTAAGTGAGGGACATTCCTCCATCATAAATAGTAGCCTACATTTTATTCTTATCGATTAATGGTTGATGAACCATTAATAAGCTTCGGTTAACGATTATGAAAAACATAATTATGTTATCATTAACAAAAATGGGTGCTATGCTAGAATAATTCTAAAGGAGCAATTGGTTCACGGTAATAAAGCATCTGAATCCATCTGTGACAAAACACTTTTTTTCAGTGTTCAGAGTGAATTCAGTGTTCAGAGTTCATTGATGATGGTGTTTTTCCTTTCAACAGTGTTTTCAAGGTGACTGCTTAGCTTTTAATCTGAAGTAACCGTAGGGTTTGATTTTAATTAACTGTTTGTGATTTAGCTAAAGTTAGACCTGGTGTAAGGTAAACACAATTCATAAATATTTACACACTGAAAATCAAGCTCCTGATTTTTCAGCCATGATTCTTTGCACAACCCAATGCCTGGAAATGCGTGTTGTCCTTGTTCAGCAGAAAAAGTGATTGTTCTATCTAGCAAAGACAACCATCACGCATCATGTCCTGGGAAAGAGCTGCGTCTGCAAGTCATGACATGGCAGAAAATGTCAGGAAGAGTGCGTGTGTGCATGTGTGTGTGTGTGTGGAGGGACAGCAGAGGGTGAATCTTATTTACAGTCCAGGATATCCTCCTATTCTCCTGTAACCCCCCCCCCCCATTACCCCCATTACCCTGACTGAGATTATACAACCTGTTCCTCTCTTTCCCCATTGCTGACATAGTCTAGGCCACGGGTTCCCAAACAGTGGGTCGTGGACCCATTTTCAAGGGTTGCGTACTTATCCCTTATTTCAAAAGATTAAAAGACTGAAAAGAAGTAGTGAAAATAGCAGATCTACAAGCTCACAACACGTCGCATATGTGAGCTATTGAAACTAGTTTGGGTCCCGGAACGACATCAACTTTCTCTTTTGGGTCTCGAGCTGAAAAGTTTGGGAACCACTGCTCTACGTGTGTGTGAGAGAGAGAGAAAGAGAGAGAGAGAGAGAGAGAGGCAGAGAGATGTTTTAGTTTGGTACACAGTATCTAATTTTTCTTTGCTCATGGTGAAATACTCAGTTTTTTTGTGATTATGAAATTCAAATTGTGTAATGGTGCAATGGTTTAAAAAGATAAACCCAACCCTGTATAACACTCTCAGCGTTAAATTAACACTGTACTGTACTGTGCGTGTGTGTGTGTGTGTGTGTGTGTGTGTGTGTGTGTGTGTGTGTGTGTGTGTGTGTGTGTGTGTGTGTGTGTGTGTGTGTGTGTGTGTGTGTGTGTGTGTGTGTGTGTGTGTGTTGGAGCAGTGGTTCCCAAACGTTTAAAGGAGAAATCTTTGGGAACTGCTGTGTAGAGAGAGACAAAAAGAGGAAGGGAAACCCCCCCCCCCACACACACAGACACACACACACACATAGGTGCCCCTCCAGAGCCGTGGGTCGAATCCAAGAGGGGAGGGGACATGAGGTGAAGGCAGTGAAAAGACGGCTGGACAAAGACAGATGTCACACAGTCCACTGGTGAGCGTCCGTGGGAGCACACAGAAACAAACGCTATAGGCATTGCAGGACACAGAAAGGGAGGGGGAGACAAAGACGGTTGGAAGAGCGCAGCGGAGAGACAGACAGACAGACAGACGGGGAGAAGGTACAGTTATGGGGTCCTTCTGTCATCTTCAGCCTTTGGGCTTCACACTACTCACAGTGTTCCTGCTGGACACCAGCCTGCTGTCTCTTGGAGCCACTGTCGCATCAGGGCAGGTAAGGTCATTCATTCATTGTTTGTCACCACTGTAGGGGCAAAGAGACGCACTTCTTACTCACACAAATATCTCGAAAACACTAAACTATCACGGTTTTCTCCACAGTTGCAATAACAACAACATTTAATTGTTTTGAGTGCTTACATAGATGTCTATCGCAGTGGTTCTCAAACTTTTTCATGTCAAGGAACCCCGACTTGACACTTATTAGTCCGCGGACCCCCATTTAAAAAGATATGCCAGGAAGGGACCCCCATAAGAGAAGATCTTTACAGCTCGATTCTCAACCATGCATGTCAAACCAGGACCCCCAGTTTGACATGCATTAGGCTACGGACCCCCATCTAATGGCATTTCTATCTCTGGGACCCCAATTTATATTGTAAAATCAATGTTAATTTAACTCTGAGAGTGTACAAATGGAACCAAATGGACCCGTTAGGGTCCATTTGTACACTCTCAGAGTGTGTACACTCTCTGAGTTACAGACCCATAAGGGTCCATTTGGTTCCTTGGGGGTCCCCGGACCCCACTTTCAGAACCAATGGTCTATCGTGTTGAAAATCAAATAAAAAAATCTATTCAAAAGTCAATTTTCTTTTCCGGAAATAGCAGAGCTGCAAGCTCACATTATTATATATATTTTTAAATATAGTCACCCTAATGTTACTCCTCTCTGCAACATGTTGAGCATCTGTCAAAGTCAGAAAGTGGCGTTGACGTATCGCGTACGCACAGACCTGTGATCCAGCCCATGACCCGTGTCCCATCATCACATGTCGTCTCCTCTCATCATCCTGTTTCTCTCCATGCATGATACTATCTAATCTGGCAGGAAAGCCTCAAAACTGCTCAGTAGTACAAGGGATTGTTAAGGGCCGTCAACACCAAGCACTATATCAATAATAACAATACTCTGTATTGTTCACCACTGTCATCATTACAGTTGTGGTGGATTCTGCCATCCACTTGACTTAGAATGATTTTTAAAACCAAATTGTTATAGCTATGGTGCTTGGTGTGCACGGCTCATTAACCACTTCAACCCTGGGCATGTCATCATAGCAATTCTATTACTTGAAAAGAACAATAGGGCTTATATTTGTTAACAGTTGTATAGTGGCATGTACGGTAGTATATGCCATTGTCTCTGTTTGAGGGTTAGTTTTTGTGTCATTTCGAGGTAGTATTTTATCGTGTACTGCAGTCAGTCCATGGAAAGCTGTGTGCTGTAGATCTGGACTGACTGGGCAGATCCCAACAGAAGCAATTAGTCTCTTCCTGTTTATTTTTGCTTCAGTGCAACATTTGCCAAAGTCAATAACACTGTGGTCTTTGATGTCCTCCCAGTACACTGAAAAGTTATGATCTCTCCATGCAGAGTGGACTATTTGTGTAGCCTACAGTATGCTATACAGCAGGGGTACTCAACTACAAATCTTGAAGGTCCAAAAAACATTTTTTGAATAATAGTCCATGAGCCAGACAAGATTTCATTATCGAAAGAGTGGGCAAAACCATACCTATATTAAATTGTTCATAGGGTCAATACGAGTAAATAAATATATGATAACCTCTCCACAGGAGCAGCTTTTTCATGGTTATCACACATTTTGTTATTTTCCCCATACGTACAAGACAGGTGAAAAAATGACAAAATTTAAAAAGGAGTTATCATAATGAAACTTCCTGAGTTGATTACTTACATGAAGACAATGATTTATCGTATTACAAGTTTTCTGAAATTGTATATTTAAATATGCAAATTAGGCATTTAGTCCATGAGCCAGAGCCCCAAAATTGAGCCAGATATTGAATATTCCCTCGTTAAAAACCTTTGACTCCAACATCTTAACAAAATGAAATAAGTATGTTGACTCTGGCTTTGTCCAATGTTCCAATGTTGATTCTGGAAAGTTATGCAAATGTGGGCATATTTTCCTAATGCCTAATTTGCATATTTAAATATACAATTTCAGAAAACTTGTAATACGATAAATCATTGTCTTCATGTAAGTAATCAACTCAGGAAGTTTCATTATGATAACTCTTTTTTATTTTATTTCGTTTTTTGACCTGTCATGTACGTATGGGGAAAATAACAAAATGTGTGATAACCATGAAAAAGCTGCTCCTGTGGAAAGGTTATCATATATTTATTTACTCGTATTGACCCTATGAACAATTTAATATAGGTTTGGTTTTGCCCACTCTTTCGATAATCATTGCTCAATTTTGGGGCTCTGGCTCATGGACTATAAGGCAAAGGTCCAGATCCCCTCCCAACCAACCAACTTAGTAAAACTGTGGTGCAGAGCAGCGGCGCAAATCCTCTAATCTAGCTAATTTGACACTGTGTTATGTTAATTCTTCATTATTAATTACTTACGATGCACAAAGTGGCTTCAGGTTCTATTAAGTAAGTATTTTAATGATTTTAACATTTATTTTTATTATTCTACATGACTTGGGGGGGGGGGAGGGGGGGGGTCCAAATCTGAAGCTAGGGGGGGAGACAAATATCCCCCGTACCCCTCGGGATTCCCACGCCTGGTGCAGAGTATGAGAACAAACATGAAAATAAACATGAAAACAACAGAACAACAATTCAAATACTTTTTCACACCCCCTCCAAGAATCACTATTATTTGCCCAGGGTCCGCAGGGAGGTGTCCCGCGGTCCGCCTGTTGACTACCCCTGCTATACAGTGTATAGCATAGTGCCCTTTTATGTAACAACATGCCAAAAATAATTGCTTTGTTTTTAGCTCCCTCCAAAAGTCCATTTGTGAAGTGATTGCATATAAAGTAGTCAATACTTTTCTAGTTGTGTGCTTGTAAATCAGCTATTTTCACTATTAAAGAAAGGAAGTATATTATGATTTTCTTTGCCTAGGATGACATATACGCAAACTAGGGATCGATTATGAATCATTTAGCTGGGGACCCCCTGGAACCCCCTCAAAGATATGCTTTCCTTCCCCCTTAATAATTAACAAAAAAATGATTGTGACTGCAGCAGTTTACCTTATTGTGTTGAAGTATTAAACTGCTTCAAAGGTTAGCTGTCCTTCATGTTTTAATGTGGTCCAAAAAAATCCAAATGTGGATTTCTAATGTCTAGCGTTAATTATTTTTCATAATCATTTACCACAACAAATCGATTGGTTGGATTTAACTGTTGCATCCCTAAATGGTAACTGATGTGAGGCATTTCTCGCTGACAGAACGTGTGCGCCAACACGACGGTGGTGAGGACCAGGACGCAGTGTCACTCCTGCAGCATCAGTGTCCTAATCCCCTGTCGCTCTGGCTTCAAGCAGAGCCCAGGCTCCATCGCAAAGGACTGCAAGTGAGTGGACCTCAGTCGGAAGACAGAAAGTACTTGAGTCAAAGTATAAATATAGATCCTTAATCCATTAAGACCGGGAACGCACCTGTGTCATTTTAAGATTTCTTTAGCTATTCAAAAATAGCAGATATACAAGCTACGAGCTTGTAGATCTGCTATTTTTTTTTAAATCGTGAAAATGTGTGCAAATCTTTGAATATATATTTTTTACTTAAATCTTTGCTTCTGGGGATTCTACAAATGTCTTCTAAATCCTAACAGTTTTTTTGAAAAAACGTATGTTGCTATAATCAGTGGTTCTCAAACCTTTTCATATCAAGGACCCCCAAAATTATATGTATTTGGCTGCGGACCCCTATCTCAAAATATGTTGTTCCCAGAAGCCCCCAGAAGCAAAGATTTGAGTTAATTAAGACATAATTAAGACATTTGGGCCTTGAACGTGTGTGTGTGTGTGTGTGTGTGTGTGTGTGTGTGTGTGTGTGTGTGTGTGTGTGTGTGTGTGTGTGTGTGTGTGTGTGTGTGTGTGTGTGTGTGTGTGTGTGTGTGTGTGTGTGTGTGCGCGATTGTGCGTGCGATTGTGTGCGTGTGTGCGCAGGTACGTGATAAAAACCGGGTCCTTCCAAATAGGCATCAGTGGATGCTCTTTTGAGTGCTACAAGGAGGTGGAAGAGAAACAATGCTGTCCGGGGTTCTGGGGCCCAGATTGCATTGGTAAGTACACCATCACTTTACAAAGACATCTGTTTAAACCCTGCTTTCCTTTAAGACACCTCTTTTTTTTTTCAGCTTTCAAGCTGAAGACTTAAGTGCATGTACTAATTGTATTTATTTATACAAGACAATGGTACCAAACATTATGTGATTTCATTTGTTTCTTTCTGTGCGGAAGACGTGATATAGATGTACAGTAGAGAGCTTTAAGCCCCATGTCTTTATTTTGTGATATTCTCAATTACGATCTCTCGATTATGTTGGAGATAAAATTGTATATAGAGCTATCACATTGTATTATGAGGTGTAACACAGAACCTCCCATAACCTGAAACTTTCCAGAACGCATGGAGTTCTGTGATGTTTTGTTTGTTTTGTTTCCGTTTCCATTATCATCACAACCACCCCTGAACAGGGAATTATGTCATCTAAAACAAATACATTAAAGGTAGTTCATATTGTTTTGTTAAGGTAAGTGTTAGTGTAACAGAACTGTAACACTATAAAATCTAAGCTGATAACTTAGGACTCTCGCTGAAATTGGCAGCCCTATTTTCTGTTTATTAAAGAGGTGGAGAGACGGGAAGACTCCTGTTATTAAACAAACACTCTACAGCAATGATTACTATCAGAATATAGAGGTTTAACCTTTTAACAATAAACTGTCGCTCAAGTTATGAGCTTATAGATCGACTATTTTTACTATTTTTGACGATCATACGATTTTCTTTTCACTCTTTTTAAAGTATTAGTAGTAAGTGGGTTCTGGATACCCAGGACTCATGGTTAGTACAGTACCACCTCCAGAGCAAGGCCCAAATTAGGTTCAGAAACCGAGCCGTAGCATAGTGGAAACAAATCCACAACCCGTGAAATACGCTTCTCGGCACTGCACCGCACGATTCGCTTAGTTCTTGTAATCAAAAAGAACCATTGGTGAGTCTGTTTTAGTATGAATGGTGTGTTATTGTTGTAACTTCTGCTGTTGGTGACGCCGGTGGAGACCTGAGTAGCTGATGTTACAGTAGTGGCTAATGGGGATCTAATAAATACAGTATAAATCACTGAGGGAATATTTTGATAGGAAGTGCTAAGTTGACGGATGTGACTGCAGCTTGCTGCCCCGAACAGAAACCAGAGGAGGAAATCTCCTCTGTGGGGAGGAAAAACATTACAGACACGTGGAACAGTTTCACTTTCCACTTAGTGGTTCACTCCGTCTATCCATTGATAACATAGAGAGAGTTCAACTGTACATTTGTACACTCTCTGAGTTACAAAATCCTCAGTTTTAAGTGAACACTGAGGATTTTAACTATGTAAGCTGTAATTAACGGGAGCGTACTGTAAGTGCTTTCTATTTTAAAACAAAATAGATAGCTCTAAATTCACATAGCAATCGTTGCTATAGAGTGTGTGTTCAGTAACAGGGGTCTCCCCGTCTCTCCTGCTCTTTTGTAAACAGAAAATACATTTTCAGGTCAGTATACCAATTGTATCATTTGTTTGTCCGGAGAGAGAACTCACACAGGATGCAGGATAAGTGTATCCTGTGTAAAACAAGGGAAATTTATGAAAACGACAACAGAAAGAGACATTCAAAATTGGAATAGGAATGGAAATGATCTTTGTGGGGTTCTCTATTCAAAATAATGGTATCATGACCTGAAAATGTATTTTCTTTACGATAAAGAGCTGGAGAGTCGAGGAGACCCCTGCTACTGAACAAACTAATACGGAGCGTTAACTTTTCGTCTTTTAGACTTTTTTACAAAAACATATTTTACACGCCTATTTAAGCAGCGCTGCAGATGAAAGTGCATCCGAGGTGTCCAAGTGTGTCAGTGGGCATCCTGTATGCATGGTGAACCACATTGAGAGCCAGCACTGGGCCCGTGGGTCCCGGATGCAGACCCCCGGCCTGCCTGGCTGCTGGGTGGCTGGGGGGGAAACGGTGGACTTACTTCCTTCCCTTCCTTACTGTCAGCGCAGTCCCCTGTCCTCCAGGAATGTGCTGACACCCAAAGTGCTGCTGGGATAGGGAGATCAGGCTTCCTCTCTCTCTCTCTCTCTCTCTCTCTCTCTCTCTCTCTCTCTCTCTCTCTCTCTCTCTCTCTCTCTCTCTCTCTCTCTCTCTCTCTCTCTTAACACTATCGCTAACGCTGTATATATATACTACAGTTTTACTGTATAATTATGATACAGGGGTACACACTGAAAGTGGGCGAGCAAGATTGAGATGTGACGGACACACAGGGGTCCGGAGGTGGCGCTAGCACGCCCTCCTCTGGGAAACACAATCGTTTTTGTAGCTGCCATTTCCTGCAATCTAGAGCCTTAAATCGTAACCACTTAAGCCCTCATTAAAAAAAAAAGCGATACGTAGCAGATCTACAGTACAAGCTCGTACCGCGTCGTGAACCAATTGCGTTTTGGTGACCAAATGCATTGTGAGCCTGTACAGTTGTTCTGCTATTTGTGTTTTGACTAATTTGGACTATTTTTGACAATATAATGACATGCCCAAAATAGGGACACCATATTGAAAGTGATTAAGTGATCAAGTTGCTCTTTTCACTAAATGTAATAGCCAATTACTAGCTAAACCTTCCCTATCTGGTTCAATAATAATATTAAATTTCATTGACTTATAGAGAGCTTATATAGAGGCTATGAAGCCTGTCTCAAGGTGCATAGCATTATTATGGAGGAAAGTAAACATTAAACCTATAGAAAATTATGAAAAACATTTACTGTTTTCTGCAGCTGAGTTAAAATCCTAATCGTATTAGACCTACATTGGGATAGCAGCGTGTTGATATCCCCCACATTTCCTGTACATGTGGTCTGGTGGGCAATGTCTACATTTCCAGGGAAATGTCACTTACTGGTCTGTTCGGAACATTTCCTGTTTTTCTACATTTACCGTACCATACAGAATATACAGTATTCCCAACACACACACAAGTGAAGTGAAGAGCAGCGAATGTGTAGGACTCTCTCTAATTATCTCCATTCATCTTATTATCTCTCTATCTTTCTCTCTCTTTCTACTGGGGACTGTTTGCTTTTGGATAAGGTTAAGAGTTACTCTAAACTGGTGTGTGTGTGTGTGTGTGTGTGTGTGTGTGTGTGTGTGTGTGTGTGTGTGTGTGTGTGTGTGTGTGTGTGTGTGTGTGTGTGTGTGTGTGTGTGTGTGTGTGTGTGTGTGTGTGTGTGTGTGTGTGTGCACGTGCGTGCAAGACAGAGAACAGAGAGCGATCTCATCTCCACATTCTGTATATTTTCATGCCAGCCAGGGTTATGTTGACAGATAGGAGATGGACCAGGAGAGAGGGCAAATCAGGACAGAAAAGATAGGAAGGGAAGTAAAAATCTCTTCAAGCAGTGGCGGTTCTATGTCCATCGGCCAGTCTGTCTGTCCGTCTGTATGTCCATCTGTCCGTCTGTATGTCCATCTGTCCGTTCAACTCTTTGGTTCCAAACAACATATCTAAAAAAAACTCTGGCTGGAATGCCATGGAATTTGCTCCTACTGATTCTGGTGACCCAGTGGCGTTTCCTCTAGCGGCTCCCGTAGGCCAACATTAACAACTGTACACGATATCTCCAAAGCTAATGGGCAGATAGCCATGAAACGTGCATGATCCTATCCTCCAGTCCAGTGCAGTGGTTTTTAAAACCTTTTGTGCAGAAGGGGCAAGTCAAAATCTCAAGGCACACCTGTATTCATAATGAAAATATCATATCTTCAAGTTCATAGTGCGTCACATAATGTGAGTTTGTAGATTGGCTATTTTTGCAACAACAACAAAAACATTGGGGGGAACAAAAGAGATTAAAATAAAATGATTGTAAAATGCCCGCCTATAATTGCATGCCAAAAATAGGGAGACCAGGTTGAAAGCGATTAAAGTATTACAGTATTACATCCAAAAAAAGTGTCCATAAGATGAAGCTTTTTCAGTTTTTAACATACATGATGTGCATGTTTTCCAGAGTGTCCAGAGCACGCAGCCAACCCCTGCAGCAACAATGGAGTGTGTTCCGACGGAATGGGGGGCAACGGAACCTGTAACTGTAAGGTACTGTAAGGTTCTCCTCACAACGTAGCTCGTTGTGAGCTTGCAGATCTGCTATTCTCGCCAAAATGTTCATCACAGAATAGAGATGCTATAGGGATCATGTGGTTAAAACACATAAAATGTAAAAGAAAACCATATGGATACACACATAAAAACAAAGTAAAGATGTACATAAACGTGGAATACCATATGTTTGTGGTGTTTTCTTTTTCTCAGCAACACCATCTCCCTATGCATTGAATGTTGCGATAGGAAACATGGAATGATAAAAATGTCCCCCTTTCCACTATCGCACAATATGATTTAACTTATGCGTGTGTGTGTGTGTGTGTGTGTGTGTGTGTGTGTGTGTGTGTGTGTGTGTGTGTGTGTGTGTGTGTGTGTGTGTGTGTGTGTGTGTGTGTGTGTGTGTGTGTGTGTGTGTGTGTGTGTGTGTGCGCGCGCATGGTGTCGTTTGTGTGTGTATTCAGGAGGGCTATACAGGAACGGCATGTGAGGACTGTGTAGCTAACAGATATGGACTCACCTGTAAATCAGGTACACATACTGTACCTCTCTTCATTTCTCTGAAAACATTATATAACATACTGTATATTTACTGTATATACCAGTATGTGCTTTTCTCCCCTCCATCCTATGATCGTGTACTAGTATGCACTTGTGTGCATGGTTTGTGCAGCGCTGGCATGCAAGGTGACGGGACATGCACCTGTTTCTCCGGGTACAAAGGCCCCAACTGTGACCAAGGTGAGAAGTTAATAGAAAAGTAAGTGAGAAAGTACGCAAAGAATTTAAACGAGCAGCAGAATTGTTTAATAACACTTTGAAACATGTTTCACAACACATGAGTTAATTTATATTGACGCTTCATTCTCACATACCTGAATATTGTGCCGTTTTATACTGCAATGTTTCAGTTTTTATGCAGCAGTCGCTTTACATTATTATACGTCTAATTTCCTATAATAATTCAAGTCTATATTCCTCATCACTTTGATACGTGATTATTTATTTTATTATTTAATACGTTAATTAATTAATTAATGATATGCAACTGCCATTGTCCTGTGGCACGATGTTTTCGTATTGCGCTGCTGTTCATTTATGTTGATACTTCCTGGAAACAGTTTCTCCTTGTGCTATTGTGTAAGGCGGGCTTGACCTGCTTTAAATGGAGCCATAGCATGAGATGGAACGTTCCTTTTAGACCTGGTCTTTCTCTCCAGAGATGCCTGAGTGCGCTGCTCTGAGCTGCCAGGACAACTCTCGGTGTATGGAGGAGGCCATGACAGGAAGGCTGGTGTGCAGCTGTATGCCTGGTTACCAGAGCGCAGGAGCACAATGCATATGTGAGTTTCATCACCAAAACCAACCAATGTTCTAGTTAAATGAGCACTTTGACCATTTTCAACCTTGTCTTCATATAATTGGCCGTCACTCTGGTAATTAGGTTTCTGAACTGTCCACAGCCCTCCTCTGAGACACAGAGTGAGTAGACGGAAATGGTGCCATATTATGATGAGCATTAGTGAGCACCAATTATCTGAAGGAAATAGGTGAAGTGGTCCTTGGAATGATCTGATAAAGTCAATTAATCAATGAACCGACTTTTGTCTTCCTCAGCCATTAACCCTTGCCTAAAGAAGATGTGCCACCCCCATGCTACCTGTGCCCACACTGGCCCCGACCAGCACCTGTGCACCTGTGCTGAAGGGTACAGCGGGGACGGGCATGTGTGCATGGCCATCGATCCATGCCAGGCCAACATGGGTGGATGCATAGCTGGCACCACGCAATGTCTGTACGACGGCCCGGGGACAGTGAGTGTGTGTGTGTGTGTATGTATGTATGTATGTACAGTGTGTACAGTATGTATGTGTGTGTGTTTTGTGTGATTTGATTGAAAGGTTACAACATGTCACGTAGTGACACATTGTGAGCTTGTAGATCTGCTATATTTCGCCTATATGGTTAACATGCCCAGAATGGGGTCGCCAAGGTTCATGTGGTTAAGTGGATACTTTTATTGGTTGCTTTGTGAGACAAGTTTAGTAAGCATTGACAATAGGGCTGCAACTATCCATTATTTTATTAGCGATTTTTCTATTGATTACTATTTCGATTAATCGTATAATCGAGATGCCATGTTTTTAAATTTTGTATCAACAAAAATCGATTAACCATTTATTCATGAAACATTATTTAGACTTTGTCGCAAAACAGTGTTGTGCAAAATAGGGATAAATTATTAATCAAGTATCTTCAAATAAATGTCTGTAGTTCACGTATCTCGAGAACCGTCCGACCCACGACTTCAAACTCGGCATGCACGTCACTCACGAGTCGACGACCCAAACGAGTGCCGTGCCCGGCGTCGAGTCGGTCAGATAGGCGTTGTCCACAACCACCGATCTCACTGATACGCCCATATATAGGCATATACAGTATGGAGACCCAGAACTTTGTTCAGAACCACAGAACCCACATATGCCCCTATATGGATGGGCATGCACCATATTATGGTCATATATTGATGACATCAGGGATCTCCATATATGGGCATTAAAAAAGGAAAAAGACACAGACAGGTAGACGGTTACAACGGGTACTCTGACAACAGGTATAATGAGTATTGCATAACCAGGTGGGGCATACATTACCGTTTTGCATCGTTCCCGACTTGCATCGTTCCCGAGTAGGCCGGTCTAGTTTTAACCCATTAAGACCTGAGGCTGATAAAAAAACTATTTTTTAATCCTAACCGTTTTCTGAAAAAACATATGTTGGTAGACCTTTTCATGTGAAGGACCCCCCAAATGGCCGCGGACGCCCATTTCAAAATATTTTGTTCCAGGGACCCCGAGAAGCAAAGATCTGCTATTTTTGAATAGCCAAAGAAATCTAAAATGACAGAGATGATTGTTGAAATGACACAGATTATTGTTTCTTTTTTATAGTCTATTAAATTGATTAGTTCGATTAACCGTTGCACCCCTATAGTTAATGTCCCGTAAGTCTGACCGTGTGTGTAATGCTCATGTTTTGATCCATATAGTCGCACTGTGAGTGCCTTTATGGCTTTGCCAACATGAAGGACGGGGTGTGCAGCCTCAAGGACGTCTGTCGACCTGACTCCTGCCACAAGAACGCCAACTGTGCCACCGTGGAACCAGGAACAGTACAGTCAGTGGCTCTATGATTTGTGTGTGTGTGTGTGTGTGTGTGTGTGTGTGTGTGTGTGTGTGTGTGTGTGTGTGTGTGTGTGTGTGTGTGTGTGTGTGTGTGTGTGTGTGTGTGTGTGTGTGTGTGTGTGTGTGTGTGTGTGTGTGTGTGTGTGTGTGTGTGTGTGTGTCAGTCATGTGTGTGTCCTGTGTGTGTGTGTGCGTGCCTAGATCTAGATGCATGCGTGTGTATTCCTATACTATGCTATACTATACTTGTGAGGGCCAAACGTCCCCCACAAGTACAGTAGAATTTGAGAAATAGACATTGTTAGTACCATTTTCATGGTCTACTTTCTAGTAGGAATGCTTCTTTTATGGTTAAAGAAGATTTGTGTTGTTTTGCTTACAATTAGGAAAAGATTTATGTCAGGGTTAGATATTTGGGGGATAGGTGGGGGTGGGGTTGGAGTTGTGTCTGATACTTAGTTGTGTGCCGGTGTCGCGCACCGAAAATAGCTGATCTTCTGCGAAGCGTTAAGTTGTAGATCGTCTATTTTTGTATTTAGGCGTAGGATTAAAAATGACAAAAGAAAATGATAAAAATGACTCTGAAATGAAATCACTGTCTTAAAAGGTTGATATCCTCAAGTACTGTATAGTAATACAAATGTATGTGTGTGTGCATGCATGCATGCATGCGTGTGTGCAGTGGTGGAAAAAGTACTCAAATGTTTTACTTAAGTAAAAGTATCAATACTGCAACATAGAAATACTCTGTTACAAAAAAAGTCCGGAATTCAAAATGTACTTGAGTAAAAGTATAAAAGTGTTGCTATCAAAATGTACTTAAAGTACCAAAAGTAGAAAGTACTCATTATGCAGAAGGTCCCATTCACCCCCAAGTTTTCAAATATAAAAATCTTTTGAAAATAGCAGATCTACAATGCTCACAATGCATCACATCGCATTGTGAGCTTGTAGATCGGCTATTTTCAAATAGCCAAAGTTTAAATAGGGCTGAAGGGATAATGTAGGTTTTGTAATAATAATCAAAATCTACAAAGTAACTAGCAACTAATTGTAGTGAATAAAAGTACAATATTTGGATCCGAGATGTAAAGGAGTAGAAGTAAAAGTATTGGAAATTGGAAATACTAAAGTACAAATACCTCAAATTCGTACTTAAGTACAGTACTTAAGTAAATGTACTTAGTTACTTTACTCCAC
Organism: Gymnoscopelus braueri; assembly: GCF_963280865.1. Lineage (NCBI taxonomy): Eukaryota > Metazoa > Chordata > Actinopteri > Myctophiformes > Myctophidae > Gymnoscopelus > Gymnoscopelus braueri. The sequence continues at coordinate 39,735,720 of NC_137625.1, read as the reverse complement.
TACGTGTGTGTGCGTACGTGCATGTGTGTGAACATTAACAAATGAATGTGTCATACAGTATGATCAATTCTTTCTCTCTTTTAGGTGCACCTGCAACCAAGGTTACCTTGGTAATGGGAAGGTTTGCTATGGTAACATCATGCAGAGGCTGAATGAGCTCAACACCGAGCCCGGTGGACAGTGGACCTCTCAGCTCAGCAGTGCCATCACCCTCTTTGGTAGGACCCTTTATACTGTATATATTGTCTCTGTTGGGCATATCCATATTTCAACTTTTTCTTGTTTTTTGTGTGTAAATGAATGCCTTACTTTGTCATACAAGAGTGTCACACAAAAGTAGCAAAAAAAACTCACAATGCGTTGCATCACGGCGCATTGTGTAGATCTGCTATTAGATCAGCTATTTTCGCTATTTTTGTAAGTGGTTAAAGGTGGGGTAAGCGATATTTTTTGTTAAAAGGTGGAAGCAGTATTCTGCCAATATTTTGCCAATTTCAGCCAATCAGGAGGTAGTACCCATTTATCAGCTTCAATGTTATAGTGTTCCACTTCCAGTTTTGTCTGCATATTTCTTTGTGTCATCACTTCCAATTGCACTTGTTAATCCTGTATCCGGTGTGAGTTCTCTCTCCTAATTGGATAAAATTGATAAACCGACCTGAAAATGTATTTTCTGTTCACTAAAGAGCTGAAGAGACAGGGAGAGCTACTGAACAAACACAAGGATTACTAGTATCAGAATATAGAGCTATTTAACACTTATTTGAACAAAAACATATCACTTACCATAAAATATTAACTAGACTAGAGCTTGTGACTAAATACACTACACTACACTACACTGCATCCATGGAACACAGGATTTTTTTTTTCAATTTCTTGAAAAGTAATGGTTTTGGACATACAAGGTTTCCACCCGACAGCGACGATATGCTATAATACAATTCAATTCAATTCAAAAGTGCTTTATCGGCATAAGAAAACATACGTATACATTGCCAAAGCAAATATGACCAATCAAACATCTAAACTGTAAACAAGAGCTGTGTCACTTTGCAACTTAGAAAAATTAGCTTACAAAACCATACAAATTTTGCATTTGCTATAAGTAGTTACACAGTATAGTACATGAAGGCAAGGATAACTTGGTATAAAGCTATTTAAACAAATGTAAGCAATATTTCAAGACTTAATTTTTTTTTTATTTAAAGGTAGTTTATCTGTTTATGTACCATAGTTCTATGTACCGAGATCAACTCTGTGCAGATAGGAGATAGATAGGAGTGCACTCTGGTTCTCAACTTTGGGTCCGGGGACCCCCAGGGGTCCTTGAGGAGTTAAAGGTCTGTAACTCTGAGACCTTACAAATGGAACCAAACAGATGAAACACTGAGGATTGGGGTCCAAGAGATTAAAAAAATGTTTTATCAAATGGGGATCCGTGGCTTAACCCATAAAAACCGAGAAAGCTTCTGTGTCATTTTAGATTTTTGCGTTGGCTATTCAAAAATAGCAGATCTACAAGCTTAACAGCGTGTCACTTCGTGCCGTGCTGCGAGCTTGTACATCTGCTGTTTTAGAATTATTTTGAAAAATCTTGAAAGTCTGAGAACTACTGATTAAGAAGGCATTTGTAGAATCGACCTCAGGTCTTAACGTGTTAAAGGAGGAGTTCACCCAAAAAATTACATATTTTCTATCAATTACACACCCCATGAAGCCTTGAATTCATGGATTTATTTTTGTTTTTGTGGCATTCCTAAGCCAATAATTTGATGACCGGGTGTGTGTCCGGTAGGAGACACAAATAATCTACTTTGTGTCTCCTACCGGATACATTAGCCGGTAGGAGACGGGAATCAATTTATTGGCTTAGGAATGCCACAAAAACAAAAATAAATCTATGGATTCAAGGCTTCATGGGGTGTGCAATTGATAGAAAATAAGTCATTTTTTGGGTGAACTACTCCTTTAATGTCAAACTGGGGGTTCTTGAAATTCAAAAGGCTGAGAATCCCTACTTTAAACCATTTCCATGACTTTTATGTTTGCCGTCCCTTTTCTCTTTAAGATGTTCTGTCGTGGCCATTGACCTCTTTGGGGCCCTTCACTGTTTTCGTCCCAATCAACAAGGGCTTCCGTGGAACCTCGGTGAGTGAATCCACAGAGAGTTATGTATACAGTAACTCTATAACTGTTGACAGATTCGAGGCTAGCTTGGAAGTATTCTACAGGTTGATCTCCTTCTAGGTCAGGCCCCCAGACCCCACTTTGAGAACCACTGTTCTAGGTTGTCTCCAAGTGATGCTGAGGCTTTGCTTGTCCTCATAGATTCATATATAGCACTATCATACTGTTGTGTAATATAAATGATTCTTGTTTGTTTGTTTGTTTGTTTTACACATTGTCTTTGCTAATAATGTTGGAATCATGTCAATGTGTGCTATTTTCAGAAATGTAATTCTTTTGGGGAAAAAAGCCCCCCTGTAACTCTGAGGACCCCCTAGGGCAGTGGTTCTCAAACTTGGGACCGTTGGGGAGTTTCGGGACTATACAGGAGTACAAATGGAACCAAAATGGTTCATTTGGTTCCATTTGTACACTCAGAATTAGGATTTTATAGATTGCAGATGGAAAATTGTATCACATGGGGGTCCAAGGCCGAATGCATATCAAACTGGGGGTCCTTGAAATTAAAAAAAGTTTGGAAACCACTACCCTAGGGGTCCTGGATCCCCTGTTGAAGAAACCTGCTTTCGAGGTTAGGTTGAAGATATAATATATTTCCTGTAAATATATATATATATTTTAATCCTCACTATTTCAGCTGAAGGGTATAATGGCTGATTCATCCAAAGCAAAGTACTTGTGCAAGCTGCACCTTGTTGCCGGGGAGATGGCCTTTGACACTCTGAAAGCTGCGGATGTTTACTACACCTTAACTGGCAAGGCTGGCGAGGCGGACAGCATGGACGGGGTGAGACTAACAGCACAGTACACTGTCATTATTTTACACTTTGGCTATTCAAAAATAGCAGATATAAAAGCTCATAGGAGCTTGTAGATCTGCTTTTTTTTTGAAAAATCTTGAACATTTGTGCAAATCTTTGAAAATATATTTTTTAAAACGAACATTTGTGACTCAAATCTTTGCTTTTGGAGGGTCCCTGGTCCCTCAAATCCAATGTTCTGCATCCGGCTTTAACGAGTGTCTATACGAACACAATTGGCCCCGTGTTGGGAGGGAAGCGGAGCGGGGAGGCTGATAAATGTGTGTTGCGCGGGAGGAGTAGGACGGAGGCCTCCTGGTGGGGGCTCCTCACTGGCAGGTGAGCCAGTAGGATACAACAGCAGTGACAACAACATACAGAAATGTGTGTGTGGGGAGGAATTAATTGGCATGACGAAAGATAATCAAGTGGACCCTGCTCCAGCTCCAAAAAAAGCTGGAGCAGGGTTGGTGCGGCCACTGATCTATCGGAGAAGCCCAAGTCCTTTGTACTGTATGTGCGTCTGGCATAACACTGATAGGAATCACTGAGGCCCTGCAGGTTCAGTCAGTGACATGAGGTGACACGAGGCATGGCCTTCACACCTCCGTCATGTCAGCGCTTCACCCCCCCCCCCGGAGCACTGTCAGCGTGATGGGGGTCTATTGTGTTGTTACCAGAATGTCTCCTCTAATGAGGCCCTGCTTTACTTCAACTACTGGGGTGGGTGTGTGTGTGTGTGTGTGTGTGTGTGTGTGTGTGTGTGTGTGTGTGTGTGTGTGTGTGTGTGTGTGTGTGTGTGTGTGTGTGTGTGTGTGTGTGTGTGTGTGTGTGTGCGTGTGTGTGTGTGTGTGTGTGCGTGTGCGTGCGTGCGTGTTTGCGCGTGTCCTAAGATAGCCTCAGTTTCCTTTCTGTCACTCTCTTCCTTTCCGCTGACCTCCTGTACTTCCTATATGAGGGAACGCAAGTCAACATAATATCTCTGGGGATGTTTGAATTGATGGCCCTTTACAGCCCTCTTCCCTTTCTCTGAAAGACAAGCTGCCTGTTTTAAAAAGTGCAGGCATCTGTTGCCTCTGTATGAGAGCACACACACACACACACACACCCTTGACTGCCTGGGACCGTTTACGTTGGCCATGCCATTTGTTCACAATTTGTCCCCAGAGCCATGCATTATGTGCCAATGTGCAATCAGTGGTGGAGAACTAAGTACATTTACTTAAGTACTGTACTTAAGTACAATTTTGAGGTATTTGTACTTTACTTGAGTATTTCCAAGCTAATCCAACTTGTAACAGAGTATATCCATATTGTAGTATTGATACTTTTACTTACGTAAAATATGTGGGTACTTTTTCCACCACTGGCAAGTATAGACAGTTGTCAACAGTACTGTCAATTCTCGAGTCTCACATTGTCACATCTACATGCCTACGTGGCATGCTACATAACTGCATGCCGACGTCCAAACTTTACGTCTGAAAGGGAGGTGATATGGGGAGGTGATATAACCAGTGGTGTAAAGTAACTAAGTACATAAGTCAAGTACTGTACTTAGATTTTGGGGCTTTTATGCCGTTATAGATAGGACAGTGGGCTGACAGGAAATGGGGAGAGAGATGGGGAGTGACACGCAGCAAAGGCCTCGGGACTCGAACCCGCGACGCGCTGTCAGGCAGTATAGCCTATGTGCCTGGACCGGACCATTAAATTAGAACACACTTCGAAAAATAAATCAAGATTATATACATATACATTTATGTCAGGAAAGAAGGTATAAAAAGTCATTTATTTTTCATAAACCCAAACTTTAATTTACTCTAATTGAGGACAATAGTCAGGGGATATTAGCAGAAAGATTTCCAATCTTGGAATAAATTCCTTACCAAAAAAAATCTTCACCAATGTGTTTGTAAAGGTGTCTAGTAACACATCTCACAAAGACTGAAATTCAGTTTCCCTAGGAGAATTTTTTACAGTTGCTGAAAGTTGGGGTACCCACCATTTCCCTGCATTTCCATGCAGGGCAAAAAAAATCAAATTTTAATTCTGTTTTAAGTAGCATGTGAGGGGTCAAACTAGGGTGTTTTTATGATTCTGAATCCATTGCAAGCATTTGTTTTGCACCAAAACCACTCCTTGGGCTAAAAACAGCCCAATCTCAATGGGCTTTTTACACAAAAAGTATACCTGGACAAGGATGGCTTTTGGTGGTTTTGGTTGTGGTTTTGGTGCAAAACAAATGCTTGCAATGGATTCAGAATCATAAAAACACCCTAGTTTGACCCCTCACATGCTACTTAAAACAGAATTAGAATTGGATTTTTTTTGCCCTGCATGGAAATGCAGGGAAATGGTGGGTACCCCAACTTTCAGCAGCTGTCAAAAATTCTCCTAGGGAAACAGAATTTCAGTCTTTGTGAGATGTGTTACTAGACACCTTTACAAACACATTGGTGAAGACTTTTTTTTGGTAAGGAATTTATTCCAAGATTGGAAATATTTCTGCTAATATCCCCTGACTACAAGTTTCTCTCTCTCTCAAACATGTAAAAATGGAATATTGACAATTTGGGGGGAATTGAGCCACACTTCACTGCCGGGTCATAATTGACCCGTAAAAACACAGAGAGTTAAAATAGCTGTTTCTGATATCTTGAAGCATCTTCTTCTTTTTTCATCTTTCTTACAATAAAGAAATGTAAGAGGTACTTTTTAACTATTTCAACTTGAAAAAGGGTCAAAGATGACCCTAACACAATAAAAAAAAATACCATGTCATTTTATCTAACTATTCATGTTATATTATCAATCATTAAAATCTTAGTGGTTAATTGGCGGCCCACTTGGCCCACCAGTGGGCCCCGGCCCACAGGTTGAGAATGTCTTTATATCATGGTGTACAATAGACCCCTTAACAGACGACGTCACACTGGTTGCAAGCTTACTCTGGTTGCAAAATAAATCCATTCTGTCAGGTCTCACTAGGGCACGCAGCACTAGCCAACACACAAGAGGGGGTGCGCACCCCAAAACAACAGGTTGAGAATTGATTGCATCATGAAACAATCACCTCACCTGTGCATCCAGTCTCAATGTTGGTAAACAAGGTCACACATGCCCAATATGCATTTGTTTTACACTTCCCCACATGTACAGTATTATGGACAAGATGTGACAAGAGTGTGATTTTGCTTTCTTTACAGGACCAGTCCACGAAAATCCGCATCCATGGCAGCAGGAGGAAGGGTACGATTGTCCAGTCCGACGTCATCGCGTCAAACGGGATGATCCACATCATAAATAGGCTGATGGACAGTGTCTCACCCACGGTGGAGAGCAACAAAGAGGTACAGAGGAGGGTTATTGTTGTTGGAAGCAGTGGTGTAAAGCAACTATGTACATTTACTCAAATACTGTGCTAATTACATTTTTGAGGTATTTTTACTTATTGGAGTATTTCCAATTTTCTACTACTTACTTTTACTTCTACTCCACTTGCATCTGAGAGGCAAATATTGTATTTTTACTCTACTAGAATTATTTGGAAACTTTAGTTTAGTTACTTTGCAGATATAAATTATTATATTATAAAACATACATTAACCCCTTTAGCCCTATTTTATACATAGGCTATTTGAAAATAGACGATCTACAAGCTCACTACGCATCGCGATGCAACGCCTTGTGAGCTTGCAGATCTGCTATTTTCAAACATTTTTGTACTTTTACTTTTGGTACTTTAAAGGAGAATTTTGGACTAAGTTTTTCTTACCTTTTCTATGATGTTATGATATCTTAGGATGAATGGTACAGTAGAACATTTTCATAACTCCATCCGCCACAGCTTAAAACGTGCGCGGATAGGCCTTGCGTTAGATCACATATTTTAATAGCTTTTTATTTTATTTTTATTTTTTTAGATCTGACGTTCATAGTGACAGAACACTGTCCAAAAAAAACAACAAAAAAAACCCAACAGAAGTCTCGCTAGACGAGATTGAAATCTCGAGATTTCAATCTCGTCTAGCGAGACTTAGATTATTTTAATTTTTTTTGGTTACATAGTGTTTTTTTGTACTTTTAGTCAAGTACATTTTGAATTCTGGACTTTTACTTTTAACAGAGTATTTCTACATTGTGGTATTGATACTTTTACTTAAGAAAAACATTTGAGTACTTTTTCCACCTCTGCACTTCAGACATTTTCAACCTATATCTTCATATACTGTAATTGGTCCTCACTAATGCTCATTATAATATGGTACCAGTTTCTTTCTACTTGGTGTATGAATCAAAGGAGGGCTGTGGACAGTTCAGAAACCCGCCTACCGGTGACATCACCGGTAGACAGGTTTGGTCATTTAAATTTTAAATTTTAGTTTTTATTAATGCGACACCAATTGATTGTATTATAGCATGCTAACTTTCTAGGAATAGAAAGCCTGTTTCTATTAGCTTGGATTCCCCATTGATGATGTCACTGGTAGGCGGGTTTCTGAACTGTCCACAGCCCTCCTCTGAGACACAGACCGACACAAAATCTTATAATGAGCATGAGTGACGACCAATTATATGAAGATAGGTTGAAAATGGCTGAAGTCGAACGAAATAACTAAAACCAGAATTGAAAAAACTAAAAACGATGCTTTTACAAAAAGACCATTCTAACTGAAACGGTATTGTGTTTACAAAACTAACTAAAACAAACTAAAACCATAGAGAGTCCTTAGTTTTAGTCTTTGTACATTTTTTCGTATACATAAGCCTAATAGTTTTGTGTGGATATTAAATGTTATCTTCCAATGTTTAGCTGTGCCAGATCATTCGTATTTCAACCTCACCGCTATTCTGCTTCTTTCAGTGCCTTCAGCCTACACATCCACTCACTAACTCCTCATTTTCAACTGAATAAGTTGAATTCATTCATGACGTAGGATTATGTCTTGTCTTTTGTTTTTTTATGCAGGAAAACCTGATGAAGATTTTGTCTGACAATGGAAAGTTTTCCCAGTTCAAGACTCTTTTAGAGGTATGCATGTTTTGTCTTATTCAATGAGTATGGGCCTCAGTTCATTAACGAATGCTCAAATTATTCTTATCCTCAGGAAACCAATATCATAACACTAATCATAGCAGTTTTCAGCAAAGATATTTAATGTAAAGCGAAAACAGAAAAGACACTAGTATAGAGCCCTGAGGGTCAACCATATACCGGTAGGTTTTAAGTGGTTTCAGACCACTTATTTGGCACAGTAAGTGAACGGCATCAAGTCCGACAAAGAACGTATATACGTGACTGTATGCCGTACGTACACTATGAAACAATTTGCATTCATTTTGTATACGATGCTCCCTTGCTTTGCAGAAAGCCAACCTGGCATCTGTGATGGATCTGCCAGGTCCCTACACTGTCTTCGCCCCAACTAATGCCGCCTTTGATGCTATGAAAGATGGACATCTGCAGTACCTGAGCTCTGCTGAGGTGAGGCGCAGTTACACGAGCGTGCGCACATACACACACACACACACACACACACACACACACACACACACACACACACACACACACACACACACACACACACACACACACACACACACACACACACACACACACACACCACCCTGTACCCTCTGTGTTGACGTGCTCGTCTCTGACACCTGACTTCAGGGCTCCAGAAAACTGGTGGAACTTCTCAGGAATCATATAGTGGCCTCCACCGCAGTGAGTATCAAAACCACTTAAAGCCTCTCGTCTTAGAGAACCGGACTTGAGTTACAACTGTACTTGGATCTCTTTTGACCGTCTACACACCAAATCTCTTTGGCAAAAATAGCCGATCTACAAGCTCACAACGCGTCACAGCGTGCTGCGTTGTGAGCTTGTAATGATAATGAATTTTATTTATATAGCACATTTCCAGACATCGTCACAAAGTGCTTTACAGAGCAGGATAAAAAGAACAACATGATAAAGCATTGGAGATAAACTACAACAGACGATTAGAAAAAAAGTAAAGCACACCCTATGTCAGCAATCATGTCTCTCATCTCCTGTTAAGTTTGTCCTGTTGTGTATTTGAAGCTGGAGGTCTACAATATTGCATCAAGCCCCCGAGTTGTCACCATGGCCAACCAGGTTCTGTCGTTTAACGTGACGAGAAATGTGAGTACACATTTCAATACTGTTTGTAAGAGATACAAATATCAAAGTTGGCTTATAGTCTGTCTTCAACATGTAACACGCAAACGCAAATCACAGGGTCAGATTCAAGTCAACGGAATGTCCGTTTTGGAAGCGGACGTGGAGGCCATGAACGGACGTCTCTATTCGCTGGACGGCGTGCTGACTCCGTCCTCCATTGAGCCGGTGCTTCCGCAAAGATGTGACGTCACAGAGAACAAGATCATCAAGGTGAGCTTTGTGCACGTTGCGCTGCAAAACGCTCAGTGGACATTTAAAGGCACAGATTGTAACTTTTCTCTCTATTTACATTACAAAAAAATATATATATATATTTTTTTACCCATCATTTCCCTCTATGCCAGCAGTCATCAGCCACTGGAGTAGTGTGGTGGTGTTTACCTGCAGAAACACATTGCCCTCTCACTGTATTTTGGTGTTTTCACTGTTTGCTTTGGTAGACGCCCCAAAAAGTCTACCAAAACAAACAGTGAAAACACCAAAATACAGCGAGAGGTCAGTTTCTGCAGGTAAACACCACACTATTCCAGTGGCTGATAACTGCTGGTTTAGAGGGAAATCATGGGTCATTTTTTTATTTGTTATGTAAACACAGGGCAAAGTCACACCTTTAACTATTGACTGTGTTTTTGCGGTGTGACTGAGTGCTCATTTCTACGGAGAGGACAATACAAACAGTAGTCCCTTCCCTTTGATCAGTGGCTCCCCCCACCCACCCATCTGACCACTTAACACAGCCATTCGGCTACCAAGTTAAAGGTCAGATGGGTGGGCCGCGTGCATTTTCAGGGCATTTTTATTTGAATGATCAATCAGTTGATTGCGTTCCGGCTTGGATCAATGGAACCAACGTAGTATACTTTAAGTTCTTATTTATTGGTATCGCTATGAAAACACAATGTTGCATTTTCATTCAAATAGTATGTGTTTTTCCCAATAATTTTGGGGGCCCACTTGCATTACTCTCGTGGCCCACATGTTGATGATAATTGTCATGTACAATAAATGTTGTCACAAGTTAGTAAGTACATTTTCACTCTCTTTCTTTCTTTCTTTCTTTCTTTCTTTCTTTCTTTCTTTCTTTCTTTCTTTCTTTCTTTCTTTCCTTCCCAGGGTGAATGTGTAAGCTGTAGCAAGATCAAATCAACCAAATGCCCGAATGGAGTTCCCACAGTAAGACATCACCTCTCTCTTAATATGACATACGTATACTGTACAGGAACAAGCAACATTGTTTGATATCTTCCTCGACCAACGTTTATTTCTAATAACACCACAGTTACACTCTGTGTTTGACAGGAATCCGTACACTTTGGCTGTGCGTACCCAATTACCATCGGCACTACTCCCCCCTTAACTCTGGCAGCAACCGGCTGCTCACTCCTCTGCAACGCAACTGTCACGGTAAAAACACACGCGCACACACACACACGCACGCACGCACGCACGCACGCACGCACACACACACACACACACACACACACACACACACACACACACACTGATCAGTACTCAGGAATGCTACTTTAGCTCAGCTAATTTCCTCACTGTATTGTCCATCCACTGCTTCTCACTGCAGTGCAAACATAAAACCAATAGAGAGGATACCAGAAACTACACTGCAATAATGCATTGTTAGATTGTTAACCCCTAGATAACATATTAAGGTACTGTATATAGAGAGATCTAGTTCAAACTGACTGACCGACCGACCGACCGACAGATAGATTGAATCCATGTTTGATTGATTGATTGACCGATCGATTGAATGATTGATTGAATGCTTCATTGAATGCTTGATTGATTGATCGATCTATTGAAGCACACATCTGTGTATCGGCGGAGGACATAAAGCGAGCGATGCCCAGTAAATGGCTGGTGATGTGGCTAAGGTGTTTACCTGTCTCTGTCAGACCCCGGTGTGCTGTAAGGGTTTCTACGGTCCAGACTGCAGCCCGTGTCCCGGAGGCTTCCAGACCCCCTGCTCCAACCATGGCCAGGTCAGACACTGTGACTCTTGTAGATCAGCTATTTTCACTATTTTTGTACACCACCATTGTGCAACAAATTATAGTACAGAGTTAATTAGGGTAAGTGATATTTTTTGGTTATTTTTTTGTTTTTGTTAAAAGGTTAAAGCACTATATTCTAATAGTACTCATTGTATAGAGAGTGTATGTTCAGTAACAGGAGTCTCCCCGTCTTGCCAGCTCTTTAATAAACAGAAAATATTTGTTCAGGGGGGTTGCAATTTTTCAGCCAATCAAGCGATTGTACCCATTTTAAAACTTCAATTTCATACTGTTCCAGTTCCAATTTTGTCTGCTCACTTTCACTTGTTTAATCAGTATCCTGATTGGATAAAATTGGTATCCTGACCTGAAAGTGTGATTTATGTTTGTTTACTAAAGAGCTGGAGAGACATCGGAGACTCCTGTTACTGAACAAACACTCTCAATGAGGACTATCAGAATATAGAGCTATTTAATACTTATTTTAACAAAATAATATCACTTACCTTACCTTTAGTGGTTAATCAGGTGAATCGATTTAGTCGATCAAAAAATGTGTTGCTTCTCGATTATTCGGTTATAAGTCAGTTATAGGTTCTAAATATCGGTTTCGATATATTTTCAGTTAATTGCCCAGCCCTACAACTGTGTACATCTAGTTGATCAGGATATAGTGGATTCGTATTCTGGGGAAAGCTTTCGCAGAAAATAGCCGATCTACAAGCTTGCAACGCGTTGCAAGCTTGTAGATCGGCTATTTTCAGTGAAGATATTTAATGAGAGGGGTCGTTTCAACCAATGTTTTTTTTTGTCCCTGTCTTGCCAGTGTATGGAGGGAATAGAGGGGAATGGAACCTGCATCTGTGAGGCCAATTTCAGAGGCTCCAAATGCCACTACTGTGCCGATCCAAGCAGATATGGACCCAGCTGTGACAAAAGTATGTCTGACACGTCCTCTTCTTATTTTACAATGACATAGACTATGTATAGTATTTTTCCATTGTGCAGTGGTTCCCACCCTTTTTCTGGATCATGACCCCCTTGAAAATCTAGACAATAATCACCCATCTCAAAAATGAATGAAAACGATCACCCATCTGACCACTTAACAAGCCTTTATCGGTATCACAATGAAAACTCATTTCATCATTTCACTCATCTCCAATTTAATGGTGAAAAACCCAACTCCACTAGGGCTGTATTTGGGTAAAGTGATGATAATATAATTACACATTCAAGTATCTGTCAATGTCAATTGAAAATACCATAGGGTCTCAATAGCATCGTAGCACATAAGAACCGTGTTTCAAATAAAAACAAATGAGCCCGGCGAGTTTAATCATATGGATATGAAGCATCAACTGACAGTGAAAAAGTACTAGTTTATCCAAAGTAAGTAAGTAAGAAAATACATACATTTTCTCCAAAAACAGACTTTATCAAATCTAACTCAATATCATAAACGACACAGTCGCATACCTGACAGAATCGCCGGGCTGATTTGTTTATTTTTGGAACACAGTTCTTATATGACACGATGCTAAGATGACCCTATGGTATTTTCAATAGAAACAATATTTCTGTGACCCAGGGGATAACAGAGTGACGTCAGGACTTCCATACTCTGTAGTCTAATACAGTAGAGCTTTAACAGTCAAATGAAAGCATACAATGTATCGAATCAAGTAAGTATAACGAGGCATCACAATACAGACATTTTGTATGTGTTGTAGTAAACCTAATAGGCTAGTAGAATATGTTACAGTATAGTGTACATACCAGATTGTAACATAAACATCATTAGGAAAGCATGTCTATGGAAATAGAGAAGTGACACACTTGATTGTCTTAGCCTCGGGACACTCCTCAAGCAACGTTTGTGTGCGTGCGTGCGTGTGTGCGTGCGTGTACTTGCATTACTAGTATTACTACACTTGTGAGGGTCCCCAAATGTCCCCAAAAGCATAATTGTAGGATTTGAGAATTAAACATTGTGAGACGCTGGCGCGTAATTTAACTCAGACTTTAGGGTTAGGAGTAAAACATTAAAAAAATGTATTTGTGTGTGTGTCTGTGTGTCTGTGTGTCTGTGTGTCTGTGTGTCTGTCTGTCTGTCTGTCTGTCTGTCTGTCTGTCTGTCTGTCTGTCTGTCTGTCTGTCTGTGCGCTTCTCTCTCCAGCCTGTGACTGTATCCATGGCCAGTGTGATAACCGTCCAGAGGCTACTGGCCGGTGCAAAGTGGGCTCCTGCCTGAAAGGCTACACCGGGCCATACTGCGAGCGGCGCACCCAGGCCTGCGGAGCCCAGGTTCAGTACTGCCACGCCCACGCAGACTGTGACTTCAACGAGGGGGCCACAAAGTGTGTGCAGTCGCTTTAATGAGCTTTTCACAAACAACATAGCATTGCCAACTCAAAAGAAAGTGTGTGCCATGACTAGTTTGTTTTCACTCCACAGTAATGGCTGGGTGTGTGTTTGTGTGTGTTGTAGGTGTGTATGTAAAGATGGCTACCAGGGTGATGGCATCACTTGCGTGGAAGCAGATCCCTGTGCTCCACCACTAAGGGGGGGCTGTAGTGTAAATGTAAGTCGCATGAGTTACTGTTAACACAGGCGAACATGTTGACAAGGGGCGATGAAGCCTCATTTCTCTGATCGTACATTGACGGTAACTGTGTTCTGCGCTGCCCCCTGCAGGCTAAATGTATAAAGACAGGACCAGGGACGCACTCATGCCAGTGCCTAGCCGGGTGGAAGGAGGATGGCGACGAGTGCCAGCCCAGCAACAACTGTGACAGTGCAGAGAGAGGGGGCTGCCACCCCAATGCCAGCTGCATTTATGTGGGACCTGGGCAGGTAATGCACGCAGTGCTCTGAGAAAATACGATCAAATAAGATGAAAAGAAATGGTGAATTAGGCCATTTCAGCAGACAGCATACAGGTACTATTGTTGCTGAAATCTGTGAAGCCGATGCTCAAACTTATTTCTAAGGATATGTAGGCCTTTGGCAGGATTTTTGACGCAAAAACTCCTGCACGTTTAATGGTTTTAAATGCTTAGTGAATCGAATATATTTTCCCTATCTTTTCCAATCATATAGGGGTCTGCTCTGACTAAAATATTTCGGTGTAAACTATCTGCTGAAGTAGGTAGCCTATACTCTGCAGTCTGCAATGCATTCAGATAAGGCCAAGTAAATACACCACCAAAACGATCACTAATATAGATGTTATTTTGAAATTTGCATGCCCGTTTTGAAAAGCTATATATATTGTGGGCTACTCTTTTTTTCTTGGTTGGAAATGATCACTGACTTAACACGTGTAAAAGAGTGAAATTATTTTCTGTACAAGCTCCTGCAAAATAGATAATCATAGAGAAAAAATAAGTATGAAGACGTCGTACAGGATATATGGTCAAACAAGGACACAGAAAATGCATTTAAAAGGAGACATTGTGTTTGTTTTGTTTTTTTAACAGAGTGACTGTATGTGTAAGTCCGGCTACCGAGGCAATGGAAGAGACTGTGAAGCAGTCAATCGCTGTATGACTCAAAGTGGAGGCTGCCATTTACTGGTGGGTAGCAGTATGTCATGTCTCAACCGGAACGACGAATTAAGTTGTTAAATCGTCCCATTTCCAAAGAGGTTGTGGCAGGAGATGAAGCCTCCAGGATCCCAGGGCTGACAGAGACCCTCAAAGATGCAGTGGTTTACGGTGGTGGAAAGTAACTAAGTACTTGAGTACTATGTACTCAAGTACTGTACTTAAGTACAAATTTGAGGATTTGTTTTACTTTACTGGAGTATTTCCATTTTTCTATACTTTTACTTCTACTCCACTACATCTCAGAGGCAATTATTGTACTTTTACGCCACTACATTTTAGATTTGGATTATTATTACGAAACAGAACACATTCCCTGCCAGAGGTTTTTTTTTATTTTACTTCCCCCAGTGCCAGTGTTTAATTTTTTTTTACACAGGAGCCGAGATACAGGATTTTAAAGTAATAAGTTAACCAAGGAGTGAATGGAGCTAGAAATCTTTGGATCGTGATATCTCTGGTTCTGTGTGGATAAATTGAAAAAAAACTGTTATACTCGTGGATGGCAGTAAACGGGTGTATTTTTCATCAACGGTTATACTCGTGATTGGCAGGTAAAGTGTTAACCACTTCAGCCCTATTTAAACTTTGTCTATTTGAAAATAGCCGATCTACAAGCTCACAATGCATCGCATCGTGACGCGTTGTGAGCTCGTAGATTGGATATTTTCTAAAGATTTTTGTACATTTTATACATTTGAAACCTGTGAAATGTGACATTCTGCATAATGGGTACTTTTACTTTTGGTACTTTAAGTATATGTTGATTCCAATACTTTTGTACTTTTACTCAAGTAATCTTTTTATTCTGGACTTTTACTACAGTGTTTCCACAATGCTGTATTGATACTTTTTTTAAGTACAACATTTTTGTACTTTTACCACCACTGCAAAGTAGTTATGTCATTAAGCCTATATTTGAATGAACCTGCATCATGGAGCAAGACTCAATTCACAGTTTGGGACCTGGGTTGAAATCTACCACAAGCTGTACAACCTTTTTGAATCAGTTCTGAAACACTACTTCTGAACACTGAAATGTACACTTTGTATGTAAGCAGGACATATCAGAAACCAAATCCCAATTGATTTGCCTGCTTTCTGCAGGCCAGCTGCCGGATGCTCTCTGGGCAGTGGAAGTGTGTGTGTGACGAAGGATACGCCGGGAATGGCGAGGTGTGCTATGGCACCGTGGAACAGGTTGGTTGCTTGTGTTAATAAGCTCTCCTTTACACTTTGTTGCACGACAGTGTCACATAAAAATAGCAGTATCTATTTTTATTTTATATCTACAAATTCACCACGTTTCACATTGCAACACATTTTGAACGCATTCTTGTACATCTGATATTTTTGTTGTTTTTGGAAAGGTTTTATCAATTGGTTTTAGTTTTTTCGCTTATAAAATAGCGACTCCAGGTCAAAAGGAAAAACTAACAAACCCACTGTTGTTGCAGAAGCTGATATGGCTTCCTCAAGCCACGGAGTTCATCAAATGGGTCACTGTGAGTATATCATGAGATTTCATATTTCTACAAAGGGTGGAGTTTTTATTTATTTATAATATAACATTAATTAAAAAGAAATGAAAGTAAAAAAACTACATTTCATAGTATTTTTATAAAACATTTCAACCTTGAAAAATGAGTTAAAAATGAGTGATGCTGATACAAACAATATGAACTTAAAGTTGTTTCAAGATTTTTAAGTGGGCCCTGATCCAGAAAGATTTGGGAACCACTGGCCTATAGAACTTGTCTGTGGCTC
The DNA here is from genome assembly GCF_963280865.1 of Gymnoscopelus braueri. NCBI lineage: Eukaryota > Metazoa > Chordata > Actinopteri > Myctophiformes > Myctophidae > Gymnoscopelus > Gymnoscopelus braueri. The sequence continues at coordinate 39,719,132 of NC_137625.1, read as the reverse complement.
TGTGCGATGCGCCAATGGCCTTGTGGTTAAGGTGCATACCACATAGGCTCTAGTCTAATGCAGCGAGTCGCGGGTTCTATTCCCGAGCCTGCTGAGTGTCACTCCCCGTCCCTCTCTGTTTCCTGTCAATCTTCACTGTACTATCAAAATAAAGGCGGGAAGCCCAAAAAATATCTTTAACAGAACTTGTCTGTGTGTGGTCCTCCAGAACGCGGGTCTGTCCCAGTCTCTGTCGGAACAGAACATCACCCTCCTGCTGCCGTCCTCTGAAGCAATAGCAAAGATGTCCAAGGATGACCGGGACTTCTGGATGGCCAAGGGCAACCTGCCCAGCATCGTCCGGTAAGAACCGCGGCTGGTCCGGAGCAATTCTGATGTGATTGATACTTGATATTGTGATATACTGTAGTATACTGTGAGCTCTGCCATGTCGATAGACAGTAAAATCCTGCATTCATTTAAACTCTTAAGAATTTTCAAGGAATAAGAACGGACTATATTCAGAATCAATTGTTTCTGACAGCAACAAAGTGTTTGACAGTGATGGAAGAAGTACTTACATTTTGTACTTAAGTAAAAGTATCAATACCCTATTGTAGAAATAGTCTGTTACAAGTGCACGTTTGGTATTCAAAATGTACTTGAGCAAAAGTACAAAAGTATTGGCATCAAAATATACTTAAAGTACCAAAAGTATAAGTACTCATCATTATGCAGAAGGTCCCATTTCACAAGTTTTCAAATGTATAAAGATCCTTTGAAAATAGCCAAAGTAGGCTATATATAGGGCTGAAGTGGTCCATGTATGTTTTGTAATAATAATCCAAATCTAAAGTAACTAGTAACTAAAGTTTTCAAATAATTGTAGTGGAGTAAAAGTACAATATTTGCCTCTGAGATGTAGTGGAGTAGAAGTAAAATTATTGAAAATTGAAAATACTACAGTAAAGTAAAAAAAGATACCTCAAAATTGTACTTACAGTAAGTACAGTACTTGAGTAAATGTACTTAGTTACTTTACACCACTGGTGTTTCTAATGACTCTCATACTACTGTATTCTGACTCTCCTGACAGAAATCACATGATCCTTGGAAACTACCCTCTGTCCACTCTGCGCAACACTTCCTCCTTGCCTTCCCTGCTTAAGACAACACTTGTTGTTTCAACCTCTGCTGAGGTGAGTCCACACAGGTGAGGTCCCAGGGACTTTAGCATTCAAGGTGCAGAAGTAGCTCACGTTTACCTTTTTACCTTATTTTTGACCTAAAGTTGATTCTTATCTAGAGTGACTTGAGTGACTGTACACTAATGTAGGTGCAGAGGTGGAAAAAGTACTAAACTTTTTCACTTAAGTAAAAGTATCAATACTGCAATATAGACTCTAGAGATACTCTGTTACAAGTAAAAGTCCGGAATTCAAAATGTACTTGAACAAAAGTATTTAAAGTACCAAAATGTGCTTAAAGTACCAAAAGGGAAAGTACTTGTTATACAGAATTACAGATTGTCCCATTTCACATTTTCAAATGTATACAAATCTTTTGAAAATAGCAGATCTACAAGCTCACAATGCATCGCATCGCGACACATTGTGAGCTTGTAGATCGGCTATTTTCAAATGGCCGAAATGTATAGGGCTGAAGTGTTTAATGTATGTTTTGTAATAATAATCGAAATCTACAAAGTAACTAATGTTTTCAAATAATTGTAGTGGAGTAAAAGTACAATATTTGCCTGGAGTGGAGTAGAAGTAAATAGTACTGAAAATTGGAAAAACTCCAGTAAAGTAAAAATACCTCAAAATTGTACTTAAGTACAGTACTTAAGTAAATGTACTTAGTTACTTTACACTCATTACAGCAGACCCTGTTGCTTTGTCAGTCGAGTTTCTGCTTTCCAGGTGACTTTGTATGTGTGCGTTTTTGACCTGCGTGTACACAGCAGACATTCATGGCACTGTAGTTGCATATAACTCTCATCGTCTGGTCAGTCCACAGCGATTGGGGGAGCGACCATCGTCACAGAAAATGTTGCTGCAACCAATGGATTGATCCACATCATTGATAAGGTAGGTGCACTGGCCTTGGACCATTAACACACAGCTCACCATACAGCACGTATCGTCGATGTCGGGCAGAAACCTCGTATATCCATATTTCAATGTTTTATGTTTTTTTTTGTAAATTAACCCATTAAGGCCGGGAAAGCATCTGTCATTTTAGATTTGAACCACTTTAACCATTCATTTATACGTTGGCTATTCAAAAATACGAGCTTGTAGATCTGCTATTTTTTTGAAAAATGTGTGCAAATCTTTGCATTTATTTTTTGAAGCGAACATTTGTAACTCAAATCTTTACAGCAGCACATACTGAATTGATATTTCTTTGTCTTCTATTCTGCCCTGCAGGTTTTGGTTCCAGAGAGGAAGATGAGTGAAGGCCTGCTGGAGCTGCTTGCCCTGCGGCCAGAGTTCTCACTGTTCAGATCCTACCTCATTGTATGTATAAACATTACTTCAACGTTATTGAAATCAAAGTGGTTAGTGAGACTAACATTTTACTGTTAATGAAATCAAAATACTTAGTGAAACTAGCATCGTACTGTTGAAAGCAAAATAGTGAACCAAACATTTTGCAGTGTAAAATGCCTTGTTTTGTTTACAATGCCTTTATTTCGTTTTTATCTCTGTAACCTTAAAGAGAGTTTTTAAGCTGGTGGGTAACAGCTCACAACCTACTAACAGTAGCTTGCGATGTTTTGATAAGGTCATGGACAGAAAGCAACATTAGTAGAAATGTTGCGTTATTTGATTGTGCTTTATCCTGCGCTTCACACTGTGAGGGTGCCAGTGTGAAGCGCAGCTGAACCACTGTCTTTAAGCACATCTTTCCATGCCGAACATCGTTGACTAGTGATGTTGTCTCTTTCAGCAACATAACCTGACTGATGAGGTGGAGCAGGCAGATGAGTACACCATCTTTGCTCCGATCGACGCTGCTGTCAACGACTACCTCAAACAGATGGCCGCAACAGCCATGGTACTGTATACCATCAAATATGTATAAGTATGTGTGTTTGTTATGGATGGTTGAACAGTTTACAGCACAAAGTGCTTTAGTATTTGAAATACAGGAAAATCATAATACTTTTGAAATAAATTGTAACTAGTGCAAACAAGAAGGCAAGAATAAACAGTGAGACAACATAAATAATTGTTTAACTGCATCCAATAAGCTACTATTGAAAAAAAATTGGAGGTTATTTGAAATGTTGCTAAATAATCTTGAACCTCATGTGTGGTGATGGCAGGATGTGAACACGACACGCTACCACATCTTATTGTCAGAGCGGCTGTTGAAGACAGAGTTGCAGGGCTACAAGGAGACCATGCTGGGCTTCTCCTACCAGCTGGCCATCTTCTCCAGGGATGGAAAGGTACTTTATGTTGTAGTTCTCTGATGAGCAAAAGACAGAAGACACGCACATTCCGGACCTACTAGGCTTGGTGCTGGATCAAAAGCTCAACATGTAATGTAAAATAATGAAATTTGCACACCAATGCAGTACTCCCGTACTCAGGGCTCTGTAAAGGAATCTGTGAATCTGTATTGCACTTTTTTACAGTGTATTTGTGCAGGCATGCCTCTGTAAACTATAACCACACCGTAGTTCCTCATTATCAAGGAGGTTGTTTTCACCCTCGTCTGTCTGTCTGTGACCAACATATCTCGAAAAGTAATGGCAATGTTGTACTCATTCATGTTACCAAGAGGAAGACATCTATTAATCTATTTTGGTGACCCCATGACCTTCCCTCTAGCGTCACCATCAGGCACAAACGTCTTTTAGGCCTTGGCGGTGGTCTGCATTGTGCTTAGTACATTTGTGTTGAATACACAGTAAAATCCTCAGTGTTCATTTGTCCATTCCTCACTCTGAGAGTGTACAAATGTGTCCAAATGGACCCCACACTTGGGTCACACTTACAAGAGTTAAATTAACACTGAATAGTTTACTGTGTATTGCACAGGCATATTGCAAATGACAATGTTGTTCTCCTTTTCATGTGTTTCATTACCTCCTCTCCTCTGTCCTCCAGGTGTTTGTGAATGAGGCCCAGGTGAACGTGTCCAACATAATGACCGGTAAAGGGGTGATCCACGGCCTGACGTCAGTGCTGGAGATTAACAGGAATCGCTGTGACAAGGCACAAAACAGACACCTCATGGTAACGTCCTGTGTTAAATGATCCCTAACCCTCAATATTGTTTAGGAACCACCTTCTCAACACAACCTGAAATAAAACTCATGCTGAATGCCGAAAATGTCTTTGTCTGAAGGGAACCTGTCAGGATTGCTTCACCCCACAAGAGCAGGCTTGCACAAATGGATCCATCCCATTGGTAGGATTTCTCTATAGGGTTTTCAGCTCCGACCAATACATCTTCCTGTGTGTTCTAATTCACTGTATGTTGGCTGTAGTAATTATTTGGTGTTCCCCGCAGAAATCAGTAATCCGGAGGAGGTGCATGTTCAGCCGCATGTACGATGGCGAACGACTGCTCACCATGGGCTGTAAGACTGTCTGCATAAAGACAAACATTGTACGTGCACGGATAAGAAGTGTAGTGCATGGCTTTAAAGCTGCAATCTGTGAGTTTCATGTCCAACCCAGGATTCTAGACGGGGTCTCCTGTGTGGGAGACCAGTTTTCTATACTCTCTTTCAAGAGGGCATCTCTGCTTGGACAGGGGAGATACTGTATTGCTCTTTTGAGCTTCAGGCTTTTGTCAACCACCTATGTCCTACCCAACACCAGGGTCTAAACTTCTCAATGGAATAGTAGACCACCCTCCAACCACTGCAGACTTGCTAGTTACATTGTATTTATACCATACAGATTGGTTAAAATAATGTCTTATTCATTAAAATAACTTCCAGATTGCAGCTTTAATGGCATATGTAAGGGTTTCTGAAAAGTCTGGGAAGTCATATTATGATTCCTGACTATTCTGACACCTGTTAGACATGGTGTGAAATGCAAACATTCTCTACATTTTGGACATTTCAGCCTACAGTATGTTCTCAATGGGGAGATGGTTACAACCGTTGTCACTCTCTGCAGATGCGGAAGTGCTGTTCTGGCTTTTTTGGGGAGCACTGTGAACCGTGCCCAGGGCCTAAGGATCAGGCCTGCTTTGGTAACGGGGTGTGTGTGGATGGGACGAATGGGACAGGCGTGTGCCAGTGCAGTCCAGGCTTCAATGGGACAGCGTGTGAGACTTGCCAGACGGGCAAATATGGCATCCACTGTGATCAAGGTATGACGTGTATCTTATTGACCCATTTCACCTGCAAAATGATAATAAAATTGCGTGAAGAATAGCAGGCTTGCCAAATAAAAATATTACAGATTGGTTGGTTGACAGAAAACACAACATGTATTCATGACCCCACATGATCTACTATCGTTGGTCGGTATGTGACTGTAGCACGCTGACTGCTACTGTGCATTCTTGTCGACACTGTTGTGTAATTCAAGTTTAAAGCACTGATTATTGACTACATACATGTACATGAACATCAACACACAATTATATCGGGTGTATAGGCCAGCCTTGCTGGATCTGTTGCTTGTCAAGGGTTTAAATCAAAGTCCTTTATAACTTTGCACCGTTGAGCCAGCTCTTTCTCTGCCAGCGGTGTGTGTCTAAACCCCAAGCTCTTGGTCCAGCATGCTACTATAAAGAGGAGAGCACAATTAGACAATTGGAAATACCTGCTGATCAGTTAACCCTGGGCACTGTTCCTGTGAGTCACTCCCACCATTTTAATCCACAGCATAGTCTTAATTGAGTGAGACTTCACAACAATGCTAATAAACAGCTTTAAATTTATAAAAAAGTGAAGAATCAGCAACCTCCCTCCTTGCATACTGTACGCCATTGGTCCATCTGCAAGTTCAGATCCATTGCTCAATCTACTGAGAACAATGGGTGGAGACAGACAGAAGTACATTTTTCTTAATGTTATGTAGTATAGACCCCTTAACAGACGACGTCACACTGATAAGAACCAGTATATGCGTGCAACCAGTATGCGCGCAATGAAACCCATTCTGTCAGGTCTCGCTAGGACGCGCCTCACTAGCCAACACACAAGAGGGGGTTGGGCTGTGCTGAAACCAGCGAAACCCCAAAACAACAGGTTGGGAATTGATTGTGTGAAACAATCACCTGTGCGTCCAGTCTCAATGTTAGTAAACAAATAATTGGTCTATAGGATATGTAGTAGGATAATAATGGATTAAAGGATTTTACAGTAGGATACCAGCCGAGTGTCACACAATAATAATGAGCAGTCTCAGATGACATGTTAAAGTGGAAAACTAAATAACCAATCGCTCTCCCCCTGTCTCTCTACAGAGTGTGCTTGTAAGAATGGCCGATGTAAAGACGGACTGAAGGGTGATGGGACATGCGACTGCAGCGTGGGGTGGAGAGGTGTCTTCTGTGATGAAAGTATGAAAGTGACGTTTATTGAACAAAATGATACCAAAATGATGGGATCAGCCCTATGTTCCCTCAGTTTGCGGGTGGGGTTAGGGATAGGATTGAGGTTAGGTTTAGGGGTTGGGGTTACGGTTGTTTAGGGTTTGGTTTGAGGGAACATATTGGCTGTGAACATAGGTACACTCCAAGGCACAATGTTTGACACAATGCTATGCTAACATTTGAGGTGATCGCTCTAACCATACTGGCAGGAGTAAGATAAACATATTTGCTTCAGTTAAAGCAGTGGAAAGGTACGCAGGTCCTCTGTGTTAATTTACCGTAACTCTCAGAGCGTACAATATGGAACTAAATGGACCCATGAGGGTTCAGGATTTGTAAGACTGAGTTTTCTTCTGTCCTTTGCCCTCTTGCAGAGATTGAATCCAAAGCCGATGAGCTGTGTGGCTCCGAGAAGTGTCATACCAGTGCAAAGTGAGTGGATGCTGACATACAGTATAGCGGGCCAAAATATTGTATTGTCAGATGATCCCCAACTCATTTAGTTTATTCCATCCTCTGCCACAGTTGTGTCATCAAGCCATCAGCCATGCAGTGTGTCTGTGCAGCAGGATTTGAAGGCAACGGCACTTACTGCCAAGGTAGGAGCAAAAAAAACTATTATTGATAATATGGTTTACGGATGTCTGATGATGCCTGGTGAATATGTAATAAGTGTGAATACTTGATTCATTGGTGTGCGTGTGTGTGTGTGTTTATAGCCAAAGATGCCTGTGCACAGGACAACGGAGGTTGCAGTGTCTATGCTGTGTGCAAGAGGACCCAAGCAGGACGCAGGGACTGTGTGTGTAACCCAGGGTATGCTGGGGACGGCCTGGTTTGTGTGGGTAGGTCAGACATAAAATTGTTCATATGTTGCCTTGCTCCATTGGCTCCCTGTTCGTTTTAGAATTGATTTTAAACATTATTATTAGTTTTTAAAGCTCTTCATGGGCTGGCTACTGCCTATCTTGCCGATCTTGTACACACTCCAACTAAATCTCTGAGATGGGCTGACCAGCTACTACTGGTCGTACTGAGATCTAGGCAAAAAAAAAAACTGGGGTTGGCCCCAGGCTCTGGAATAGCCTACCCCTCCATATTAGATCGACCCAGTCCAGTTACTCTTAGTTGACCCATGGCCTTTTGATGTGTACTGATGCTGTAATCCACTTTGTCATGTATCTGTGTAACGTTTTTCCTTTGTGTTCTTGCATAATGTTTTTGCTGATTTAAATTCAGATTTGAACTTGTACAGCACTTTGGTCAACCATGGTTGTTCTTAAACCCTATAGACTTAGTAAACTGGACCTGAGTTGTCTCTGTACTTGGACCGCTTTTTTCTGTCTACACACCAAATCTCTTTGCCAAAAATAGCCGATCTACAAGCTCACGACCTGTTGTGAGCTTGTAGATCGGGCCAGAATATGGATGCTGGGGTTCATGTGGTTAAATGGGATTCACAAATAAAGTTTGATTTGATTTGAGATGTTTGAACAGTATCCAATCAAACAGTATTGTGTGATTGATTTGATGTGGGGACACTCAAATAAATAAGCAAACAAGTTAAGCATAAGAGAATACAGAGTAAAGATCCAACTGCAAACAGAGAGAGATACAAATATGTTTCATTTGGTGATCACTGCAGTCCAAATTGGCTTAGGGCAGCGATTCTCAACCTGTTGGCTGTGAGGATATTGCTAGTTGACCTTGAGGATCATGACACAATCAAGGTAAAACAAAACCAGGCAAAAAACATATGCTGAGAAAGTTATTGTTTTGTTTTGTTTTTTCTCCTTAGAGATAAATCCCTGCTTGGAAGGCCATGGAGGCTGTGATGTAAATGCAGACTGTATTCACAATGGACCTAACAAAGTAAATCTTACTGCTTTCTTGCTTACCGGTCTTTCTAGTTTTTTATTGTTTTTATTTTATGTAGATTGCTCATATGATTTGCTTCTAGTGAGAATACACGTGTGCATTCTCTACACAGACATCTTGTGCTTGCAATAATGGCTACGAAGGAGACGGAAAAAGCTGTAAGATGATTGACCTCTGTCGAAAGGTAAATCTCTACTTTAACTAGCCAGATATCGCCTGTTTTATTTACAGTTTGTAATAAACCGAATCACCACAACCAAAAATGTATTTCCGTGTAGAAAGGGCTGGCAGCGCAGCATTGGTGCAATATTATTCATTAACCTTATTTATGTGTAACATGACATTGTCATTATTGACTTTAAGAAATATATAATTTTGATCTAAATATCCACAGATTGACAAACTAAAACTTTTAACAATATTTTATATTGTGTAAATAGACATTCTACCCGGAAACACCGCTCTAAACATTTGTTTACAAACATTCTGATCTGATAAATGGTGATCTGATTCAACTCAATTTCAAGTACACAGTGAACTGAAGAAATACATAAACAAAACCAACACAGCCAAAGCAGAAACTCTACTGATCTGTCGTGTATCATGCAGTTGACTAGAACATCTAACTGTGTAAATGAACAGAAACACGGAGACTGTCACAGGTACGCCTCGTGCAACATGAGTGGTCCAGGCGTACGCACCTGCACGTGTCCCAGCAACTTCATAGGAGACGGCATCATCTGTAAAGGCACCGTGGGGAAGGTGAGGGCAGCTTCAGCCAATGGACACATTCAGAATGTTGCAATTGGGCCCCAAAATAACTGCTAGAACACTAAGATTTTAATGATAATATAAAAAAAATATATATATGATATTCAAACATGCGTTTTCTAGGAACGTAAAGGATACTACTGCATGTTTCATTGATCCAATCTGGAACACAATCGATTGATCATTAAAATAAACATTGTGCATTATGCATCACCCATCCATCTAACCACTTGACATGGCAGCCATGTTAAGTGGTCAGTGAATGCCAGAAAGGCGGTGAAGCACTGTATTTGAACACATGAGTTTTTTCCACTAACGGTTCTCTCCCTGCAGGAACTTATCACCAGGAAGTTGAGGGACTTCTACCTTGGGTTGATGGTAAGTGAATACTCATAAAGTTGTTTTTATTTGTTCTCTTTTTGTAAAGCGACTTTGAGTGCTTAGAAAAGCGCTATATAAATTGAAAGTATTATTATTATTATTATTATTATTATCATAATACTGCTGCAATGATCATATAATGCTTAAATGAAGAACAAACCTATTATTGAAATCACTCTGAATATGTGCAGCCATCGCAAGGACTAAGTGCAAGGATGAGTTGACCTCTGTTTTCAGATATCTGAGATCTCCTTGAAAGGCCGCGGCCCGTTCACCGTCTTCGCTCCCAGCGCAGACGCCTTCCTGAAAGACCGCGATGGCTCCAACAGGGTGTGAAATCTCTCTACTCCATTGCTCGGTTGTCTGTCTGTTATTAGCCAAAGGTGTTGTGTTTCAATGCGTAATTTAGCTACTTTTTAAACGGTATAGAAACCACACATTTTTATCAAATGTGTTTCTTTAAAGGTTCTGTGGCTTTTGCTAAAGAAGAAATTACACAAGAAGCAAATAAAAATGAATTATTGTCAATCTAGAGCCACTGGCCTCAGATGTACAATACAACTTGGTGGTGTCACGTAATCTTTTCCATTTCAGAACCATCACTAAATGAATCGCTCTCTTTTAAGAATCTGGAAATGTATACACCACTTGTTTCTTCTGGTATCGAATATTGTTGAATATTGCAGTTCCCTGTATATTGGAGGCAGCGAGTCAAAGTAGAGAAACTTTATTTTCCTCTCTTAGATGAAGGGATTTCTGGTGGACAAGCACAGGGAGAAATATGCTGAAGTCCTTCGCAACCACATAGTGATGTGTCACATTCTGCTGCCCAGTGACCTGAGCACTCCCAGAAACATCACCACTATGGCAGGGGAGGTGGTCACCACCAGACTGTCTGAGGTAACCAGCATTTAATATTGTATTGTCAAATTCTTTGTCTCCAGTTGCCTTACAACAGTGATTCCCAACCGGTGGGTCAGGGCACATTGGTGGGATATGAGGGTATTGCAAGTGGCCCCTAAATAATTGGCAACACAATAAGATTGTAATGATGATATAACATTAAAATAATAATAATAATAATAAAATAAATCATGTAAAAGGTATTTCTTTCTTTAAATCCTTGAAAATTTAGTTTTCATAGAGATGAGAACAGGATATATAATTATGGTATGTCATGTTGGATGTTTCCAGGGCAGCCTCTTCATCAACGAGGCCAACGTGACATACAGTGACGGTGTGAGCGCCAATGGAATTCTCCATGAGGTTGACACTCTTCTGTTCCCCTCCAGTGTCGCTGTGGATAAAGACAAGGAACCGGCGCTACAAGTGGTACGTGTACACTACTAACACCAGAACAAGGACTGGTTGTTGGATCGCTAAAAACATTGAAGATTTAGTCATTTTATAGATTTAAACATATGTTATATCATAATTTTATATGCTTTGACAGTTGATTTTTTTTATTTAGTTGTAGTCATAGTCTTTTGAATAAAATGCTATTTGTTGACGAAAATTGTCAATATATTTAGTCTTAGTTTTAGTCAAAAGTAGTCGACGAACATTTTTCGTCATAGTTTTAGTCGACGAAATCAACACTGCTTTGACATAAAGGTTTGTATTGGTGGAGGATATGTTGTTGAATTACAATCTGTCAGCTGAAACCGTCAGTTGATTTGAGAATTTCAATGTTAGCCTTGACTGAGAGTTATTAACTCTTTAACAAACAAAAATAATCCTTTTCAATTACCCAATTACATTTTGAAAACTGACAACTGAGAGTTTGTTCTCAGCTAATAATTCATCAGATTAATTAATCCATTCCCTCTCTTTGTCTTATTGAATGTAATTTAGCTCAACTTGACAAACATCGCTGATCGCCATGGTTACAAGACATTCTACAAGCTGCTGGAGGTAAGTGTTAAAGAACCCTAATGACGTCAAATCATTCACAGCGTTGTGACCTGGTAGATGGGCTTTTTTTGGGGGCTAATTTCCCCCTCAGAATATGGTAGCTGGGGTTCAAGTGTATAATGTATATTGTATAGCTGGGTGGGATCATGCATTCTCAACTTGCATCTTTCCGAATAGTAGATAAAGGGCAAGACCACTTTGGTAGAGGTTTTGGTTGTGTAGTTACCTTGCCATGATGCAACTCCAAAGGTGGACAAGAAATCAAAAATAATTGCTCCATTGATTAGAAATTGATAATTCAAAATATGCTCCTCATTGACTTACATTGTACGCTAAAACAGCTCTCAAAGTCACTCTTTTAGCACATAAACGAACGCAAACAAGGTTGATTCAGACTATATAGAACATCACCAAAAATGTTAACTTCCTGTTGATTTTACTATTTGATGATCCGGATCCAGTCCGGGTTTTCTTCCTAATAAAAATGCCCAAATCAACAGGAAGTTAACATTTATATAAAAAAAAACAGTATTGGGTTTTGTGATGCTCTATATTGTCTGAATCAACTTTGTTTACGTGCTAAAAGAGTGACTTTGAGGGCTGTTTTAGCGTACAATGTAAGTCAATGAGGAGCAAGTGTAAAAGTTGAGTCTGTGTTGATGAGTGTGTTTTTTCCTGTCAGGACACAGGTGTGATGGAGCTGGTGAATGATCTTACATACCAGCCAGTGACGGTGTTCCTGCCCTCAGACGCTGTCATGGCCGCCCTGTCCCAGCAACAGAAAGACTTCCTCTACAGCCAGGACAACAAACCACAGCTAGTGGAATACCTCAAGTATCACATCCTTTATGGTCAAAAGGTAATTAAGGGCTGTGCTAGCCTGCATGGCCTTTGCAGCGGTCGTAGCTGAGTGGGTAGAGAGGCCTTCAATGCTCTCCTCTTTATTCTCAGGTGTTAAATACTCTTCTCTTTGTTCTCAGGTGTTCAGTGCAGAGCTGATCCACCTGGAATTAGCAAGGACCCTGCAGGGCTCGCAACTCACATTCAGTTGTGGGGGAATGGACAACATCGTAAGTATGCATTACAACTGCTTCACGATACAATCCTTGGTGTCAACTTATCCATTTGTACCTCTGGGTGATTGTTATTATCATGACTATTAATAGGGAGAAGTTTATATAAACGGCGGCAAGTGCCGGCTCATTCAGCGCCACCTCCTCTTCGGTGGGGGCCTGGCCTATGGGATCGACTGCCTTCTGACTCCGCCCAGCCTCGGAGGTCGCTGCGATGATCAGAGAAGCTTCGAGCTCCAGGTGAATCGATGTTGCACAAAATACACACAGCAATGCTTCATGGGAAATTAAGTATATGGAGACGGAGATATTTTTTCTGACATTTCTCTCGTGTGACAGATGAATTGTGGGCCGTGCACGGCCTCATCGACTCGCTGTCCCAGTGGCTCAAAAGTAAAGGTACATGTCTCCACTGATCCTTCCTTCCTTCGTTCCTTCCTTGCTTGCTTCCTTCCTTCCTTCCTTCCATTCATCCATCCATCCATCCATCCATCCATCCATCCATCCATCCATCCATCCATCCATCCATGCCTTGACCGTATGCTATTTTTGTATGCTGTCTTCAGGAGGTTAAGAAGTGTGATCTGCCCATGATGTATATCACTAAAAACACCGGCTGTCAGGCCATATGCACAGTCAACTTCTGGCAGTCAAAGTGTTGTGCTGGCTACTATGGACGCGACTGTCTCGGTAAGATTCACACAGAAAGTTTTTCTTATCACATTATTATTGTTGTTTACAATGTCCGATGAGTTGATCAAAAGTCATTTTACTCATTTGTACCTGTACACAAGACGTAACAATAGAATAGAAGAACCTTGAAATTGGACTTGACCAGGGTCAAGTTATAATAATGCATTTGTTATGAAGTGACTGGTTCATAATGATGTAAGTAAGTGGTTCCCAAAGTGGGATAACATAACAATAGCATAACAATCAGTTTAACCACTTTAACCCTATACAGAGGAAAATAGCTGATCTTCATGCTCTTGAAAAAAATGGGAAAATGTGGAATATTTTTTAAATATTCACACGCACAATGTAAAATTTGTAATAAAAAAAAAAAGTCCTTTTGCACACCTACTTCAGAGGACAGGTGCGTAGGTTTCAGGCAGTCACTGTTTGAGAAGCAAAAGAGAATCCTGCACACTACACTCTTCACTTACAGAAATTGCAGTACAATGTTTTGGTCGCTCGGACTTCATTAGGTACAGTAGCTTATACCTGGCTGCAATAAAATACAGTGTGTGGGATTCTCTTTTGCTTCTCAGGCATGGGAGTCCCTGGCACAAAATATTTTCAGATGGGGGTCTGTGGCCAAATACATATTAATTTGCGGGTTCCTGACATGAAAAGGTTTGACAAACACTGATCTTAAGTATCAGAGTATAAACCTCAACCTCACAGGACTCGTATATAAGAGCACAGTGAACAAATAACTGACACTTTTCACATGTTTCCTCAGCTTGTCCTGGCGGTTCGGGGTCCATTTGCAGTAACCATGGAAAGTGCGATGACGGTCACCTAGGTAACGGCACCTGTAAGTGTGACGAGGGTTTCCAGGGCGTGGCCTGTGAGCGCTGCAATGACGATCACTTCGGACCAAACTGTGCAGGTGCAGTATGTTGAGATTTCATCTCATTATTTTCATTTTAGCTGGGGAGGAGTCATTAACCACTTAAACTCTTCTAACTTTTTTGGGTCCCCTGGCTATTTTCACAGAATGTATACATTAAGACATGACCAGAATAGGGACTCTAGGGTTAATTTGAACCCTAGAAGGTCATTGCATCACATTACATTACATTACATTACAGTCATTTAGCAGACGCTTTGATCCAAAGCGACTTACAATAAGTGCATTCAACATAGGTAGGCAAGAAAACTACTAATCACCAGAAGTCTTAAAGGGACACTTCACCGAAAACTTGTTTTAATGAAGTTTAGGACTCAAGAAACAAGATCCTGTTTTTTTTTTTGTTGTAAAATCTGTGTTTTTAGATATCTAGTAATCTTCGCGTTGAATCGCGTACATCGTGACGTTATTTACGTCACGAGAGCTAGGTCTCATTCCTTTCCGCACTACATGTTTCGGCGCGTCTCAGTCAGACCAGCTCCAAAGACAGCCCCCGTAACACTTTGTTCAACCTTCTTTCCCCACTCGGCCACTCCCATTAGCTGCGGCCAGCGGGCAACCCCCCTTGCAGAGTGAGGCATTACTTTACCTGAGTTATCTTCTGATAGTTGTACTTGAATGTTGACATGAAATACTAATCCTGTGTAGTGTTTCATAAGCGCAAGCTTGAAAAAAAATACAGCGTGGAGTGGCAGCGCTGGTAAACAAACACCGTTGCGAAAGGCTAGGATCATAATACCAAGGATTCGACAGTGATGTCAATACTATGCGACACGGAAGTAGAACTGCATAAAGATACCAAGGATGTGTCAGTGATATGACATCACTAACGAATCCTTGGACATATATGTAACTAGATGAACGTGTGCGAGGTACAGCCAGTGTTGCCAGATATTGTGAGAGAAATAAGCAGCCAGGTCTATGAAAACAAGCCCAAAAGAAGATAACTAGGCCAAGAGCACTTTACCTAGACATGGGATATTATATATTTGAAAATTACCCATCTACAAGCTCACAACGCTTCGCGACCCATTGTGAGCTTGTAGATCTGCTATTTACAAAAAAATCTTGAGGGGGAAAAAGTGCAAAATGTGGATTTTTTTCATTTTTTTTTCAGTTACTTTTTATTGGATTTTTCAGAACATGAAAACAAACATACACAAAAAAGAAAAGACTAGCACATTACTAACAAACAAAACATACAAAACATACAAATACAAACATATAAGGGGAAAATGTGGAATATTTTTGACACATATTTGTTAGGGGCTCCCTGGCACAAATTATAATTTCAGATGGGGGTCTGTGGAAAAATACATGAACATGTTTGAGAACCACTGGTTTAAACAACAATCAAAACATTTGGAAACAAGCCCAAATATCAACTACATTTTAGAAAGAAGCCGCTTATAATAAGCAGACATGGCAACACTGGCATGCTGTTTGGATGTTATTGTTGGAGATCACACCCACATGGAACCTCCCCTGCCACAAGGAGGTGCAGTGCACCAAAGCATTATGGTCATTGTAGTAATGCAGCAGTCCAGTCAAACCCCAGTCAAAAACACATACTTCTATATTGTAATATAATAGCAGATGCCATTACTGTCTGTAACTCCTCTCACTAGCCCCCCTTTTTTTCATATCTTTGATTCGCGGGACGCGGGACAGACGGTCTAATTTCGGGACTGTCCGTGAGATCCCGGACGGGTGGTCACCCTAGCCACATATACAATACTGTACAGTAAAATCTACTGTACAGTATTGTATATGTGCCTGTCACAATGTGTCGCTGTGTTTTTGTCTTAATATCTGTATCCTGACCTGTGCTGTGACATCCCATCCTCAGCCTGTAACTGCACGGAGCATGGCTACTGTGAAAGGACTGGGGTCTGTTTTTGTCAGGAAGGCTGGACTGGAAAGAGCTGTGAGACCCAACTAAGTACCGGTATGTGAGATGGTATTTACCAAACGCTATAGCCATGTTTCCTGTTATTTGTTTCAAATAACATAATTATGAAAAAATGTGTTAATTTCAGTATGGCTGAAGTGACAAAAAATGTGTAACCTGAAAATAGAATTTAATCTACATAATAAACAACGTTGATTCAAAATATAGGTTTGTTTTTCAAGACTTAATATGAAAAATTATTTTTTTATAAAATGTCATTATGAAAAAAGATCATTACTGTAGTATTGGACGATGATGGCAGTGGAAGCATTGCAGGGTTATTTATTCCACAAGTGCTTTATTGCATAATTCAGTTATCAACAAAAACTATTTCTATGGTAAAACGCACAGAAAATTAGTTTCGAAAATGTTATTGATATTTGCCATTTCACTGGCCATCTCTAAAGCGTCATCGTTGTTATGAACATAAAGTAATTGTGTGACTTGTGTGTCCTGTTTCCTGATAGCTGATGTCCCACAGTGCTCACCGGCCTGCTTTGCAAATGCTGTGTGTAAGGAGAACAACACGTGCGTGTGTAGACCTTTCTACGTGGGAGACGGCTTCACCTGCACAGGTACTGTACCATGCAGAGGGATCTCATGCGCACACACTCACGCCAGATGCTACACAGCCATTCTCACACACACACACACACACACACACACACACACACACACACACACACACACACACACACACACACACACACACAGTAAAATCCTGACTGCTAAATTATCCATTTGTACACTCTCTGCATCTCTGCATCCATTTGTACACTCTCTGCATTTCAATAGGATGTAGGTTATTTATTTATTACACTACAATACAATGCAAAAACATATCAGTTACACATTACACTCCCTTTAAAATACCACTGAGGATTTTGTTGTGTATTTCTCTCTCTCCTGCCTCTAGTGGCGGACATGTGTAGCATCTGGAACGGAGGTTGTGCCAAGGTCGCTAAGTGCAGCCAGACGGGAGAGAAGGTGAGCTGCGCGTGTCCCAAGGGACACTCCGGGGACGGGTTCTCCTGTCAGCCCATAGACCCCTGCGCCTCGGGGGAGAACGGGGGCTGCCACGAGCACGCCACCTGCACCATGACAGGGCCGGTGAGAAGAACAACGCACTAAACTAAATACGTTGTCATACGAGGAATAGCGAAAGTAGACGATCGACAAGTTCACAACACGTTGCATTGCAACGCTTTATGAGCTTGTAGATCTGCTATTATTGAATTTTGTTTAGATACCATGTGAGAAGCGGTCCACTGTAAAAAACCTCCGCGTTCATTTTTATCTTCATTTACCAACGGGTAAAAGACCATTGAGGATTTTATAGTGTGACAGCATGATTGGTGTCTAATTGCTTGCGTATGTCCTCCGGTCGTCACCAGGGGAAAAAGAGGTGTACATGCAAGGACAATTACGTGGGTGATGGCGTGACTTGTGAGGTGAAGGACCTGCCGCTCGATCGCTGTCTCCAAAACAACGGCTTGTGTCACCAAGATGCCCAGTGCTCTGACCTCCACTTTGAGGGTATGAACACAGCGCTCAACACTCACAAATTACACACGGACACAGCATGAATTTACATTCCACTTCACTTCAATATCCAGGCTGAAAGTGCTCCCATTGCAACTGTTTTCCAAGATGGTACAGAGGTACAGTAGCCCCAGCCTTTTCTCATCTCCGAGAAAAAAAGCCTGGTAACAACCTAACGTCTATGGGCGGGACTTCCATCGCATGTACTATTTCCCCCGGAAAACTATATTTTTCGACCAATCACGGCACAGGTTTCATGCACGGAGAATGTAAACAGATCTGTAAAGCCTCAACGTAACTTCCTTGGACTGTACTTCCGCAACATTCCAGTACTTCCGTTCAGACTCAACTGGCTATAGATCTTGCCCAAAGAGGCAGTCCTCAGCAATTAGTTAAATCCCCTATTCAATCATCAGCCAGATATATCATCAGCCAGATATACAGAACTCTGAAATATAATTTCCTATTCCAGCAAACTGTGTTTTTTTTAATAGCCTGACTTTCCATTTTGTTTATCTTCATTATTCCTGGGAGTTTTTTCATAACTGTTTCAGTAGCAACATCAACTCCACTAACTTTGCATTGTTGTTTTAAACTGCAACGCGCTGTTTACCTTCGTCATTGCATTCAAAAGACGCTGATTGGCCCCCGTTGCCAAGAAAACCCACTGGAGGACAGTAACACCAGAACCTAAAGCCCGATTTATACTTTGTCGCACGACAATGTTCCGTGCCGAAAATAGCCCGGCAACGCGTTGTGAGCTTGTAGGTCTTCTATTCTGTGCGATGGAGCATAAATTAGGCTCAAGATCGCTCTCAAGTGTAACAACAAATCCGTCCGTAACATGCACTTCATGTGTTGAATGAGCATTTCTGCAAGGGTTAAGGTTATAAGTGGAAATCACTGGAAAGTCCTGACAATTATAGTAATTGTGTGTGTGTGTGCGCGTGTGTGTGTGGTAGATATACATACAGCTCATCCCTGGGAAACAGCACGGTAGATTACTTTATCACGGACATAAACCTGGCATCGCTCAGAGCTTTCACAGTCAGCCCGCAAACACCCCTGTCAGACCACAACAGAACCACAGCCTATCTAAACAGATCAACACACAGACACAAAGAACAAACGCCAAACAAACTACATACTATAAGAAAACGTTACAAATGGAATGAACACAGCGCAGAAGCTTTCCAAAATGCTATTAGGCAAAAACAAGTCCAATCACAACTGGATCAGTTCCTAGAAAAAACCTTTGAAAAAAACAGTGAAAGTGTAAACAGGGCAGTAGAAGGCCTCAATCATATATTTGAACTAACAGCCTCACTAGCAAACCTAAAAGTATCAAACAGGAAAGCCAGAAAAAATGTTGAGAATGACAAATGGTACGATAACGACTGCAATAATCTCAGGAAAAAATTAAGGAAACTATCAAACCAAAAACACAGAGACCCAGACATCCACAACACACGTCTCCAATATGGGGAAACACTGAAACAATACAAGAAAACAGTAAGAGAAAAAAGAGATCAACATGTTAGAAACCAACTGCAAGATATCGAGGATTCCATACAGACAAACAGCTTCTGGGAAAACTGGAACAGACTTAATAAGCTAAAACAGGACGAACTACCCATCCAAAATGGAGATATATGGGTGAACCATTTTTCTAGCCTCTTTGGCCCAATCGAGAAGAACAAAGAGCAAAAACAAATAAAAGATAAACTACAAAACCTAGAGTCAGCCATAAAAGACTACCAGAATCCACTAGATTCCCAAATCAACCTAAAAGAACTACAAGACAAAATAAAAACACTTAAAACCAAGAAGGCCTGCGGGGCAGACGGTATTCTAAATGAAATGATAAAATTCACCGACCTCAAATTCCAAATAGCCATACTAAAACTCCTAAATATCGTGCTCAGCTCTGGGATCTTCCCCAGCACATGGAATCAAGGGCTGATAACGCCACTCCACAAAAGTGGAGACAAATATGACCCAAATAACTACCGCGGGATCTGTGTAAACAGCAACCTCGGAAAGATCCTCTGCATGATCCTCAACCACAGAATTCTAAACTTCCTCACAGAAAGCAATGTCCTGAGCAAATCACAAATTGGCTTTCTACCAAAATATCGCACAACAGACCACATTTACACTCTAAACACCCTAATTGACAACCAATTAAACAAAAACAAAAGCAAATTATTCTCCTGCTTTGTCGACTTCAAAAAAGCATTCGATTCAATTTGGCATGAGGGTCTGATGTACAAACTGTTGGAGAGTGGCATTGGGGGGAAAACCTATGACATCATAAAATCAATGTACACTAACAACAAATGTGCAGTTAAAATAGGCGAAAAGCACACAGACTTTTTCCCCCAAAGCCGAGGAGTTAGACAGGGATGCAGCCTGAGTCCAACACTCTTCAACATATATATCAACGAATTAGCAAAAACGTTAGAACAGTCCACAGCTCCAGGCATCCCCTTGGCAAACACAGAAATCAAATGCTTACTTTTTGCAGATGACCTGCTGCTGCTGTCTCCAACCAAGGAAGGACTACAGCAGCAACTTGATCTCCTACACAAATTCTCCCAGACATGGGCCCTGACAGTGAACCTAACTAAGACTAAAATCATGATATTTCAAAAAAGATCCAGCCGCCAAAACCATCAATTTTTCCTAAATACAATCCCACTAGAACAAACAAAAAACTATACCTACCTTGGCCTAAACATCAGCAGCACAGGGAACTACAACCAAGCTGTAAAGGACCTGAGAGACAAGGCAAGAAGGGCATTCTATGCTATCAAAAGAAACATCAAAATAGACATCCCAATTAAAACCTGGCTTAAAATACTGGACTCTGTGATAGAACCAATTTCCCTCTATGGTTGTGAGATCTGGGGACCACTAGCAAACCATGACCTTGAAAAATGGGATAAACACCAAACCGAGACCCTACACACAGAATTCTGCAAATCCATTCTCCGTACCCAGCGAAAAACACCAAATAATGCATGCAGGGCAGAATTAGGACGATACCCACTAATTATCAAAATAAAAAAGAGAGCACTTAAGTTCTACAACCACCTAAAAGAGAGTGACCTAGATGCACTCCATAACAAGGCACTCACACACAGCGAAACCCTAGAGAGATGCCCCCTCAGCCAGCTGGCCCTGGAACTCCGGGCACAAACACAAACAGAGCCACGAGATAGAAAACCCATTGGACTAAACCAAATTATAAAACAGCAAAAGGAAAACTACCTGACACACTGGAAAGAAGCAACACAAAAGCAGAGTAAACTAGAATGCTATCTGGCCCTAAACAGAGAATACGCAGTGGCAGAATACCTGAGCACCGTGACTGACCCAAAACAAAGAAAAATCTTAACTAGGTACAGACTCAGTGAGCACAGTCTTGCGATCGAGAAAGGTCGTCACAGGCAGACCTGTATCCCGAGAAAAGACAGACTATGCACCCACTGCACACAAAATGAAGTGGAAACCGAGCTACACTTCCTAACCGTCTGTCCATTGTACCAAGACATCAGAGACACATACTTCCCACAGATTACAACCACACACGGAGATTTTGAAAACATGACCAATGACAAAAAACTCCCATACCTGCTGGGCGAAGTACAACAATGTGCAAACACAGCAGCAAGATTCGTGAGTTGCTGTGATAGGAAAAGGATATCAAACGGAACACAACCACCCTAAAGACTAATCATTGTGTATATTCCGGCACTATACCTGCACCCAGTGATCTTGGTACATAGAAATTGACCTATCGAAGATTCTGACTTTCAAATGTACATATTTTTTGTTTTGATTGTATTGCTGTATTGTTGTATTATGCTTTCTGCTTTGGCAATGTAAACGTATGTTTTCTCATGCCAATAAAGCCCTTTGAATTGAATTGAATTGTGTGTGTGTGTGCAGATGCGACAGCCGGTGTGTTCCACTACCGTTCAGCTAATGGACAATACAAGCTCAACTACACTGCGGCGCAGGAGACTTGTATAGCGGAGGGCGCCACTCTGGCTACATACACACAGCTCAGCTATGCACAGCAGGTGAGGAGGACAGTATACTAATGCAATGGTTCTCAAACATGTTCATGTCAAGGACCCCCAAATTGCTGTATGTATGTATTTGGCCCACGGACCCCCATTAAAAAAATATTTTGTGCCAGGGATCCGCAGAAGAGAAGATTTGTGTTAAAAATGTGTAAAATTATTCCAAGTTTTTCCACATTTTCACAATAATTTTCAAAAAGAAGATAGCTAAATATAAAATAAGTTTAAAGTGGTTAAACTGATGCTATATGAACACATTTCCCACTTTGAGAACCACCGTACTATAAATCACACCTCTCCGCCTCTCTCTGTCTTTTCAATCTCGAATGGCAGGAAATGTGTCTATAGCAATGATTACTATGGGAATAAAAAACGTTAAAAAAATAGATTTTAACCAAATATCACAAATACACCCCCTTTAATTTAGCCGTGTGTATAGTTAAATTAACCACTTGAACTTCAGCATCCATATTCTGGGAGGGGAAATAACAGATCTACAACCTCACAACGTGCCGCGTTGCAACATGATGTGAGCTTGTAGATCAGCTATTTTTGGCGAAGAGGAAGCTCCCGCACCCCCAGATGTCTTCGGACGGGTTCTGACTGCCCATCCGAAATGGACGTTTTTTTCTAGAGGGTTTAACCCATTAAGACCTGAGGACGATTCTAAAAATGTCTTCTAAATCCTAACAGTTTTCTGAAAAACTTATATTGCTATATCAGTGGTGCTCAAACTTTTTCATGTCAAGGACCTCCAAAATGATATGCATTTGACCGCCGACCCCCATCTCAAACAGCAGGCGGTGCCTTCCCGGCTTTTAATGGGTTAAGACTTGGAACCGCTTAAACTTTAACCACTTAAACCCCATATGGGTAACCGGAGTCCCTCAGGGCTCAATACTAATGTCTTTTCTGTTTTCTGTTATTGTGGGGAAAGCTTGCGCTGAAAGTAGCCGATTGACAAGCTCACAATTTGACGCAACGAGTCGCATTGTGAGCTTGTCGATCTGCTATTTTCAGCGCAAGCTTTCCCCACAACACCGATGCTGGGGTTAAGTGGTTAACACTGAGGATTTGACTGTGCCGTGCCTGCTGTTCAGACTAATTGTGGTTGTTTTCTGTAGGCCGGCCTGAACCTGTGTGCAGCCAGCTGGCTGGACCAGGCCCGGGTCAGCTACCCCACCACCTACGCCAACCCCAACTGTGGCTTCGGTCACGTGGGCATCGTGGACTACGGCACGCGCAAAAACCTCAGCGAGACATGGGATGCTTTCTGCTACAGGATGAAAGGTGAGAAGTGTTGTCAGTGAGACGCTTGTGGATCTGCTATCTGTCTGTCTGTCTGTCTGTCTGTCCATTCATCCACAAATACATACACATACCTAACCATATAAGTTGATTTAAATAGCTATTTTCAAATAGCCGACGTTTGTAGGGTTAAATTTGTAGGGTTATATTTTTGCTGGGGACCCCCTCAAAGACCCCTGGGGGTCCCTGGACACCACTTTGAGAACCAGTACGTCATGTGTTGGTACTATGCCTGTGTTGCGTTCCAGAGGTGAAGTGTGAGTGTAAGGCGGGCTACATTGGAGATGGCTCCATCTGTACTGGCAACCTGTTGCAGGTCCTCACCTCCAGACCCTCCTTCTCCAACTTCCTCACTGTGAGTTTTCAAAAATGTTTACAATTCATCATCCGTTCATATTCGTTCCGTTCAACTTTGTCGGTCCGAGTGCAAAGGGAAAGGGAAAACCAGCTGATCTGGGGCGCCCTTGCAAGCAGTGGTGGAAAAAGTACTCAAATATTTTATTTAAGTAAAACTATCAATACTGAGTAAAAGTACAAAAGTATTGGTATTGGTATCAAAATATACTTAAAGTACCAAAAGTAAAAGTACTAAAATGTTTGAAAATAGCAGAGCTTGTAGATCGGCTGAGGGCATTCAGAAAAAACTCTGGATATCTCGTTGTGTGGCACTGAGAGAGTTAAGTACATTACTTGAGTAAATGTACTTAGTTACTTTACACCACTGACTGCAAGCAACAACAGCGCAGAGTGTAGACTGCGTTTTGTACAGGGCCTGCCAGAGCTATGGGCTCATAATCATAATAATTCCAATCTTTGTTTTTTTTTTCTATTCCAGCAAGTCCTGAACTACTCGCAGGTGTCAGAGTCTGGGAGAGAGTTCATGAGACGACTCAGTAACCTCAGTGTGCAGTCCACTCTGTTTGTACCTGACAACACTGAGCTCTGGGAGAACCAGGTTGGATATAACTGCAATGCTGCTCTCTCTCTGTCTCTCTCTCTCTATCTCTCTCTCGCATGCACGCACGCATGCACACATACAGATATGTACTCAGTAAAATCCAAAATGTTGAGGTCAATTTATGCTTTGAGCGACAAGTGTCGACCAACACGCCACACTATATGTCTCTCAATGTGTGTGTGTGTGTGTGTGTGTGTGTGTGTGTGTGTGTGTGTGTGTGTGTGTGTGTGTGTGTGTGTGTGTGTGTGTGTGTGTGTGTGTGTGTGTGTGTGTGTGTGTGTGTGTGTGTGTGTGTGTGTGTGTGTGTGTGTGTGCGCGTGTGTGCGTGAGCAGACTCTGTCCCAGAGGGACATAGAGTACCATCTGTCAGAGGGCCAGGCTCTGCCTCTCAGTGAGCTGAGGAACGGCAGTCGGATCAGAACCCGCCTGGGCAGCCTCACTGTCTTTGGCATCGCCGACTTCCTCAACCCCACAGTTCTGGTGAGTTCTCTCTGTCACTGCACTAGCACTGGAATTGGCAAAATGACTAAATTGAAGGGGAAAAAGATATGACTGATATATGACTATTTTATGTTTTTGACATCACTATTAGTGATACTGAAATGACCTCTTATTTCTTATGAAACTAAGAAATAAGAATAAGTGGATATAAAGTTAGATATTAATTTGAATATTATAAAGTTAGATATTAAATTGAAATGAGGGGGTCATACACTGCCGCCGTTTTTTCCTTTTCTCCTCTGTAAATATAGCTTGATGACATGTATTAATGTGTTAATATGCTATGCCTTGTTGATGAATTGAATACATAGGCTAAAAGGATAACATAAAAAAAGTCCTGGGGACTTGTTTCCACCTAAGTGTTTTACTGTACCTCCGTGCTGTTTAAATGTTTTGACTAATAAAGTATTCAATCAATCAATCAATGAATGTGTCAATGCTCAGAATGTGTGGAAATTGTAGAGCAGAGTTCACATATACACATGAACTGTATGGCAGCGATTCCCAACCTGTGGGCCCTGAGGATATTCCAAGTGGGCCCCCAAATAATTGGCAAAAAACTCATACTTATAACATATTTTTTTACGGTATGTAAAAAAGAAATCATGGTATTTCTCTTTAAAACCTTGGAAAAAAATTAGTTTTCATTGTGGTACCGATAAATAGGAACTAAATAGGTTCCATTGATCCAAGCCGGAACACATGCTCTGAAAATGTACATGGCGGCCATGTGAATTGGTCAGATACAGGTACTAATTAATTGAGTACAATGGACCACAATGGAAACAAGCCCCTGGGGCTTTTTGTAATATTCTTTTAGCATAACCTTTGACTGTACTACCTGTAGTGTTAATAATCATGTTAACTAATTAAAAGCAGGAAAGCACCTGTGTCATTTTAGATTTTATTCAAAAATTGCAAATATACAAGCTCACAGCGCGTCACCTTGTGCCGCGCTGCAAGCTTGTACATCTGCTATTTTTGAACATTTTTGAAAAATCTTGAAAGTGTGCTGATTTAGAAAGCATTTATAGAATCGGCCTCAGGTCTTAATGAGTTAGTAAAGTATTGAGTCAATCAATCAATCGATGGGTGCGTCGCGAACAGTGGGCTGATCCAGAAAAGGTTGCGGGAACCGCTGATGTACGGTATATGTCCACTCACCAGTCACACTGCATGCCTTTGTCTCACCAGGCCTCCCGTTACATCAACGACCGCTTTATCACGGACTCCGACATCCTGGCGTCCAATGGGATCATCCATGTGCTCCGGGGAGCACTTAAAGCCCCGCCTCCTCGGCAAACGGTGCGTGACCTTGTGCACGACGTGCAACACCTGAGAACAGACAAACCGCCGGCTTGTGTTTGCTCAAAGCTGAGAGGCGCTGAATTGTGATTAGTATGCTGAATGCTAAATGCTTAATCACTTTCAACCTGGGGCCACCAGATAAGCTGTATGGGTAGAGAGGCTACCTGGCTAACAGAAGGCCCCAGGTTCGATTCCCTGCTCCTGCAATGTGTCGATGTGTCCCTGAGCAAGACACTTAACCCTAATTATTTTGAAAAATGTTTGAATTTGTTTTGAATTTATATATTTGTTTCCATAAAAATGGGTCTGCAGCCCAAAAATGGGTCGGGACCCATTGTTTGGGAACCACTGGCATAAGCTAGCGGTGCTTAGGTGGTTGAATGTTTATAATGTGACGTGGAGTGTGGGTTTGTCCTGTGCCTTTGAACGTTGACAGTGTCTATGACTGCCGACTGATTGTCCGTCCTCTCTCTCCAGATTCCCGTGGCGCACAAGGCATCGCTGGGAGTTGGGGTGGTGCTGCTGGTAATACTGGTGGCGGGGGTCATCTTTGTCGGCTACCATTTCTACACCCATAAAACTAAGCCCTTCCAGTTCCACTATTTTAAGGTATGTGTGCAGTGATGGAAAGTAACTAAGACATTTACTCAAGCGTGTGCGTGTGTGTGTGTGTGTGTGTGTGTGTGTGTGTGTGTGTGTGTGTGTGTGTGTGTGTGTGTGTGTGTCTCCTACTTATTCTTCATTCAGTTTTCAGCAGTGTTAATTTTGACAGCAAAGCTTGATTTAGTTTTAGTCATAGTCTTTTGAGTACAATTCTATAGAGTCTAGCCATATTTTAGTCATCTGACATGTTTTAGTTTCAGTCTAGTTTTAGTTGACAAAATATCATAAGATTTTAGTTGACTAAAACTACGTTCGATTTTGGTGGGCCGTGATGCCGTCATAATGCGTGATTTTTACTTAGCTGTCGAAAACGCTTGTAGATCGGCTATTTTCGGAGCGTGACATCAAACAAAACCAAACAATAAAATGAATTACTTCTACTGGATCTCTTCACCACTAGTCCCTCCTTAACATTTTTGTCTAATTTTTATTTGTTGACGAAATTGTCAATATATTCAGTCATAGTTTTAGTCATCATAGCTTAGTTTTGATTTAGTTTCGATTTAGTTTTCGTCAGTGAAAAAAGGTGGTCGCCGAAAAAAATTCTGCATTCGTTTTAGTCTAAGTCGTTTTTTTTTAACAGGACGAAGGTGAAGTGGAGTCTTCCCCTCCAGACTGTGACCCCAGCATCTGTAACCCAGTGTATGACGGAGGCCCAGAGCCTGCTGCTGCTGAGCCCACCTCTTCTGCTGTAGGTCACATTACTGTCTTTGATTGATTTAGTACTTTATATTAATAAATAATTGATACAAAAGTATTGGCAACAAAATATACTTCATGTACCAAAAGTAAAAGTATTCATTATGCAGAATGTCCCAAGCTTTGTATGAAAATGTTTGAAAATCCTTTGAAAATAGCAGATCTACAAGCTTTTTCTGTGTGTAGCTGACGAATAGCTCTCATTCACAGGCAGAGGACAAGCATGAAGTGGTGAACGGTGGCCCCTACGACCTGCTCCAGGACAGCTAAGAGGTCCCCAGGCCCCTGTTCTTCTGGCTAGAAACCCCCGTTAGCTACCGGAAGCCGTTTGGTGTGGATAGGACATGCTACTGAACATGCATGCCACCTTAAACCAGCATTTGAAAACTAAGGAAGGCTGCACCGAGGGACGTTTCTCCTCTTAACTACTGACAATTGCTGGCATCTCCTTGTGATAAAAAAGGGCATGGTTCTCAGAGGCCTTGGAGGAAGAACAAGGAACAGACAATGTTGCCAAAGTTTATCACGTTTTGAGATGAGAGACATGGAGTCCTCGCATCCGGAAGAGCTGTTAAGGTACAGTCGGGATCTCACCAACAGTTACTGACATACCGTATGGATTCTGCCTACTTACATTTAGCAATGTTTGGTTACTAATGTTGTCATCTATATCTCTGACCACTTCCAGAGGTGGTTTGGGCGACCTAGATCTTCAGTCTTGAGATGCATTTACAGATGACTTTATGTCTTAGCTCTATCCATCAAATGTTCATCTTCTCCTTGTTCTTCACAGATTTTAACTCCACATGTTCTCTCATGGTTGATTGCATTGTTTTTTGCATGTTCCTCTGTATATGGATTCTGAAGAGTACCAAATGATTATATGAATTGTTAAAAGTCCCCATGGTGTCGGGGGTTAATTTGATTAAATTGTTAAAATGTGTTTTCATGTATATTCACCAAATATCACTTAAATAAATGACAGATATATGACTTTGTTAATGGAATTCTACAATTAAGGAATATTTGTTTTATTATTACAAGTGCAGTATTCATTCCAATAGTCAAATCAGTTTTTGATAGACACCCACACATGAAGGAACCATCGACCAGCAAACAACAGTTTTAACAAAAGTAAGAAAGAAGGTTACACAAGTCAAGTCTAAGCAAGTAACGCTCAAAACTAAACCAAATCCCATATACAGACAGTACCCAATTTACATCTATGGTGTGCAAAGAAAAAAATATTTTTGCTATAGTGCTTATTATTACCCCAATGATGAAAGAAATCTGGTGTGTGTATACAAGTGTACAGAATACAAGTTGTTGGAATGGTCTGATGGTATGTTGGATTCCTAAAACATTGAGTACACTCCCATATCTCCCAATTTGCCTGGGGAAACAAAAAGCAAAATAAAAGCAAACAGATCTGAACGTGGGCAGTAGCACACCGTTTCTGTGCAGTCAGCTAAAACAACCGTAATTTAGTGCAAGTGAATTTCTTAAAAAGTGCTTCATCTAATCTAATAAATTTGTTTTACCCCCTCGTCAGCATTATTTAACACTGGGTCAGGCTGTAAACTAGTGCAGATACATGCACAACACCTCTGAAGCAATATCCAAGACACCGCAATGGTGTTCAAAGGGAGAGAATCACATTTGGTCACTTGTAGTATAAATGCAGCTTAACCACTTAAAGGGATACTTCACTTCCGGGCCGCCGACACATTTAAAAAAAATATTAAAAATAAATGAAAAAAGTTATGGAAAATTCATGGCCCCCTCACGCATTAGAGTGTCCTACTAATGTGTGAGGGGGCCATGAATTTTCCATAACTTTTTTCATTTATTTTTAATATTTTTTTTAAATGTGTCCCCGGCCCGAAAGTGAAGTATCCCTTTAAGTCCTATATACACACACACACACACTAGCTGTATGACAACTAGAATAAGCTCAAAGCGTCACAATGTGCGACGCAGTGCGAGCTTGTGTCGGCAGATCTATTTAAAAAAAAATGTGTGTATGAAAATCTTTACCCATAACAACGTGCCCAAAATGGGGAGGGACACGGGCCTATTTCACGAAAGCAGAATTGGGGGTTAAGCCTGGATTTAACACCTATCCTGGCTTAATTTAGCCAGGATTAGCGATGAATTGGTTTCATGAAAGCTGAATTATCTTGCCAGATTAGTTTAGCCAGAGCACCCTGGATAAGTTTATCCATGACTCGATTTCACGAAAGAAAATGTACGCAATCCTACCTTAGTTACCATGGAAATTTAGCTGTGAAGTTAGCCTGGTAGGGACCAGGCTAACATTTCAAGCTTACTTAATCCAGTGCCTTGTTCTTCAAGTTTTTCCACAGTTAATTCAACACATGTGTTTGTATATGGACTCATTTTAATGACCCTGCATCGAGGGGGTGGGGGGGATTCTACCATTTCGTAATTCATTGTCAGTAATCCATCCTATCAGCGTTTTACGACGACGTCGTATCGACGTTGTAAAAGACGTGTCTTTTCAACAGATATCTCTTTACCCACTGGGCACACACAATACAACGCCCATCCACAATACAACGCCCATACGCCGTGCATACGCCGTGCATACGCCATGCATACGCCGTCCATACGACGTCCGAGTCAGACCTCAGTCAGCAGCTGTTTTGCAAAAAATACGTTGAAACAACGTCGACACACGTCTGACTCGGACGTCTTATGGACGGCGTATGCACGGCGTTTGGGCGTTGTTGTATTGTGTGCCCAGTGGGTAGAGACGTCTGTTGAAAAGACATGTCTTTGTGCAACTTGAATTATGGATTTTTGATTGCATTTTAAGTTTTAGATGGCTTTTCCCAACCCCGTAGCCTAAGACGGTGAACACCAGTGATATTGTAAGTTTATTAAGTGGAATTCATAATTCATAATGGACCCTTCGCTAAACCCCACCCCAAAAGCGATTGTCCAATGCCAGCTTAGCAACCGTTGTTAGCCTGGCATAGGTGTGGCAAGCTTTCGTCACCTGCCATAGCTGTCAATGTTATTTCGCCCGCACACACACAATCATTTGCAACATAATAGCAAGAATAGGAATACCACGATAACGCAATGGTGAC
Organism: Gymnoscopelus braueri; assembly: GCF_963280865.1. Classification (NCBI taxonomy): domain Eukaryota; kingdom Metazoa; phylum Chordata; class Actinopteri; order Myctophiformes; family Myctophidae; genus Gymnoscopelus; species Gymnoscopelus braueri. Next base: position 39,688,784 of record NC_137625.1, on the reverse strand, counting down.
TATGAACCACGTACCCAAACCCGTTGGAGGCTGCTTTTCCCAATAAAAGTATATAGGACTCCTATATACTTTTATTGCCCAAATAAATAAATAAATACGGTACACAATGTTTTGTTGGGGTGTCACAGCCCCCCCACCATATCAAGCTCAGCTTCTTCTCAGTCCTGAGTCCGTTCTCCTTTACAGCTGTGAATGCTGGACACCAGAATGCTATGTGCAGTACTAAATATCAACCAGGATGAACATGTTACCAACAAGCATCTGTATGGGGGCCGGGCTACCAAGGGTGAGTGAGAAGATGGCAGTCGGGAGAATGGGGCTGGTCGGTCATTACCATTGATACCGGGAGCTCCCATGCCAGCAGAGGAGGAAAGAGTAAGGAAAGATGTATGGAGGATCGACTCGCAGTGCTCGCAGCTGGGTACAGTGTCTCTGTCTCTATTCAGGACTGATTGGTCTGTTCTGTGAAGACATCATTCTTCAACTCATCCTCAGGTCAGTGTAACATCTCTGTATGAACACCCTTCCTGACTCAGCTCCTTGCAGGCAGGGAGGAGGAGCACAGACACTCAATGCTCATCTCTGGCAGCTTGTTTGTTACGTTGCTCTGGCAACCATTCATTTTAGGAATCTAAAAATGCTAGTTTAAAACGTTATCAATATTTGCCTGTTCCATACAGAAGTCTGTTTATGTGGTGTCGAGTGTACAAGCCCAGTCCACGTCTATTTCAGAGCAAAGCACACTTCTGGTTAGCTGACGCTCCGTCTCACTACACAGCAGCGGCAAAGTTAAACTTTTCTCAACTTTGATGCTTCCCATTTTGTTGGCTCTGCCTCCTGCTACTCAACATAGACAATACATTGAACCTCACCACTTTCTCAGAATACTGCTGCTGGTGTGAATTCACCGTTGGATCAGGTAACACAGAAAGCTAGATTCTTCTTCCTCCTGGCTCCCAAACTGTGGAATGACCTTCCCTTGCTCAGTCAGGACTGCAGACTCACTCCCCATGTTCCACTGCAGTCTGACAACACAACTCACCATATCACTTCTTTTTGCATGCTGATAGATCCTGATTATACTATGCAGATGTATGTTGCTTACTCATTCATATATGTTATGTATGTTGTTTACATAACATATATGTAAACAACATACATAACATATATTAGTACAGTATATGATGATATACTGTACTAATATACTGTACTAATTGCTTGACCACAAATGTTAAGAAAATTATTTAGATAGCATGTTGTTTTAAGACAGATGCTAGTTTCGATGTTTACCTGGTATCCTGGTTACTTTTTAGCACTTAATTGTGTTTCTTTACACTATTTACGTGACCATTTACCCTGTTCTTTGTAGACTAGTGTTTATGTCATTACTCTGATCTTACACTTTGTAAGTTACTCTGCTTTATATGCATATATAGATATCTGATCCCATGTGAGCATCTGGGTGTGAGGGAGCGCTCCTCTCTCACACAGAGAGACGTCTACTCCTCCTGCGCCTCCTCTCTGCTGCTCCTCATGCCCTCCTGGTGTCCACCCACACACTCACACTCTGAGCACATACACTGGCCCAAAGGAGCAGGTGAGAACACACACACACACACACGCACACGCACACGCACACCAACAGGCATCGTCCGTAACCCTCATCACTTCACGGTGGTTAAGTTTCCATCCAAATGGTGTGCATATTTGCATTATTTCCAAAAACTGTGTATTTCCATCCACTACTGTATTCTGAGAGTGCAACAAGGTTGCATAATCAACTCCCTCTCTCTCTGTGAGTGTCTCTCTGTATCTCTCTCTCTTTCTATCTCTTTTTCTGTCTCTTTCTGTCTCATTGTCTCTCTCTCTGTATCTCTCTCTCTCTCTCTCTCTCTCTCTCTCTCTCTCTCTCTCTCTCTCTCTCTCTCTCTCTCTCGTTGTGAGTTTCCAATAGATGTGAATTACCTTCATTACCTTCATTACCTCTGGGACGCAAGACTGGCTGTATCGACTGCTAACAGGTTAGCATGGACTAGTTTCATAGTTTAATTTAAGATAGTTTTAGTAGACATTTTAGTTCACATTTTTCCTCCAATTTATTTTAGTTTTAGTTTAGTCCAATTTAGTCTAGATTAGTCCCTTCTAGCCTAATCTGGTTTGGATTAGGAATTTAAGTTTACTGTCTACTCTAATGAGTTCCTTAAAATGTGTCTGAATAATCCCTTAAGGGATGGGCTGTGTTGAGGCCAGTCAGTGGTGGAAAGTAACTGTACATTTACTTAAGTACTGTACTTAAGTACAATTTTGAGTTATTTGTACTTTACTTGAGTAATTCCAATTTCCAATACTTTTACTTCTACTCCACTACATCTCGGATCCAAATATTGTACTTTTACTCCACTACATTTATCCAAAAACTTTAGTTAGTTACTTTGTAGATTTTGATTATTATTACAAAACATACATTACCCACTTCAGCCCTACTGTATATACATTTCGGCCATTTGAAAATAGCCGATCTACAAGCTCACAATGTGTCCATGCGACGCATTGTGAGCTTGTAGATCGGCTATTTTCAAAAGATTTTTATACATTTGAAAAGGGACATTCTGCATAATGAGTACTTTCTACTTTTGGTACTTTAAGTACATTTTGATACCAAATTTAAATGTAAATTTTAATTCCAGACTTTTAGTTGTAACAGAGTATTTCTACATTGCTGTATTGATACTTTTACTTGAGTAAAATATGTAAATACTTTTTGCACCACTGGTTGGGGCAGCCAGACACGAAAATAAAATGATTCATTCATTATGCATTCATTCATTCATTCCTTCATTCCTTCATGCAGCCATTCGTCATACGTTATAAATTTCTTCAACATAGTTAAAGGGGCCATAGTCATTCTATGTGGAAGAAAGTTATAACGTAGCTTTTCAACTTTTAATAACTCCCCCATTCTCTCTCTCTCTCGCCATCGCCCAGGAGCACAGCGTAGTACCGGACCACTCAGCACTTGAACCCCAAATTTAGCTGTTCTGGGGGGAACGTTCACCAGAAATAGCTGATGTCCAAGCTCATGACGCGTCAAAATGCGACGCGTGTGAGCTTGGAGATCAGCTATTTCTGACAAAGAGATTTGGTGTAAAAGGAAACGACAGCACACAAGTACAGTTGCAACTCAGGTCTGTTTTACTGTGTATATCGAGGGTTTAAGTGATTAACCTGGTATTCTCCTGGTGTAATCACTGACAGGTTAGATCTGTCAGTGCCAGCAGTACTAGAGGTCCTGGAAGGATATAAAGTCAGCAGTACATGAGGTCCTGGTAGGACATAAAACCAGCAGTACTAGAGGTCCTGGTACTGGTAGGATATAAAACCAGTTGTACTAGAGCAGGGATGGGCAACTGGCGGCCCACACCGTCACTCAATGCGGCCCCAGACCAAAAAAATAAATAAAATAAATAAAAAATCTTAAATCACAAAGAAAAACAAAGTAATCTAAACATATCCGAAATGGTGAACTATTGCCTTCAACTGTTCCAAACATGCAACTTTCCATGAACCATTTTAATTACAACAGTCCACCAGTAGAGCGCGCTCTCGTTTATTTTAATAGAAGCCTTATTAACTATAATTCTAGTGTTCATTTTTGGATATTTTTAAGCCAAGGTTACAGCAATACTCTGAAAGGCATACTCAAGAATGTGAAGTTTTGTTTAGCAGTACAGCTGTAGTAAGCTAGAAGCATTACTAAATGCTAAATAAAAACAAAGTTATAACAAATAATAATAGTTAATATCCCTTATTTATCACATATGTGACTATTATGGGCTTTTTGAGTAATGGGGTACTACTGGCGAGAGTGCCGATAAACAGGGGCGGGCTGGGACCAAAATTCAGCCCTGGCATTTTGGTCCGAACCGGCGCACCGCCCCCGGACCGTTTTGCCAACGGGGGGGGGGGGGGGGGGGGGGGGGGGGTGGCCAGAGTGATTGAGGAAATGTTGTGGCCCTCACCATCTACAAAGTTGCCCACCCCTGTACTAGAGGTACTGTGTCAAAGAAACATTGCCAGGATAGATAAACTAGCTGTCTTGGGAATTTAACTCGTGAGATTTCTGTTCTGGGCTGTCGCCATAGAATCATTATCTAGCCATCAGCCCACAGTGGCCTTGTAAGCCATTTGTATTAATATGTTGTATTTTATAATGCAGTACCATTCAGACATACCATATGTCGCTATCGGTCAGAATTATTTATTTTTTTTCTTCATAAATCAGTGCTATTGAACACCCTTTATGTCTGAGTGTGGGTTTTACAAATATTGAACCATTGAAAAGTATTAAAAACTGCTTAAAGACTAAACCTCCTAAGTCCATTGTATCCTCAAACTGTCGGTCAATGTCAAACCACCTATCTGCTGTTTTTTCCATCATTGATTAGAATGACAAAGTCAGACGGAAAAACATGAATGGTCAAAAACCTCCTAACTCCACTTGAGCTGTATTTGGGTAAAGTGATGATAATATAAGGAAGGACACGTTCAAGTATCTGACTACAATGCATAAAGTCACCACCAACTTTAATGAGGCAGTATTGTGTTCTTAAAACTTTTTTTTCTTTTTTTTTTCCTGAAAAGTTTATATTTTGGACATTTCTGGTTTCTGCCCGACAGCACAGATATACAGTACTCCTGTCAGGACTTGACTGTGACAAACATATTTCCCTGTGTGGTTATGAATATGTAGGGGAAGAAAACTGATTATTTGTATTGATAATTTACAATTTGTATATAAACACAATGAGATTATTCTAATGATGCTTAATCTCTAAATATATTATTTTGTGAATACCAGACTGGTACATTTTTGTATTTAACTGAATAAATTGTACAGTTTGATTGCAAATCACATTTATAGCCTTATACAGTTTCCATACTGTTAGCTGATACATAAAGATGTTCCCTTAATTAAAAAGACTAAAAAGACTAAAAACTGCTGTTTGGACGCCATCTAGTGTCCATCAGCAGACACTACATCTGTCTGAGGATATGGGTGTAAAATGTATTTCAGATTTAAAAAATGTTTTACGTTAGGGGTCTTCAACAGGCCTTTTGTAGACAAATGTATTTACATCAGTGTGTTTATGTAGTTTATCAATGTTTGATAATAATAATAACAGCTAATGTCCCTGCCTTGTTGACATAATTATTTTAGCCTGCTTTATATCATGTTCTTTATGGTAGTTAATAGAAATCATATTGATTTAGAGGGAGGGGAAGCATAATTTCTTAATTCATTTTCAGTAATCCCATCAGCGTCTTTTTTTTCTACCTCTTCTTGGACGTTGTATAAACGTCATACAGACGTCTTTTTTGATGGTGTTTTTGCAACGCAGCTGACTTTAATGAGGTCTGACCATAGAGGTATAATATACAAGTAAGACGCGCGAACGCTGGAAGCGAACGCAGCTCGAAAATATTGTGTATTTACGGACGTGTGTGTGTGTGTGTGTGTGTGTGTGTGTGTGTGTGTGTGTGTGTGTGTGTGTGTGTGTGTGTGTGTGTGTGTGTGTGTGTGTGTGTGTGTGTGTGTGTTTTGACTGTAGCTGCACTCTGGCGCACTCTGTCGGCCGCACCCAGGCAGTGCACTGCACACAGTCAGACGGACACACAAGCCGAGCAGAGTTTCATAGTAGGCTCCACTTGGGTGGAGGCGCCGCGCCTCCTTCCGCGTTCGCAAACATCACAAATCACAATACATGGAAATAGGAGCCAAGGAAAATCAGGCCAGATACATGGATGAAATCTGAGAAAATGTATAGGGCACAATAGCAGAATAAAAATGAATCACAATACATGTAAACTAATAATAACAGGGGCCAGGCAGGAATGAGGCCTAATATGTGGATACAAAAACAACAACACTGAAAAATAATAGGACAATATAGCAATATTAATAGCATAATGCATCCTACTGAATTAGGCATACTGTTGTGAGATGCTTAAATCAAAGAGCAATATTCTGGTGGGAACATTTGCTGAGAATAGCCAATCTTAGACGTACAGTACAAGCTCACAACGTGCCGCACTGCTTTGCACTGTGAGCCTGTAGATCGGCTATTTTTGGCAAAGAGGTTTTGTAGAGCGAAAAAAGAGCATACCAAGTACCGAGCCAAAGGTAGTGGTACACAAGTAGAGGGCTGTCTGAAACACTGATGCAAAACACTGATCAGTGCTGTCAAACAAGTCTATCAAGCTATCTATGAAATCTATGAAAATGTTTAATCTGCAACATCATTTTATGAGGTCCCTGCTTCATCCCTCTCTCTGAGCTAAGGGGTCCCCTGCTGAAAAAAACAGCTTAGACCAGCCTAAGCTGGACCAGCTGGTTTTAGCTGGTCTTGGTGGTTGACCACCTTAAGGTGTGTTTTGGACGTCCAAAACACACCTTAAGCTGGTCTTGGTGGTTGACCAGCTTAAGGTGGTAGGTTTTGCTGGTTTAAACTGGTAGCTGGTTTAAGCTGGTAGCTGGTATTTTTGATGGTTTAGCTGGTTTAAGCTGGTAGCTGGTATTTATGATGGTTTAGCTGGTTTAAGCTGTTAGCTGGTATTTTTGATGGTTTAGCTGGTTTAAGCTGGTAGCTGGTATTTTTGATGGTTTAGCTGGTTTAAGCTGGTAGCTGGTATTTATGATGGTTTAGCTGGTTTAAGCTGGTAGCTGGTATTTATGATGGTTTAGCTGGTAGCTGGTTTAAGCTGGTTTAAGCTGCTATCTGGTATTTATGTGTATTCAGGTGTATTCTGGATATGCAGTGACCAACTTTGCTGGAGAGGATGCATGATCATGGTGAATTTCAGCCAGGTGCCCACAGCACGTGGTATATTTAAAAAACAGTAGCCTACAGTAGCCTATATAAAAGTGAGCAAAATCCACAAAGTCATAAATAATCATGTATCAATTTCATACATAACAATAATTTATTAAACACTTATAAAAAACCCTCAAAAACAACATTTAAATAACAAATAAATGTATAAATAAACACATAAATACATGAACTTCAACCTGAGGAACACACTAACACAACACAGTGTTCAAATGACTGGAAAAGAGTGAGAGAATATGAAAAATCGGACAGATCCGTCTTGATTACATGACTATGGAGATACTGTATACCGATGTGTGTGATGTTTGGAAAACATCTGTAAAGTTGCAGCCAAAAATGTGTCTTGCAAAAATCGGCCTGCTGGTGGCGCTATAAAGCATTACCCCCATATCAACCCCCCCCTACACAGACACACAATTTCTTGTCCTTTCTATTGATGTCCTGGCCATGGTCCATGGCCTTCCTCTTTGTGAGAATGTTCTGCCCCTGCAGCCACCAATGGAAACAGTCTGAAAGAAAACAAACAAGAACCCCCAACAATAAAACAAATATAATTAGCAATATACTGCATGGGGTGAGTTAAATGAATTGTGATGTTTTGAGAAAAACTTAAAGTAACTTAAACTTCACCCATTTTCAACCTTATCTTCATATAACTAACTGATCCTCGCTAATGTTCATTATACAATGGCACCATTTCTGTCTACTCGTTCTGCCACTCATTGGTGGAATGTGGACAGTTCAGAAACCTGCCTACCAGTGACATCACCAATGGAGATTCCAAGCTAATAGAAACTACAGTGTGTCTCTACCTGGAAAGTTTGCATGCAGAAGTAGAAGCCATTGTTCTTGCATTAATAATGAACAAATAAAGTTGTTCTAAATGACCAAACCTGCCTACCGATGATGTCAAAGGTAGGCAGGTTTCTAAACTGTCCACGACCTATCAACGAAACACAGAGTGAGTAGACATAAATGGTGCCATCTTAAAATGTGTATTAGTGAGGACCAATTATATGAAGATGAGTTGAAAATGGGGTGAAGTGTTTTTTTAACCCCGTGTTTCAGTTCAGTTAGAAAACATGCATTTGAATGAAAAAGGTGGGTGGACAGTGGGCAGGCAATAAGTCAGATGGCTACAATGGACAACAACAATTTGGGGGAAAAAGCTACCCCTGCCAAACATGCATGTAGGGCTGCCACTACCAATTATTCTACTTGCGATTATTCTATTGATTACTTTTTTGATCTACAAGCTCACAACACGTCCAACGAGTTGCAAGCTTGTAGATCGGCATTTCTTTCAGCCATAAAATCGATTTTATTACAATAGAGTATTTTCTTTTATGATTGATTAATAAGCTTAATATAATCTCTTTTCCAGAAGGTGACATTCCCGTTTCCCGATCAGTTTTTCATAGCTTCATTTGATTGGCTACAACCAACATCTCCATATGTGTTTCTGGTTGAAACAGTATGCTGCTGAGACAACCAAATGAAGGTATGAAAAACTGAACAGGTAACGCTAACGGGAATTCCACCTTCTGGAAAAGAGAACTACAGTCATGCACAGAGCAGATTGAATTATGAGATCAAGTCATAATGAACCCCCCCACCCCTCAGTAAACATACCTCTTCTGAGTCCTGCGGTCAGGGGGGTTTGGCCTCCCCCTTGCTAGTGGGGCATTCTTTGTAAGGCTCCTGCATGGTCTTCAGGGTTGTTGTCCCCCAAATGGCAACAGCAAGCTCCTTCATGAACAGGGAGTCCTTGGTGTTTGCTGCCACCATCTTCCAGATCTCCTTTTCGAGCCACACACCAGAGCCAATGTGGACCTGAAACAGAAGAAAACAACACATGTTTTAGAAATTAAAAAACATTTTACCATGACATTTCAGACTCATTTTTGACAAAAGCAGGCCCACTTCAAACAGAATTTACTGTAAAGAAATTACATTTTCAAGGACCCCCAAATGTGGACCCATTTAGAAAAGAGTTGGTGCCATGGACCTCCAATAGAGAAGATGTTAATTGTTGGATTACATTTAGTACAGAATTCTACAACTGTCTATACTGTAGGTGGGGAGAGTTGAAGTAATTCTTATACAGTACATTGTCATTGGATTACATTCTAGCTGGTAAAATAGTAGTGAAATTAACCTTTTCCACCCGGCATCCCTATTTTGTTCATGCCATAGGCAAAACTGTTCAAAAATAGTTCAAAAATAGCAAAACATAGCTGATCTACAAGCTCACGATGCATCATGACACGTTGCCTATTTTTGAAATGATAACTGTTTCTTATTTAGCTGGGGACACTGTGGAACCCCACTTTTAAGAACCACTGTCCTACACAGTATGTTTCTTCAATACCTTGTCACCGTTGCCGTCAAACATCCCAGGTGTCGATGCCAAATCGTCTGACTCGGGGGAAGAGGAAACGGAGGAAGTTGCAACTGAAAATGTAGAGAATCATATTTAAGCTCCTTTTGGCAGTATCACAGTACTTATATTGTACACATTGTCACCATTTTCCGTAGAACAGTATCACTGTCTAAACACACCTATGCTGTCACTGGTTTGCTTATCTGCAGCAGGGATGTCAGGCTTTGCTGCAGAGCTATATTGGGGCCCTTCCTCCAGTTTCTGTTTTGCAATCTCTAATTTGTTGCATCTTAAAGCATGAACAGGGTACGGAAAAATAAAAAATAAAAACTGAATTGATGTATGCCTTAGTAGGATACCAGTTTAATAATGAGCCTAGCATCTGTCCACTCCATTTAACATGCTTTCTATATAATGTTTTTTAACATTTGTGGTCAATATCTAAGTAAAAAAGAACATGAGAACAAATAACCAACATATCGATATATACAAAAAGAGAAGAGCAAACTCATGCAACTGTTTCGTTAACATTAGTCATTGCTTACTTAGTTTTAAGATGCTGTAGGTCCAGCTCCAACTCTTTGGCCTTCTTCTGGGTATGACTGTACTTGACATTTCGTCGTGGATAGCTTGGGGAACAACAGCATCTCCACCGTATTCAGACGAGTCAGAGTCTAAAGGTAGTGCAAGTAATATATTTTGGATAAAACAAGATGTTTTTTGTTAGAAAGTTAAAGTGGAATAAAATGTAATTTTATGCAACCTGTATCGTAGAGTATATTAATACAATATAACTTATACAATCTGTATGTTAGAGTATGTTAATACAAATAATACAATATAACTTATATAATTGGGGTGGTTGTATTTAGTCTCCCTGCTCTTCTATTGAGACATTTAGATAGTGTCAAAGGTCATGTCTCACCTAGACACAGGATCTGACATGAATTTTGATCTGATGGTCAAGATTCAATGTATCACCTGAGCAAGCAGGCAGGCTCTATTAGCTCAATGGTAAAAGGTTACAGCACTTGCTCAGGAAACCGGGTTCAAATCCGGGGTAGAAGAGGAAAGTTACATAGTGCAGCTTTAACCCATTAAGACCTGGGGCCGATTCTAAAAATGCTCTCTAAATCCTAAAAGTTTTTTGAACATAAAAGGAAAAAGATTTGAGGTACAAATGTTCACTTTAAAACATATATATTCAAAGATTTTCAAAAATAGCAGATCTACATGCTCATAGCGCGCCACTCGGTGTCGCGCTATGAGCTTGTAGATCTGCTATTTTTGAAGCCAAAGGTCTAGCCAAAGAAATCAAAACAATTACACAGATGCGTTCCTGGTCTAAATGGGTTCAAATTTTGTATGCCCACTTCTTTGTGTCATCACTTCCAATTGTAACTTATTTATCCTGTATCCTGTATGAGTTCTGATTGGTTAAATTTGGTATTCCTGGAAATGCATTTTCGGCTTACTAAAGAGGTGGAGAGTCTGGGAGACCCCTGTTACTGAACAAGCAATGATTACTTTAACATTTAACAAAACAATATCACTTTACCTTCAAACTGTTTTCTTCTCTTTGTGGGAGGGGGGGGGGGGGCATAACACATAATGGTTCTCTCTGGGTTCCTTTTTCTCTTTTAGTAGGGCTGCAAACCATTCATTTTGGCCACTGCAGCCAAAGAAATGTGTAATAATAACACACACACACACACACACACACACACACACACACACACAGACAGACAGACAGACAGACAGACAGACAAGGGAATCATTAATGTTCAGAGTTCACGGGATATTAAAACACTCTGTAGCTTCATCACTGAAAGCGTGTGTCCACACACACACACACACACACACACACACACACACACACACACACACACACACACTCACAGACGTCATATTCTGAATTTAGTTTTGAGCGGCACACAGGCAAGCAGTAGTGGCCTATATTATAAATCATATTGTATATTCCCACTATAATTTATTGTAATTATTGTCATAATCCCTGTATGAAGACAAATTAAATAACTAAACAATGTGTAGAGTTGGGTCATGACATGAGTCACTTGTGAGCAGCCTACGCACTTAATTATCAATACAGTAATAGTAGGCTAAAACGCCTACATAAATAGTATTTCTGTGTGTCAACACTCACCTAAAATGTCCGCCGCTTCTTCTTCTTTCTTTTATCTTCTCTGAAGCCGGTTTATAATTATTTTTGATGAATCCAAAGCAACGCAATTTATCTAACTTTCTATTGAAGTGAGAGCTGCAATTGTGTGAGAGCTGCAGCCTGCAGGCAGCTCGACTCAGACATTCATTCTCCCCGCGCATCGCGAGCGGTCGTGAGCATAGAGTTCAAGGGTCGCGAGCCTGCTGAGACAGTGTTGCCAGATTTTGTGAGAGAAATAAGCAGCCAGGTCTGTGAAAACAATTAAGCCCAAAAGAAGCGACATTTGCACTTTAAACCTATTTGAAAATAGCCGATCTACAAGCTCACAGTGCGTCGCATTTGCAATACATTGTGAGCTTGTAGATCTGCTATTTTCAAAAATAATAAGTGAAATATTTCACTATTATATTTACAAGCAACTTTACAGAAAAACAAGCCCAATGTCACTTATAATAAGCAGATATGGCAACACTGCTCATCTGTAAAAACAGATGTACAAGCTCACAACACGTCAAATTGCGACAAGATGTAGATCTGTAGATCTGTTCATTTTGGTAACCATTGCAAAAAAAAGTGTTATTTAGAATCAAACTAGCATATTATTTGCCAATTGCAAAATTAAGTAAATAAGTTTGGATGAATGTTGTTATTGTTATTATTATTATTGTTATTGTTATTGTTATTGTTATTGTTATTGTTATTGTTATTGTTATTATTATTATTATTAAATATATTATTTATGTCACATCACAAGAAAAGGACAAGAAATGTAAAGTAAAATACAATTCAATACAATACAATACAATACAATACAATACAATACAATACAATAAAATATACTGTATATACTGGGGGGGGGGGCAATTGTAACAGAAGAAAATCTTCACAGTCTAATGGCAGGCATGATGTCTCCCCGGGATCCAAACTAGTTAAAATAGCAGATCTGCAAGCTCACAACGCTTGTAGATCTGCTATTTTCACTGCATGCTTTGTTTTATTAATTGATGGAATTTCTTAGATTTTGTATTTATTCGTTTTTTTATTGATGAAGATTTTAGATTTTTGGGTGGGAAATGTTTTGAAATAATATAGTAATATATTTTTGTAGGAAACAAAAAAAGGGATCTTTCCTCGTGATCTGTACATGACCCACAAATGGGCCCCGATCCACTGTTTTGGGAAACACACACGTGATCTAACCCAGTGGTCCTCAACCCTTTCAGGCCGCGACGTCCCAAAATAATCATATTTGAACTGGGGACCCCCCACCCTTAAAGCACTTAGAATGTAGGAGTTGATGCATTACATTTAGTTTGACTCTATTGTGAAAATAGCAGATCTTCAAGCTCACAACGCCTCGCAAGGAAGGTGTTGTGAGCTTGTAGATCTGCTATTTTCAAAATGTTTTCTTATATTATTATTATTGTTAGACAATTTGGCCAATGTTTGACATTTTTTATAGTATAGTTTGTTGATTACTTTTGATGCAGTAATGGTGGGGTTTTTTTAGGTACTAAAAAGGTCTTAAAGGTCCTTAAATTGTCACTTCACTGTCTTCTGGGGACCACCCCCAAATCACGTGGGGACCCCCCTGGGAGTCCCGATCCACATGTTGAGAACCACTGATCTAACCAAACTTGACCAGCTGCTAAGCTGGTCTTTGCTGGTCTGTCCAGTGTCCAGCCATCTGACCAGCTAAGTCTAGCTGGTAAGCTGGTCTTTGCTGGGCAGTCCACCCATTTGACCAGCAAAGACCAGCTACCAGCTTGGCTTTGCTGGTCAGTCCAGCCAGCCAGCTGGCTGACCAGCAAAGACCAGCAGAATCCAGCTTAGTGACCAGCTAACCAACTACACTGGCAAACCAGCCTGACCAGCCTGACCAGCTTGTCCAGCCTGGTATGCCATCTAAACCAGCTTAAGACCAGCCAAGACCAGCTAATACCAGCTAAAACCATCTAAAACCAGCAACCATCATAAGCTGGTTTGTGCTGTTTTTTTCAGCAGGGTCATTGGACTAAAACACGTTGAAGACCCCTGCATTAAAAGAACATTCCACTCCATTCATTTAAGAAAGTCTGTTTTATCTACTACTCAGTGAGAGGCTGGTGGGGTCCTATAGCCCCACCCATGTCCTCCCCCTCTGCTGTAGCTCCTACAGCTCTGGTTCTCACTGTGTGGTTCCAGGGGATCCCCAAAATATTAGTTAATTAATATAGCATAAATATCAGTTTAACCACTTAAACCCAACATCATACTTAGGCTATTCTACAGGTCCCCATTCTACAAGCTCACAGCACGTCACACAACAAATAATACAGTTTATACACTATTCCCAGTTTCTGTATAGTAGTATGTATATCTGTCTGTCTCTGTAATCATGATTTGTGTGCATGGGGATCTCATCTTAAACAAGCTTAGTGCTTAATGAGACTCCCAGTTTAGTAGAACTAAATAATTCTACTTCCGGCAGGTTTCCGGGTGCTTCAAAACGCCACTGAGCACATTCATTGAAATGATAGCTGGGGGCGGGGCAATCCGCCCTCTAGTTATATTATACCTCTATGTTCATAGATCATGGCTTTTAGATGTGCCAGCCTTATTTTTTAACTCTATGGTGCCAGCCCCTTGAACTTCTTGCCTTGTGATGAACTACTTTGTATTGCTTCGCTTTTGTCAAACAAACATTATTGTCGCTGAAGACCTCAGCATGTGGACTTAATTCCAAGGGTCTTCCTCCAGGGTGTCATTAATGTTAGAATGACCCGTTCACATTAGTACACAGGTTGTTTGTTTGATCTCCCCTCCCCCCGTGCCACACCCTCTATTTGTAAAGTCGGCGTGGCTCCAATGTTCCAATCACCCGCAGCACTCAGCCCCATTACCTCTCACGTGAATAGGAAATGTCCTTATATCTCAGTGTCCAACATGTTATATCAATCAGATACAATAACATGCATAAGTAAATCAGATGTTACATATCAATCAGACATAATAACAACCATAGATCAAACAGATAAATATAATGTGCCTTTGTCACAATACTGTAATTTCGGAGAGTCTAAAAATGAACCCAAATGGGATTTTTGCCTGCGTTTTTCTGGAGGGTCTAATAATTGTGTGTCCTGTATGAGTTGAAAACCGACAGAATAAGGAGGACTACAATGATGATGGATAATGATTTGCTTGTGTTTTCCGGCAGGTCACACCGGCAGGTCACTCAGAGATCCTGACCTTCAGGCCGCCCAGGGATACCAAAGAGACACCACTTTAACGACATACACACACACACACACACACACACACTGTAAATAAATGTAAAGTTCAATTGTCATGAGGCTCAGCTGTTTATTATTTTTCATTGTTTATGTATATTGTATATGTGTCTGTGTGCTGTAGTTGGATTTAAGTGGAAGCAAATGGTCAACACGTATGGGAAATTATTCACAAAGTAATCAAAGAGTGGCAACTTTAATGCATAGACACACAAACTATATTAACAACAATTAAATGCTCCATTCTGATATTTGGCCTCAGTGTGGGAGTAGTACCACTTCTGTTTGACTTTCACTAATTCATTCTGATACCATTATAATTCCCCAAGGGTGTGGTAACCTATGCTGTATAATCACACAAGACAGAGGTGAATGAGAAGTAGGTTTGACACAACAGGGCAGATACATGTGTATCATATTATTAAGCCATCTTTGAATATATATATATATATATATATATATATATATATATATATATATATATATATATATATATATATATATTCAAAGATTTGCACAAATCTTCTCGATTTTTCAAAAATAGCAGATCTACAAGCTTGTATATCTGCCATTTTTGAATAGCCAAGGTGTAAAATAATGCTTTTTAGCTCGAATCAAAAAAATGACAGAGATGGATTCCAGGTCTTAATGGCTTAATATATATATATATTTTTTTGTAACTGAAATCTTAGCTTCTGGGGGTCCCAGGAACAACACATTTTGGGGGGAGATGGGGGGTCTGCGGTCAAATACATATACTGTACATTTTGGGGTCCTTGACATTAAAATGTTTGAAAACCATTGACATAGCATACGTTTTTTTTTTAAACTGTTAGGATTTAGGAGACATTTTGTAGAATCGGAACCTCAGGCCTTAATGGGTTAAGCCAGTGGTCAGATTTTAGTCTTTATTTGAGCCTTTAAGTAGTGCTGAGGTTAGATAGACTGTTTAACAACCTATTGACAGTCAGTAAGAACACTTGTCTTCAATAGAATGCATGTGAGGGTATAAATGTGTTAGTCCTGTTCCCTTTTGATAAGAGCTCGTGCCCGTGTGTGTTGACTGAATAAGCATACTGAGCCACGTTGCTCTCCATTTCCTTGTGCCCATACACACCTTAAAGCGATCCCTACGCTACAATGGACGGTACATGTGCCTCAAACGACAGCGGAGGATATTCACGCCTCAAGTGGCTTCTATTGCTTATGTACCTGACAGTTAATCGGTGGCACACGTAACTAACTCAGGCTTTTGGTGTTGCTGTGCCTGTGCTCAGATTACAAAGTGCTCTGGAATCATCCTAAAAAGTCTATAAATAACCTAACCTAAAGATCAGGAAACTCAATCAGCCACCTACCCATCACCTACAAGAAAAGTAATATACTGTTTACTTTTGAAAAAAGAGAGAAAAATTTAGGCAAGAAAACAGACCCTGAACGTGCATTTGCAGTTGAGCGGAACTCATTATTGTGGTGACTTGTAATGGTCGCTGAGGATGATCTCATGTTCAGTATGGTTTTATAAATCACAAATATAATAGAATGATGGAAGCATTTATGTTAAGAAACGCCCTGGCATCAGTCAGGCCGAGCTGGGTTAGTTTTAAAATGAATATTTTCAGACCACCAGACAGTCTTTATAGTAGAAGCGAAACTGAGTGAATGACAGACTACAGGTACCTGGGGTGTGTGTGTTGGGGCGAGGGCATAAAAATAGGATTCAGTCAACTGCAACATTGAATGAACTACTGAGATGATACACACTTCAAATACTTTTAAATACTAAGTTAAATGTGAGAATGAAATAGGCCTTTCACTTTATGGAGGCATTGTGTTCATTGTGTGTATCTGACCATGTAGGCCTACAGGTGGGAACAGTTCTCACAGAGGAACAAGACGGAGAACCCGACAATGATGAAGATGAAAGTGATAACGGTGATTTGTACACTACATCCTAATATATTTAACCACATTAAAACTGCTGTGGGGAAAATATGAATCCCAAAACCTTCACAGATAGGCGGTACCCTGAAATAGGCCTTTCACTTTATGGAGGCATTGTGTTCATTGTGTGTATCTGACCATGTAGGCCTACAGGTGGGAACAGTTCTCATAGAGGAACAAGACGGAGAACCCGACAATGATGAAAATGAAAGTGATAACGGTGATTTGTACACTACATCCTAATATATTTAACCACATTAAAACTGCTGTGGGGAAAATATGAATCCCAAAACCTTCACAGATAGGAGGTACCCTGTGCAAGCTCACGTGTTGTGATGTATTGTGAGCTTGTGGATAGATTATTTTCACTATTTGCTGTATTACATTACATTACAGTCATTTAGCAGACGCTTTTATCCAAAGCGACTTACAATAAGTGCATTCAACATAGGTAGGGAACGAAAACTACTAATCACCAGAAGTCTTAAGTGCATTTTCTGCAAAAACAAGCAACCAAGAGTATACCTAGCGCTAAGGTAAAAGTGCATTATATCAGCTACCTATTTCCTTAAACAGATGAGACAACAATAGCAAAATCAAATGAGCAGGAGCTAAAACAAATAAGTGTATTGACTAAACAAGATCCAATAAAACAGTACAACAATAACACAAGCGTTCGTACAACTAGTTAACAGCAAGTAGGCCAGGCAGAGAGGATGGGTAGTGTTTCCTGAAGAGGTGGGTTTTCAGCCTGCGGCAAAAGATGGGCAGTGACTCTGCTGTCCTGACATCAGTGGGAAGTTCATTCCACCACTGTGGGGCCAGAACAGAAAAAAGTCGTGATCGTGTGGATCGGCCAGAAGGACCCTTGAGTGACGAGGCAATCAGTCGCCCCGAGGTGGCAGACCGAAGTGGTCGGGCAGGGGTGTAGGCATGAAAGCTGAATTATCTTGAAGATTAGTTTAGCCAGTTCACCCTGTACCCGATTCCACGAAAGAGAATTGAAGCAAGCCTACCTTAGTTACCATGGCAATTTAGCTGTGAAGTTAGCCTGGTCAGGAGCAGGCTAACAGCCAAGCTTACTTAATCCAGTGTCTTTGTTCTTCAAGTTTTTCCACAGTTAATTCAACACATGTGTTTGTATATGGACTCATTTGAATGACCCTGCATTCAAATAAAATGAAATCAATACAATAAGATATAATCAATGTAATTATATTACTGAAATAGTGTGTGACCATGAATCATAATTGTTTCACAATGACTCATGTGATATGTCATTGTCAATGACAAGGCCTAGCTCGACAAAGTCGCTCCTTTTCAGCCTGGCTTGGCGTTCATGGAACCGAATAAACCAGGCTATACGGACCCGACTTTGTCAAGCCTGGATTTCACTTAAAGGGTTAGTTCAGATTTTTTGAGTATTTTCTGTAAGATACTAATGTTTGTGTACAGAATCACTGCACCGCGGCAGCCTACTCACACACAAAATATATGACACAAAAAATAGTACCATGTGACAGAGGGGTCGAAATTGAACGAAACCTGCTCTATATGGTAGAAATAGGTCAACAATACAAATGACGCTAGTTTTTTAAATTTATTTATTTTTAATGAGCGGCCCCCACCAAATCTACTAATCTAGCGGAACTACTTCATATTTATCAGAAACGGACCATAACTCTGACCACGGGACTCGGGCAATCAATTAATACCTTTGTAACCACTACATTAATGGTAAGTATTTCCTACAGAAAATACTCAAAAAATCTGAACTAACCCTTTAAGGCCAGGCTTATTTAATTCACCTTTCGTGGAATAGGGCCCTGGATTTGACTTAAATCCAGGCTTATTTAATTCTCCTTTCGTGTAATAGGCCCCCGGTTGACAATGGTTAACATTATGCAGTTACTGTTCCTACCCAAAGCATAGGTTGAACCTGTGAACATCGGCTGACTTGGGCTGGGTAATATCGTCACTGTCAGGCAAAAACCTTTTATCTACATCTTTCAACTTTTTAAAATATTGTTTATTAATGCTCTCCTTAGTTATACGGGTAACCGTTATAAAAAAAATATTTTGTGAAAACACTTGATAGTCCTCCCCACAATACCGTAACAAATAGTGATATTTATTATCATCTTATGTCAATATTGCACATCACGTACTGTAAGCTGACCTAATGTATGACAAAAACAGGTAGCACAAAAAACTAACACACATCCCTTGAATTCTGACAGTATAGTGCAGTAAGTTACAGTTAAGATGCAGAGACAGCGGACCTGAGAGTTTGTTGGAGGCACAGACAGTACAGTCCCATAATGTACGCAGCATATCGTCTCTGTCGGGTGAAAACCTCATACGTCCAAAAGTAGGGCATTAATTTACAAAAAGTTTAAATATGGAGATAAGAGGTTTCTGCCCGACAGCAACGATATTGTTGCTGTCGGGCAGAAACCTTGTATCTCTGTTTTTTTTATGTTTTCCCATAAATGAATGTCCTACTTCTGTCATACTATCAAAAATAGTTTACAGAAATTAGTTATTATTATTTCTTTAAGTGGTTCGGTGTGGGTTTCATAGATATTTAACCAATGAAAAGCGAGCTTCACACCAGACAGTGACGATATCAGATGATGGTAGCTGAGTGAATGTACAGTAAGTAAGCTTTGTACTGTAGCCAAGTTTGAAAATGCATCTGGGAAGGGCTTGTTTGGCGTGAGGAAAACCTGAGAGATTGTAACATGTAATATCCATCTTGGTACATGCAGGACGTGTCGCAGTACATAAAGTGGTTCTCGAATTGGGGTCCGGGGACCCCCAGGGGCCTTTGACGGAGTTCCAGGGGGTCCCCATAAAAAAAGAAGAAGATTTTGAAGATTTTGTACTACTACAAACTCACGGTGTGCTGTGAGCTTGTAGATCTGCAATTGTTGATACATTTGGAAACATCTTGAAAAAAGTACAAAAATATGAATAATTTGGACATTTATAACATACATCTTCACTTATGGGGCTCCCTGGCACAAAACGTTTTCAGATGAGGGTTCGTGGCCAAATAAATACAATTGACAAATTGACAAATTTGGGGGTCCTAATGTTTGAAAATCACTTCCTCTTCCTGGGGCTCTTGTCAGAATCCTGCCTGATTGGGACGTCCTGCTCCATCGAGGCCTTCACCTTCGACACAACCTGCGGCTCCTTGGTCCTCTTGGTCTTAGGCTCTGGCTTGGTCTTGCCGCTCTGTCCGTGGCTGCAGCCCCGCTTGCTGCTGCCACGGTCCCAGGACAGCAGGGACTTGAGGAGGCAGACGGTGGCAACGGCGGCAAAGAGAGACTGGAGCATCAGTGGCCCAGGCAGATTCTGGACATGTGCTCTCAGCCGCTTCAGAACCTGGACTAGGGCGGAGTCGGGATCGGACCGGTCCTGGTCCTCTTCCTGTGCAGATGACATTATCATGGATTAAGCAAGGGTGATTAGGCACCGACACGTATCGTAGCAGAGGTGCATAATCAACCTGAAGGGATTTATTTATCAATAATGACCGGCTACCGTCATTAACCCGCTTATTACATGGCTACTTAAAAAATGGACCCAAAAGTAACAACAAAACAAAGTATTTCCTTGCTTACGGCAATGAGTGTTGCGCTGGGCGGACACGGTCGCCTCGGAAAACAAGGAAGTGTTGATCAAATAGAAACATTTTTTGTTAACTGTATTGTCTATTTCTCACTTCAAATGTTTTCAAAAACATTCTTGAGAGCAATGTTTAGTTGTAAATGACATGGTGTGTTTGTTTACATGGCTGTCATGTTGGATACAGCATAAAATAAAGCAGCGCAGGTTGATATGAGCAGGTGCTCTGAGTCTTTGATTAGACAGCGGTCTGTTATTGAGCTCAATGGTCACTATCCAGAAATACCACACCGCTGAATTCAGCGATTGACCAATCAGAATCAAGCATTCAACCAAGGCGTGTAATAAAGCAAAATAAAACCTATTACTACCGAAAAAATGCCTAATCTGTGCAATTTGCTCTGTGTGAAACAGCGTTTTCAGCGCTCAATGCGTTTTCTTTTTTTTTTTACATTAGGACAACATTGTGTAGCATGGAATTTCTTTTTAATGGTTTTTAGTTACATTGGACGACATATTGTAGCATGGCATTTTTTTTAATGTTTTTTTTAAGTTGGACGACATTGTGTAGAATGGCATTGGTTTATGGTTTTTACATTGGTACCGACATGATACAGTTTTGATACCTTTCTGTCCTGTTCTATCATGTTATCACTTATCTGGTGCTGTATTTTTAAGATTATTTCACAAACATGAACTGTTGTATATTGTCCTTGTACATCATGAATTGTTTTGTACAAAGTATCAATGATGCTGACTATGATACTGACCGTGATACTAACCAAGATACTGACCAAGATACAGATAGAATTCCTGTTTTCTATACATCCCTAAGGTTCATGAAAATCCCACTAACCCTCCTGGACGCCCCATAGTTTCAGGCATTGGTTCTCAAACATTTCCACCTTTTTTTCCCCATCAGGCTGAACAGCTTCCATCTTATGTTAAGGACACGGGCCATTAAATCCATAGCCCCACTTCCCACAGACATAATATTAGTGACTTTGGATGTGGAAGCACAAATGTTCTTCATGGTGGTGGTATTCAGGCCCCTGAACAGTTTTTTTTAATCGCGTAGCACAGACTCAAAACCCACAAACCATTGCAATAACACTCTTGCCGAGCTAGTGCTCACTCACAATTTCTTTATGTTGACTTTTTCCCATAACCAACCCTTTTCTCCCCAATACAAAAGGTATGTACAGTAGATTGTTTGTGCCTGTTTTAATGCCAAAAGACAAAGAGATTAATAAATATGAATAAATAAATACACCAGTGTCTATCGCAGACCACAACTAACACAATCATAGTGGGGCAGTCATAGCTGAATGGGTAGAGAGGCCGTGTTGTTCGATTCCCAGCCCCGGCAATGTTTCGAGGTGTCCCTGAGCAAGACAGTTAACCCCTAACTGCTCCCCCTCTCCGTTCAAGTCTGACCACTTGGGAAGCAATCAGCTGGGTGAAGCTGAAAACAGAATTTCCCCCCACAGGATCAAAATTATTATTAAATATGAAGCATGTCTTACATTCAGTCCGTGTTGTGTTAGCATCCCCTCCAGGGTGGCATCACCCAAGCGCACTGTGGGATAGACCTCTTCCATTATGTCTCTCCTCCACCATTGTTTGGGACTAGACCTGTTCACAAACGTGCACAAAACAAAACAAAACAAAACAAAACGCCACTCTTTTATGGGATGGGTTGCAGAGAGCATGATGTCAATTTGTTTTCATCTCAGAATATGATTTTTGCATCGTATTCCTGAACCTTTCCTGTACATTTACTTATGTACTGTCCTTAAGTACAATTTTGAGGTATTTTTACTTCAGTGGAGCATTTCCAATTTTCTGTACTTTTACTTCTACTTCACTACATCTCAGAGGAAAATATTGTACTTTTACTCCACTACAATCATTTGAAAACTTTAGTTACTAATTTAGATTTTTATAACTAAACATATTTTAACCAATTAAGCTCTATATATATTTAGCTCACAACACGTTGCGATGCGACGCGTTGTGAGCTTGTAGATGTGCTATTTTCAAGATTTTTATACATTTAGAAAACTTGAAAGGGACATTCTGCATAATGAGTACTTTTACTTTGGTACTTTAAGTACATTTTGATGCCAATACTTTTGTACTTTTACTCAAGTAAATTTAGAATTCCGGACTTTCACTTGTAGCAGAGTATTTCTACATCGCAGTATTGATACTTTTACTTAAGTAAAACATTTGAGTACTCTTTTCACCACTGATCAGGACCCACAAATTCACCGAAGTGTTCGCGGCCCACCCATCTGACCACGGCAGCCGAATGTTAAGTGGTCAGATGGGTGGGCCATGTGCATTTTCAGCGCATGTTTATTTTAACGATCAATTGATTGATTAATTGAATACTTTATTAACACGTTTGAAAAACAGTCAATCAAAAGAATATGGGTTGGATCAATGGAACTAACGTAGTACACTTTGAGTTCAACATTTATCGGCATCACAATGAGAACAAATTTTACAAGGTTTTAACACATCCACCGCCAGAGGTTAATCTCATAATGTACTCACCAGTGCCAAGGTGTTTTTGTTGTTTTTTTGTTTTTTTCATGTCGCCATAGATCTTGTTAAAATCCTTAAGATTGAGCCGTGAACGGTCTGTTTACATCCGCGAGATCTCCCTGTATCTCCCAGTGAAGATCGCGTGTCAAACGGGGCATCCATGTTTGAGTTAGAGCGGATTACGTTAAACAGTGAAATGCGAGGAGAAAAAACTACAGGAAGAGAATTGAGTTTCAGTTTCGTCTGTAGAACGAGAGCGGGCGTGATCGTCGAAACCGGATCCCAAATAATTCTATTTCCTGTCATCAAACCGGAAACGGAAGTGGATCAAAAAAATTCCGAAAGTGCACCCGGACCGCGCATGCGCGAAAAGACCGCAGCCCGTAGGACTACGGGCTCGGCGCTTAACCGTTGGATTTAACGGCCCGTAGAACTACGGGCCCGGCGGTAAAGGTGTTAAAGAAGAAAAACAAGTTATATTATCATTCAAATCTTATGTTTTTCCAATTATTTGGGGGCAATATCCGGTCAGGAGGTTGGGAATGGCTGTGATAGAGTGAATGTAAGTGTGAGTACTGACCCGTCCTCGTCTTTGTGATAGACTGAATGTAAGTGTGAGTGAGTACTGACCCGTCCTCGTCTTTCCCAGTGAAGCGGTACTTGTAAAGACTAGCTCGGAGATATGTGGGCGGGGCTTTACTGAACGGATACAGGTCCTGGTCTTTCTGGAGCAGGTCAACCACTACAATGAACACACACACACACACACACACAATACATAATGTACTATGGCCTATCTAAATTACATAATAAATGGAAATAGGCAATCTACAACTATTTTTGAAAATCTCTCAATATTATTCAACAGATTAATTCAAACAGATGAATGGAGAAGACGATGATGCTAAATGTATTAATAATTGTGATTATCTCTAACATCTGCGATAAGGCGATTATGTAATAATTGTGACATAATGGTGAACTCACCATCCCCCTTTCCCTGCAGCAGAGCCTGGACCAGCCCAGTGAACCAGCGGCCATGCGGCCAGCCGCCAGCTGGTACCACCTGGGCTGCCTGCTGCCACATCAGCCAGTCCAGTCGGGCCTGGTAGGGGGCTACTACTGGGGGTGCCATATCCACATTACCAGGCCTATACATCCACTGGATCTCCTAGGGAAGTCAAGTCAAGTTACGCTTATTTGTATAGCACATTTAACCTATTCAATCCTGGAAAGCATCTGTGTCATTTTAGATTTTAGCTATAATATGTATAGCAAATTGGTTCTCAAATCATTTGAGAACCCCCCAAGGGTCCAAAAGTGACATGTAGACATTTTACCTTCCAGGTGGTGTTGTCCATGCTGCCTTCTAGAACCACCTCAGTCCGCCCTCCGTGGTCCTGTCTGATGGTGCCAGATAGGGCGTAGCTACTGACCAGCCTATATGGCTGCACCAAGCTGTAGGCTTTCCTCACCTCAGGAATCACTCTACTGCCAGACACTGGCTCCATAGATGTGTATGGGACCTGGTCAGAGAGAGAGTCAGAGAGAGAGAGTCAGAGAGTGAGAGTGAGCGTGAGACAGAGAGTGAGAGAGAGAGAGAGAGAGAGAGAGTGAGTGTGAGAGGGAATCAGAACTTTATTGCCATATCACTGGTTTACAGGTGTAAAGAAGTGGGTGAAATTCACACGGTAAGGATCCTGCCAATCGCCACCAGGGAGACTGTGTTTGAATGTTTCAAGGTGCATCCACTTTGGCCCGGTGTCACAAACACAATAGACCATATTCACACGGTGGCCATTTTGGCATTTTGCATTGAAGAAACGGGGTGGCATTTCATTAACTTAATAGCAAAATGGCCGCCATGTGAATATGGTCTATAGGCCGTGTTTGTGTCGCTGCACTAGCGTCTCCTACAGGTTGGTCAGGGTGCATGTTCAGTGCGCTGTGTGACTCCACGTGCGTCACATGCCCCCAGTGATGCTCTTCACTGTCGGGTGGAAAGAAGCAGACTGACGACGACGGCGTCACGTGTGTATCAGCTACACCAGAGTTGGGATGCGTAACCGGGGGAAACCGGATACAACATTGAGGAACCGGTTTATCACACTGTCAGAGCTGGTATGTGGAATTCACGTCTGCTATACAATTACAAAACCGGTGGTTCTCAAACTTTTTAATTTCAAGGACCACTGAGAGTGTACAAATGGAACCAAATGGACCTGTAAGGGTCCATTTGTACACTCTCAGACCAGTAAGGGTTACAGACCTGTAAGGGTCCATTTGGAAACCCCTATAGGAATCGTTAAAGGGAATACCAGTTCCAGTTCATTTTCCCATAGCTTGGTTTGATTGGCTCGGCAGCAGTCAAATCAAATCATACAATCAAATGAAACTATGAAAAATTAGAGTTGATAGAATAATTCAATGGGGAGAAATAAAACTGATTGCAAGCTAGATGAACAGGTGATGGTTGATCTGTCTGTCTGAACTTACCACACTGAGGGTGAACAACGCTACCGCCGCAGCACCGAAGACGAACCACTGAAGCAGAGCCCAGAGCTTCCAGAACACACCCCTCACAGACACCACGGCGCTGGGAGAGAGAGAGACATTTTAGCTGCCAATTAATTGTCCTACAAATAATTGTGATTAACATTTTAATTTTGTTTTTGGCATCCAACATTGGAACATATACCGTAATATTGCACTGGGCGTAATACACACAGGAATGACTGACAATGACTGCTACCAATGATAAAATATAAATAATGTACAATGGCCAAAACAGGCCATACATTTAATACTTTTATCCTTTCAAAAATGTTCGAAAATAGCGAAAATAGGTCATCTAGTGGCTCACAACGTGTCACATCGCAAAACCTTGTGTGCTTGTAGATCGGCATTTCTTTTTTTAAATTAGCTTCTGACGATGCTAAAATTGCGATCGGGCGATTATTTAATAACTTGTGACAGGCCCCATGTACAACAAACACAATGAAAAGTGAACTCACTCCAGCATGGATGCTACCAGTTCCCAGGTGAGAGAGAGCACGCCCATCCAGATACTGGGCACCGTAACCAGCTTCAACACCTCTGCAAACTGCTGCTGAGAGAAGGCTGCAAGCCACAGGAGATGGAGAGCTCTATGAGCTTTTCAATTCATTTTCACCACTGCAGCATGAATTAACTGTTCTGGATCAACCTGTGTGACGGGGCCCACTAGTGGGCCGTGAGGATATAGCAAGTGGGCCCCCACATAATTGGCAAAACACAAAAATAATTATGATAATATAACATTATTAAAACATTAGTGTACCAATAAATGTCACAGTCAGATGGTCCTGAATGTCCCCCCACCATGTAGCAATCAACAAATGTATTTATTTTCCCGACCAGCGCTGGTCTAGCAGCCCGCTGTTCTGGTCTAGCACCCACCGTTTCCCATTGTGTTGCGCAATCGACGTTGTGCATTGGCTGCATGCTTGCCTCTCGCCGTAATGACCGTTCTGTTACTGGCTACGTGCAGTTGCTCTCTCAACACGATCAACTAGGTGTCAGACAAGCTAATACACAAAAAATCCCTGTTCTTTGTATGCTGGCTGTGGGTGTGAAAGAAGAATCAAGTGCTGCTATGTTAGACTAGGCCAGGGATCAGATTACTGCAGCACAATATTTGGGGAAACAAAGTTGTTCCCCCTTCAGTTAAAGTGAGAGACGAGAGCGCACGCACAAAGCGCATTAAACCTCCGTGGAATCAAAGTGCACCGTGGCACGTGTGATCATGGATTAGGCTACTTATTCATTGAGGTGAAAACATGCAATTTAATGTCATTGTCTTTAGGCTGCTACAGCTTACATCACTTTACATACTGTGGTAGAACAGCATTTTAGGTTTGTCAGGTCCATAAAATAATGGGTGCCGTCCGGGTGCGTCTTTCTTTTTCCTTTTTTTTATGTCGGCTCCACTCGGATCTCTGAACCAATTTCAGGTTCCATTAGGGTTTCGGTCCGTCATTTTGAACCCGTGAAGAGCTCTATGTGTATAATAGCCTATCTAATCTAATATGTTCATTATTTATTCCTTATTCCTTAGATTCCTTATTACTAAGTGATGTTTATTGAAATGCAATCCTATCCCCTTTTCATGTAGTTCTTCTAACTTTCACAATAGAGTAAGCTTGAATGTCCCTTAAATAGAAAGTCTGAAAATGACTTTAACATTTACAATCTCGTCTTTATCCGGAGCTACTTAGTGCTTATAGTAAGTTAATTCAATTCCGAGGACTCGTTGTCCATTTGGTTACATTTGTATACTCTTCAGAGTTATACCAAAACTGATGGTGATGTCATGACGTTCACCCCCCCCCCCATAATGTCCCTTCACTTTTTTCCTCCTGCTGGCGCGCTTGGCTGGCATGAGTCATTGACAGCACCCACCTATTTCGGAGGATATGGTTTTGGCCTCCCAGTTGAGCCTCAGCTGAAAGAGCGTTATGGTGCCATAGATTATGAGAACACAGATAGCCGCCTCGACCAGCAGAGTCAACCAGGACATCAGGGCTTGGCTCCAAGCTGGTGACACAAAGACAGTCGATGAAAGACCATTAGATCAGGCTGTGTCAGCAAATGATAAACTTAAACATGGCACCCTGGTGGTGGCACCGTCAGTCAGTGTGCATGTGTCCTGGGCAGTGTTGGGCAATATTACTCAGGAGAATAATATGTTACTTATTACTCCTTTAAAAAAGTCATATTATATTACTTATTTCTTGGAATCAAGAGTAATGTATTATATTACATATTACTTTTGTCCCACCCCCACAGGAAAAAAAATCTGTTTAGCCAGCTCCTTTTAGAACAGAATCCAATTTACTGTTCCCAATGTTGCGATGCGTCTACAGTTACATCTGGTAGGATTCACTTTTCATTGTCATTATGAAAGTTTCTTGAATTCTGACGAAGCAAGTTAATTAACATGAAGTAAATTGAGCAAACAGGAGGAGTACTGTGTGAGTCTTCTCTTCTGCAGCAGCAGGCTGTCCCTGCCTGCGTCTGACACACACACACACACACACACACACACACAGCGAGCTACAATATAGGTGCAAGTTGAGTGTGGTCGTCTTGTGCCGCAGCAACAACAATTATTATATTAATGTTGAAGTAAAATAAATATAAGGAACTCAAATTCAACTAGTAACTTTACTTTACTAGTAAAGTAACTACCGTACATAATTGCCAGACCCAAGGGGTCGGCCTACAGGAGGCTTTGTCGGTCGGTCGGTCGGTCGGTCGGTCTGTCCCTCTTTTCCTCTGCACACACGTCATGCGAAGTCCGGCCATTCAGATTTCAACCACTAGGGGTCTGGCAGTGCTCCGAGGAGCACCTTTTCTAGTTTTTTTAAAGCAGTAGTAGCTACAGTATAACTAGTTACTAATTTGATACTCCCAGGATACTCAAGTCTATGTATGTTAGCAAACTCCCCTCTTTAATCCTGAAATCTCAGCCCAGGGACAGTGCTGTTGACTTAACGTACTGAACACAGCTGAGCTCACACATAAATTCCTACTAAGCAAAATGTCAACCTGTCCCTGTGTTACACGCACTGCTGCTTGGCTGTGCATGCACACTCCCTGGGTGCCAGAGCAGAATCTCTGCCCATTTTTTTTTCAGATCAGCCTGTTATAGCGCCACCAGGAGGCCGATTTTTGCAAAACAATTTTTTTGCTAGACCCAGGGGGTCGGCCTACATGAGGCTTTGTCGGTCGGTCGGTCTGTCCCTCTTTTCCTCTGCACACACGTCATGCGACCAGCGACGTCCGGCCATTCGGATTTCAACCACTAGGGGTCTGGCAGTGCCAGGTCTCCTGGTTCCCTTGTTGATAATACTCCTACAGATTCTATCCCTACATCACACAAATCGGTACACAGTATCTCTATAGTCATGTGATCAAGACGGATATGTCAGATTTTTCATATTCCATCCTGATTGGCTGCCAAGATTGGCAGGATTGCGATTTCCGAGAAATTTTGCACTACATTCCCACTAGGCCGAGGAAGAAATGGCACGTGAAATTTTTCAAATCAGCTTCATGGTGGTGTTATAACAGGCCGATTCGTGTTTTTACCTATATAACTGCACCGATCTGCATGACACTTTGCACGCACACTCCTTACAGGCTATACAAGGATCTACAAACTCACAAAGCATTGCGATGCGACGCGTTGTGAGCTTGTAGATCGGCTATTTCCACTATTTAAAAAAATTTATTCATAACATGGAAACGATCATTTCCACTATTATGGAAATGAATTGCGATTATCTCAAATAATTACGATTAGGCGATTAAGTAATAATTGTGACAGGCCTAGAATGAGCTTGACATCTAAAGCAGTATTTCTCAACAGGTTGGCCAGGATCCAAACAAATGACTCACAATATGTTCTGAAACGGAAACAGCTTTCGCTGAAGAATACTACCATATTATTTTTGTTTTGGCTAAATCCAAATTTGGATCCCAGTGAGTAACCAGTTGAGAAGCATTGGTCTGATGCTCAATCTAATGGGACTGAGGGTTGTGTCAGAAGGACGTAGCCTTTTTCATAATATACCTGCCCCACTGGAAGGTCCCTTAGTGTTCACTGTTCACTTGACAAAGCGATATGAACAGCTGCAGAGAGAACCTGATGCAGGCCTCCACAGAAGGCTAAAAAATAATAACACAAATTTGAGAATAATTCAGCACTGCAGGTGTAGCACCAGGATGAGATAACACTATTTTAATATATGGCCGTATTATCGCCCATTTGCTTTCAACAAGAACTCAGGATTTGACTGTGGATGATGGGGTTACGTACTCTTGGCTCTCCTCTTCTTGCCGTGAGCCATCCAGGACCTGACGTGCTCATCATCCAGCAGGGAGAAGCTCAGAGCCATGGACAACAGGGTCACGACGGACACGTTGGTCACCAGCATAGACACCACTCCGCTCACCAGCTGACACACACAGGGACACAATATAGTGACATAGACATGACAACGTTTTTTCCAGGCCAAGGACCCCTTGGCCGAGAGAGTGATGAAGCAGGGACCCCCACTACATATTGTATAAAATAGTGTTACAGATTAAACCTTTTTCCTAGTTTGACAGCATCAGTGTTGGGTAAATTTATGTTTTTAGTTTGTTTACCCATTATCTTTTCTATTAATATGTTGGATTTCATGTTAATGTGTATTTTAACTTTTAGACATTTAACCACTTAAACCCTCAATACTTAAATGTAAAGTTGACCTTTGGCTCTGTACTTGGTCTGCTCTTTTTTACCCCTACACCAAACGTATTCCCAAAAATATCTACAAGCTCACAACGCGCTGCTACGCGATGTGCGCTTGTAGACTGGCTAACGTTCCCCTCAAAATAGGGATGCTAGGGTTGAAAGTGGTTAAAAAAGTTCCTATCAGAGAAAGAATTGGCAGCCCCCTTGTAGCAATTCTGAGGACCCCCTGTTAAAGACCCATGACATACAGTAGATAGTAACTATGCTAATCCTTCTCAGGAGTCAATGAGGAGTCATTTCACGGTTTTGTAAACATGACTGCTTAGAAATGCTTACAGGGCTCATAACAATACATGGCATGGGACTTCCGGTATGCAGACGTAAGGGGAAGGACGTGCTTCGTGGCTCGCTCCACTATTATTTCCCATTTATCTTTCTTTTCTTGTTCAAAACTACTCTCTCTAATGTGAATCGGGCGTGTTATGTCCTTGAAGCAATTCTGGCCGGCCTCATTTGAAAATATGAGTAAAAAAGTAACAACTAGATCGCAAGACACGCCGAGACGAATGGCTAACAATGGCGGACAGGAGGGGCCTACCTCTGATGCTAATGCTAGCGCGGAGCTGGATGGCCTCGACCCAGCAACAGCCAGGGCTTTCCAGGCAATGACGGAACACATCACAAAAGCGATTGATGACAAAATGAGCCCGCTTTTGCTATCCATTCAGACTGTTGTGACTGAGCTACAAACGGCTGAAAAACGGATTGTCGAAATAGAAGAACGCGTGGAAGCGGTTGAAAAAGACGTCACCGACAACGACAGCCGTGTACTGCTGCTCGAGAAACAGCTACAAGACGCAATGGAACGGCTGGATTCAATGGAGGACAGGAACCGCCGCGATAACTTAAGGATCTACGGGGCTAAAGAGGGAATAGAAGGAGGTGACCCCCTGAAATACTTCGAGACCTGGATACCTAAGCTGCTGCAGATACAGACCAAGGCGGGGTCGATTAAATTGGACCGATGTCATCGCCTCGGTGCTAAAATCGACCAGGGATCCAAACAACACGACCGACCTGCCCCACGATGTGTGATACTTAAGCTACACAACTCCAGGGACAAGAAGACGGTGATGGACGCAGCCAGACTGGCCGCTGAGAGGGGAGAGCAGCCGCGGTTCCAGGACTCGACCATTTCT
The DNA here is from genome assembly GCF_963280865.1 of Gymnoscopelus braueri. Classification (NCBI taxonomy): domain Eukaryota; kingdom Metazoa; phylum Chordata; class Actinopteri; order Myctophiformes; family Myctophidae; genus Gymnoscopelus; species Gymnoscopelus braueri. The sequence goes on along the minus strand of NC_137625.1, from coordinate 39,657,443 downwards.
TTCTACTCTGACTACTGCAAGGGTACCCTCCAGAAGCGCAAGTCTTTTGACGACATCAGAAGGCAGTTGAAAGCGAAGAAGGTGGAATACTCTACGCAACACAATGGGGTGCTTCGCATAAAACATAATGGCAAGGTAACGCTGTGTTCCACTACGAAGACGGCGGCTGATTTTCTCAGCTCCCTGGGCTGAGCTCTCTTGTCCAGCTCTGGGGACATTATTTTTGGTGAGATTTGGGAGTGGGACAATGTTACCTTTAAACCAAACAAGATAAGTTATACATTCATTTTTTCTCTTCTTTATTTTTTTTTGTTATGATAAATGGGACATATGTTTTTTCTAAATCAACGTGTAATAAGGCGAGCTACAGCTCGGGGTTAGATAGCACAACAAGTGCGCTTTTGGCTAAGCTAATGCTAGTTTTTTCTCTGTGTTCTTTTTTCTTTTTTTGCTCTGAGGAGCGTTTTTCCTCTGCCTCTCGCTGAGGAAGTCCTGCATCGAGAGTCTATTTTTTGGTGGATGGATAGTTTTTGTAGACCCGTTTTCTTATGGGTAGTGGCTAACGTTGAAAGCCCTTTTTCTTTGTTTTCAGGTACTTTAGACTATAGCTTTGTATGTTTTTATGTGTGTGTTGCTCGCTCGACATGTGGATTGGACACGTTTTTTGATGCGCTGTTATTTGATCCTGGTGCTTACTACTTGGACACTAAACAAAGACTATGGTGCCACATTACTGTTTATATTTTTATTTCATTGCCAAGGGGACATCTCTCTTTTACTTATTTTTGTCATTACTTATTTCGCTATGACAGATGTCATTGAATAGTCTTAAAATATGTTCTTGGAACGTCAGGGGCTTGCATAAACCGATTAAGAGGAGAACAGTGCTGGCCTTTTTGAAAAAAGAAAATGTTAGTTTTGCTTTTTTACAAGAGACCTATTTGGAGGAGAGTAAAGATTTGCTTAAACTTAAACACACCTGGATTGGAGACGTATTCATGACGTCCTATGCATCTAACACCAGAGGGGTTGCTATTTTAGTAAATAAGAATGTTGCCTTCAGATCCACACATGTTATAAAAGATAAAGAGGGTAGATATGTGATTCTAAGGGGTATTTTGTTTGGGAAATCTGTGACTTTTATGAATATTTATTGCCCCCCAGGATATCCCCCGGATTTTCTAACCAAGGCATTCTCAGAGTTTGTGGAATTGAGTGCAGACTTTCAATATGTGGCTGGGGATTTTAATGTCCATATGAATCCTCTTTTGGACAGACGTCCCCCCTCTGATGGTCCACCCAGTAGACGAGCGAAAACGCTTGCCTCAATATGTGATGATATTGACTTTGCTGATGTCTGGAGGACACTTAACCCCTCTTCTAAAGAATACACATTCTTCAGCAACCCACATAAATGTCACACAAGATTAGATTATTTCTTTATACCCAAACGTCTGCTTAACTCAATAACATCATGCAAAATTGGCAGCATAGTTGTAAGTGACCATGCACCAATCTATTTAGAAATCTCCTTCCGTGAGATACATAGATCTTCCAGACACTGGAGACTCAATTCCAACCTCTTGAATAATGATGTTTTCATTTCTCATTTTGTTTCTCAATTTAATGCTTTTTATGAGGTAAATGCTGACTCTGCACCTAACCCAGCCATTTTGTGGGAAACCATAAAATGTTTTTGTCGCGGTATTATTATATCCTATACAGCCAGCAGGCGGCAGCAGAGGATGGCACAACAAGCTCAGCTTGAGGACAAACTATCCCAGGCAGAAAGAGACTATCTAACTGACCCCACAGATGGCAAACTCAGGGAAGTGAATGCTGCTCGTGTTGCTGTTGAATCCATGCTGTCCCTTCAATCAGATAAGAGTCTTAAATTTGCCAAACAACGTTTATATGAATCGGGGGACAAACCTGGTAAATATTTGGCTTACCTGGCTAAAAAGAGAGAAAACTCACAGACAATTGTTTCAATTAAGGATTCTGATGGCAATATTACTTATGAGACCCAATTCATTAACACCGTGTTTGCCGCTTTTTATAAAAAATTATACACCGCAGAACAGAGTAATGATGCCCCTGAATTAATGGATGATTTTTTCTCCAGCATTAACCTCCCTGTGATCTCAGATGAGCAGAGGACTATTCTAAATGCCCCTATCACAAAGGCAGAGATCCTTAAGGCCCTCACAAAACTTCAATCTGGTAAATGCCCTGGACCTGATGGCTTCGGATGTGAATTTTTTAAGAAATTTCAAGATGTATTGGTTGATCCCTATTTGGCCATGATAAATCACTCATTTGAAACGGGGATCCTTCCCCAGTCTTTGAGGGAGGCCAATATCACATTAATCCTTAAAAAGGGGAAATGCTCTGACAACTGCGACTCGTATAGGCCTATTGCATTATTAAATTCTGATTTAAAGCTACTTTCCAAAATATTGGCGCTACGCCTTGAGCAGTTTCTCCCTCTTATTATTGATATGGATCAAACAGGATTTATCAAGGGCCGGAACTCTTCTGACAACGTACGGAGGCTTCTTAATGTTATCCAATACATGCATAGCCGTAAAGAGGTCGGTCTGGTGCTTTCTCTGGACAGCCATAAGGCCTTTGACCGCATTGAGTGGCCTTACCTCTTTCATACTATGAGTGTTTTCGGTCTGGGTGACACGTTTATTAAGTGGGTTAAGATCCTGTACAATAACCCTCAGGCAGCGGTTCTCACAAACGGCCTCAGGTCTAAAAACTTCGCTTTACAACGCTCGAACAGACAGGGTTGCCCTTTGAGTCCTTTGCTGTTCGCCATCGCCATAGAACCGTTTGCCCAGGCTATACGCCAGTCTCCTGTGGTCTCGGGGGTTCTGGTCGGAGAGAGGGAGCATAGGATTACTTTATATGCTGATGATGTTCTTTTATTTCTAACCAGGCCTGATCTCTCTGTCCCCGGTGTTATGGATATCATTGACAAGTTCGGATCCTTCTCGGGTTATAAGATTAACTTCTCCAAATCAGAAGCCATGCCACTGGGCTCCCTCCAGACTGTTCCACGGGCCCCTGACCCGTTTCCATTTCGATGGTCCCCTGATGGCTTTGTTTATTTGGGTGTTCATATAACCCCCCTATTTGAACAAATGTACAGTGCCAACTTTACTCCTCTCCTGGATGTCATAAAGTCCGACCTTGACCGGTGGGCATCACTCCCACTGTCTTGGTTAGGTAGAGTAGCGCTTATTAAAATGAACATACTACCAAGGTTACTATATCCACTTCAAATGGTTCCTATTTTTCTCTCAAGCAAGGTGGTTAAGATCATTGAAGGCTGGCTGAGCTCGTTTATTTGGAGCAAGAGACGGCCCAGATTAAAATTCTCAAAATTACAACTGTCTGGCTCTGAGGGTGGACTAGATCTTCCCAATATAAAATGGTATCAGGCAGCTGCACAATTGCGGTTTATAGCGGCCTGGTTGAAGGGTGACCAGCCCTCAATTTGGCTAGATATTGAAGCTGCACAGTGTGATTGTCCCCTCCGGAATCTCTTGTTTCTTACGGACCCTAAAACAGTGAAGAAATGTTGTAAAAACCCAATTGTCTCCAACACGCTTAGGGCATGGAAGGTGGCGAGGCTCCTGGAGGGCCGAGACAAAATAACATCACCTCTCACCTCAATTCAGGGGAACCCCGACTTCCCTCCTGGCCTTAATGACCTTGGGTTTAATTCTTGGAAAGATGGTGGTATAACAACACTAGGGAATTTGTTTGAGGGTCCTATACTCATGTCATTTGATCAGATACAACAGAAATATGGTCTATCTCGCAGCAATTTTTTCAGATTCCTACAAGTGAGGGATTTCATTCTCAGGCGCACAACTCTTTCAACTAACATAGGCACCTCTCCAATTGAAAGAGCATTGATAATGGATTTTACAAGGGGTTTTATTAGCATTCTCTATGGCCTGTTAAGATCCAATACGACTGTTAACACCCTGGATACTAAGAGGAAATGGGAGAGAGATCTCGGGGTTGAAATTGCAGACGAAATTTGGTATGAAATATTTGAAAATGCAAAGAAACTTTCTGTGTGCAATAGAGCCTGGTCGATTCAGCTAAGAACCATACACCGATTACAGATCTCTCCTAGCCTTCGGCATAAAATGAACCCTAATCTATCACATCTCTGTCTTAAATGTAAGATTGAAGAGGGGGACTATATTCACTGTATATGGTCATGTCATAAGATCAGACATTATTGGTTGGGTGTTGTGCAGCAGTTGAATGAGATCTTCAATATAGAGTTCGAACCTGACCCCATGTGTTTGATTCTGGGACTTCCTGATAAAAAGATTATTAACAAGTTTCATAGACGTTTGTTTAATCTTCTAACCTACGCTGCGAGGAAAAATATTCTGTTGTCTTGGATTAATGAGAAACCACCAACAAAAAGAGACTGGCACAAAATAATCATGCAATGCATGCCGTTGGAATTTTTAACCTGCCTCCTACGTTCCACAACCGATGCCTTCTATAAAATATGGGACCCATATCTACACTTTATTGGCCCTCAACTAGCTGATACTTTAACGACAGGGTTCCTTAACAGGAGTGATACCGCTGACCTTGAGATATAATGTCTGAATCCTTGCTTTTTTATTTTTTTTTGTTTCTCATTTTTATTTTTCATCTTTTCTGTTGTGGATATATGTACTGTGATCTGTATTTCTTGTATTTCCTTTTTGTTCTTGGGGCAGTTACTCACCCATTTATGTAATGTCAAGCACCAACCATGTATATATATATTGTGTTATATTTTTGTTTGGTCCACTGTAAGTATTTGGAATCTATATTTGTATCCGTGTCCTTTTTCCTTTGTATCTGAGCTGAGCTGTTTGTCTGTTTTGTCTTGTCTTGTTTTGTTTTGTCTTTGAAAAATCAATAAACATACTATTGAAAAAAAAAACAATACATGGCATATTTGTCCTAAAGGGATAGTTCACCCCGAAAATGACTTTTTTTCTATCGATTACACACCCCATGGAGACTTGAATTCATGGAGATTTTTTTTGTTTTTGTCGCATTCCTAAGCCAATAATTTGATGACCGGCGCCGGCTCCGGTAGGAGACACAAAGTGTCAACTTTGAGTCTCCTACCGGAGACATTAGCATCTTTCCACCGGTCATCAAATTATTGGCTTAGGCGACAAAAACGAAAACATCTACATGAATTCAAGGCTTCATGGGGTGTGTAATTGATAGAAAATAAGTATTTTTTGGGGTGAACTATCCCTTTAATGTATAATTCAAGCCATATTATCAACTACTTTTTAAGTCAGGAAAAAAAAGGAAGTGAAACACTCATTTGAAACATTGTTCTCAAAGTCACCTGTATGTAGAAGGCCCCTAGGCGGAGACGACGGAATTCAGCGAAGTAAAGGAAAGGCAAAACGATTTCAGACACCAGATGTGCCACAGTGGCCAGCTTGAGGAGCCAGTCTGGCAGCTGGTAGGCAAACCAGGCTAGAGGTGTGGGACTGCCTTGAGTCTCCAGCATGTCACTCACCGCTAGAGGGACAGACAGACAGACATCACTTAACCCATTTAGACCTGAGGCCCATTCTACAAATGTCTTCTAAATCTTTTTTTTTTTTTTTAAACGTATGTTGGTATAATATCAGTAGTTCTCAAACATTTTCATGTCAAGGACCCCCAAAATGATATGTATTTGGCCGCGGACCCCTATCTCAAAATATTTAGTTCCAGGGACCTCGCAGAAGCAAAGATTTGAGTTACAAATTTTCCCTTTAAAAAAAAATCATATATATATATATATATATATATATATATATATATATATATATATATATATATATATATATATATATTCAAAGATTTGCACAAATGTTCATACATTTTCAAAAATAGCAGAACAAACAAGCTCATAGCGTGGCACTCGGGCTATGAGCTTGTATATCTGCTATTTTTGAATAGCCAAAGAAATCTAAAATGACACAGATGTGTTCCCGGTCGTCATGGATTAATGTCCAGAATGACAAAGCCTATGGTCTATTAGTGCTCATCCACTATTTAACTTCATTAATGAACATGAACTGAAATATACTCAGCTAGTGGAATGCAAGTTTACATGATGTACAGTGTTAATTTAGACAGCAGATTTTGATTTAGTTTTAGTCATAGTCTTTTGAATAAAATTCCATTTGGTTTTAGTCATCTGAAATGTTTTAGTCTAGTTTTAGTCAACTAAAACCAATCTACAGTTGATTTAGTCTACTGAAATACTTAGCTGTGTGCCGAAAATAGCCGATCTACAAGTTCACAAGGCGTCGCTGTAGAGCAGGTATTTTCGGAGCGCAGCACCCACGCCCAGTCAAATGACTTCCAGTTCTACTGGATCTCTTCTCCAGACTAGTCCCTCCCTAACATTTGTCTAGTTTTTTTTGTTGACAAAAATGTCAGTTCATTTATTTAGGCACAGTTTTAGTCATCATAGATTATTTTTAATTTTCGTCAGTGAAAAAAGGTAGTTTTTGTCATAGTTTTAGTCGACAAAATTAACACTGATGTACTGTACTGTACATAATCTGTATAATCCCTATAAAACTATAGAACAGCCATGCCATGTGCACACATCATTCACTTAATACAAAGCCGGAACACGATGATTGATCATTAAAATAAACTCTAAAAATGCACGCGGCCCACCCATCTGACCACTTAACACAGCTGGGTGGGCCGGGGCCCTGATCCAGAAAAGGCTGAGAACCTCCGATAAGAGGAAGTTCTGAAGCTTCCTACCACCACTTAGAGAGTGTTCTCTTTTGAGTCACGTTTGACATCCCAGTTTTATGACACCGTGCCACAAAATTGGAATCATGATGAAGACTTGTAGATTACAATACTTGCAGTTGTGCTGTGCATTCAAATAGGACTGGCCTATCTACAGTTTGATGCAAGGAAGAAAATAGTACCACGTGTGTGTATGTATACTGTATAAGACAGACAGAACAAACTAAATAGCTAATAGGCTATAGGCTAAAATTACCAAAATTGATAAATACATCTTTATATACAATATATTATATAATTAGCAATTCAACACTGGCCAGCCACACCTGATTCTTCAAACCTTACAATAAAAAATAAATTAAAAAAATATTTAAGTAGACCTGGGCCATTTGGTCACAACATCGAAGTGCAGTTTGCATCCATAACTATTTTGTAGCATCGTTTTCATTTGACAACAATCGCCTCCAGGGAAATCAGCGGTTTGCATGCGGCTTGTTTTACATGACATCATGTGGAGAAATGATTGAAACATCATCATGCTGGAGGCAATATGAGCAAGACGATAATAGAGCACTGTTTCCCAAACAGTGGGTTGGGACCCATCTTTGGGTCGCGGACCAATTTTTATGGGTCACAAGTTTTTTGGTTAAAATGTTTTAAAAGTTTAAACAAAAACAATCACAACTTTTCGTCAATTAAAATCAATTCAGAATTTTTCTAAAGTATTTCATAATAAACTAGAAAATGTGCTCCGAGGAGCACAGGTCTCCGCCAGGCGAGGTGGTAAAAGAAAGTACTGTTCCTGATTAATTCTGTCTTACCTAATTATATTACATATTGTGATGTCACGTGAAGCTTGACCAATGTTAGGTGTTCACAGACGGACGGACACACACACGGACGGACAGAGGGTAAAACATACTCTCCAGAGACAGAGACAAAAAGACAAAATCTAATAATTTCCATAAATAAATGAAGACAAAATCAAGAAGTAGTGAAAATAGCAGATCTACAAGCTCACAACGTGGTGTGACTGTGGCTAGACACTGGCTAGACTGATCATGCGTGAGGAAGTGTTTCTGCAATGGGCAGATGAAGTCAGATGCAACAGGCCTTCAGTATAGCAGTTACTCTGAATATTAACACTGCATACAGTAGCGTGGTGCATGTTATGTATTATACAATGCACTATTGACATTATACTACAGTAATCATTGCAGTAGATAAACAACACAGATAGTCTGCATATTGAAAATGTAAGTCGCTTGTGCTGATATCGCCCATACCTCAGTCATCTTTTAACCACTTAAGCCCTTTTATGCTTTGTCGTATGACGAATAGCAAAAACAGCCGATCTACCAGCTTGTAGATCGGCTTACTGTTAATAATTTAGTGAAACATTTACACCAGGGTTAATGTGGTTAATAAGCTTGTTGTCAAATGTTTCCCATCATGCAACACATCCATACTCCCCCGGAACATGAATGCATCTGCTGGAAATTAAGAACACACTCCTATTCCTATGGCTAAATGTATGACTAATTTGAGCACTTAGGACCCATTTCCTACTCTGAGACGTTTGATGGGCCGGGGCCTTGTTGTTACTAACCAGTGAGTCCCCACCAGGAGGGGCTGTAGCTAGCCAACTTGGCCACTCCAGAGCCAAAGGTGAGGCGAAACAGGAGCCAGCGGGCCAGCCAGAGGGTCACTTTGTTCGGATGGTAGAAGGAGGCACACCGGCCCAGGAGGTTGAGTGGAGCAATGAGGATTGTTAGAAAGCCAGCCTCCAGCAGAAGACTGTCCCTGTATCACAGACGGGACAAATAACATCAGCTGATCGCCACATTCAACAATTCAGTATTTAGTTTGACAGATGCATTGATTTAAAAGGCAACTAACCAATTTTATTCTTGTACTTGACAAAAAAATTATTCAGGTTGTTAAGAAAGTTCTGTCAGAAACAGGTACTTCATCTTAAAACAGTTGCTTGTGCTAAAAGCAGATTTTAGGAAACAGATTATCAGGTAAGTCAGTACAGGGGGCAACTTACCATGGAAGACGAAGGAAGTCTTTGTCTACCTGTCAACAAAACACAGTCAGGAGAAACCAGTCAACAGTATATTTACAAACTCATTTTAATTTGTAAACAAATGCATGTGGCCATTTTTACTCAGTGTACTGAGTTTAGTGTACTTGTGGGCAGGGGTGGATCTACAGATATATACGGCTAGGTAGGCCCAGGCAGGGGTGCCGATTTATGTCCGCGCTATTGGGTGCGCAACACCCGTCAGGAAAATTTGCGGTTATTTTCCAGGTTTGATACCTTTTTTTTTTTTTTTTTACTTTAATGGGGTTAATGCGGTTAATTTGGTACTCCATGAAGTGAAGATGTCTGAGTTTTTTTCTTTTTTTGTGATGAGTTTGTGATGGGTGCTCGTCATTTCTCCTGGGTGCTTTAGCCCCGAGGCACCCACAGTATCGGCGCCCTTGGGCCCAGGGCCAGCCAGATCACTTCCGTGATGCGGCAGCCATATCTGGCTGGCTACCCTAGTCAATGCTTGTGATTCCACAAAGCATCATAGAGTGGCCCAGAAGCTGCAAACAAAGGTGTGTCCTCTGCTAAAAAAAATACACACCGCGCCAATTTTTGCCGTTTGCCGCTTGTGGGAAGCAGCCAAATAGACAGTGAAAAATAATTGTATCCAAGTTTTAAAAAACTCAGGCCCGCCCACATTTTTCCAGGCCCAGTCAGAAGTGTAATCCTATCCGCCACTGTGGAGTATCTGTATCTGCCACTGCTTGTGGGAGTTGGCCTACTTGTGTGATCTTAAAAGAAATAATAATAATCACATCCAAACTTGAGCCTTGTCAAGGATTTCAATTCAAGCTCAGGACTCATTCAAGCTCTACACATATTTAACCCCACCCCAGCACCCCAGGATACCTGACATAGAGAGAGGTAGAGGCTCCAGAGAACGAAGTAGACCAGGCTGTTCCTGAGGGACGCCAGGACAGCGGTTCCCAGGGCCAGCAGAGCACCCAGCAGGCTGAACAGCTCCATCAGCTGCTGTCCGTCCAGCCTCAAGCTCCGCCAGAGCAGGAAGGGCAAGCCCAGGAGATGATCGTCTGGCTCCTCCACCCGATGCACGGGCACAACCCCCTGCTCCCCGTACAGGCCTGATCCCACACACACACACACACACACACACACACACACACGTTTAGAAAGGGGGAAAGAAATGTAGTTAACCCATTAAGACCGGGAACGCATCTGTGTGTCATTTTTAGATTTCTTTGGCTATTCAAAAATAGCAGATATACAAGCTCATAGCGCAGCACCGAGTGAGCAGGATGAGAAATCCTAAACGTTTTTGCAAATCTTTGGATATATGTATTTTTAAACCGAACATTTTTAACTCAAATCTTCTGGGGGTCCCTGGAACAAAATATTTTGAGATGGGGGTCCGCGACTAAATACATATCATTTTGGGGGTCCTTGACATGGAAAGTTTGAGAACCACATAGCAACATAAGTTTTTTGGATTTAGACATTTGTAGAATCCCCCAGAAGCAAAGATTTTAGTTTAAAAAAAAATCGCTTTAAAACAATATTCAAAGATTTGCACACATTTTCACAAAAAAAAAAGAAAGAAAAAAAATTGCAGATCTACAAGCTCATAGCCCGGCACTCGGTGCCACGCTATGAACTTGTATATCTGCTATTTTTGAATAGCCAAAGCAATCTTACAATGACAGAGGTGCGTTCCTGGTCTTAAAGGGTTAAATCAGTGTACTCATTTAAATGTCATGTTACATCAACCTCCTGTAGAATAAGACAATTCAATTAAAGGGAGTGTAAGTGATTGTTTTGTTAAAAAGCTCTATAATTCAACAAGTGGCCTATGCACCAAGTAGCCTTCATTAGGGCCTTTACCCTGATAAAGGCCACTGAAACAAATGTTAACTGGTCAATTACCGGTTGGAACTAGCCTACATGAAAGCTTTTTGCCCTCATGAAGAGTGCCCTGGACTAATTTCCTGTCAACATTACCATAGAGTGTTTGTTCAGTAACAGGCAGGGCCGGATACAGAAATTATTAACTGGGGGGGCTGGGGGGTCGGCTTCCTCGGCGCCGCGCTTCTTTTTTGGTTTTTTTTTAAAGTTTTTTGTGTATTACTGCTTCCTATTGTTCTTTTGGGCTTGTTTTCCTAGGCTTCTTTCTCTCGCAATATCTGGCAACACTGCCCATGGAAAATCAGGGCAGAGGATTATTTGAATTGTGCAATGATACATGATGGAATATGATTAAGGATTATTTTGATTATGGTAAGCTCACATTTTCATATCATGACATAAATGTAACTTTTATTTTTTTAAAGATTTTTTTTGGGGGGGCAGTCAGGGCATTTGGGGGGGCATTGCCCCCCCTTGCCCATGCCTAGATCCGGCCCTGTAACAGGTGTCTCCCCATCTCAACAGTTTTTTTTTTAATAGCAAACAGAAAATTTATTTTGTGGTCTGAATACCAATTTTACAGGATAAACAGGTTATTCATATAATTTAAAATAAATAAAAAAGCAAACGCACATATATATATCCATTAATTAAAAAATAATCAGAACATCTGATTCCTATAAATATTGAGTAGAATGAATACGCTTCTGTACTGCTGTTGCCTCTGAGATGTAGTGGAGTAGAAGTAAAAAGTACAGAAAATTGGAAATACTCCAGTAAAATTAAAACACCTCAAGAATTGTACTTATATACAGTACTTCAGTAAATATACTTAGTTACTTTACACCACTGCGTCAGTCAAGTGTGCACTGTCTGACGTCATTGTCCTGCTGTGACCTCAGCCCCTCACTCACTCAGACCCTTTGATCCATTCCCAAATCTCTCTCCATTCAGTCCATTGTAATGTTTGTAACGCCTGTTGAAACGCCACGCGGCTAAACAGGGACACATACTGAGTGATGATTCACCTCATGGCGATTTGATGCCAACATAATTGCTACTCTACTGTGCCGATTGTACAGTAAATGAAAACTGTACTAAGCAAACTTTTAACTGCCTAGAAAGTCAAGTCGACAAGCTATAATAGCCTATTGGTTTGAATGAGACCCACACACACACACACACACACACACGCCACAGAACCAAGTTCATTCACTTCATTGCCACAAATATTTCTGGAGTGAAGCAATAAAAGAAGCCTATCCTTTCCTATTTACTTCTCATGATCGTTTGCTTGAAGGAAAGGAAATCAAACAGGGCGGACAGGATTCATTGGATTCATTCCGATGCACATGTTTGGCATCTTCTTACCTGGAATCTGCATATACAGGGACGCAAAGGCAAACATGTAAATCATGGCCATACTCCACAAAAACATGTGTCGCGGATATATACTAATTTCCTCCATTTTTGCCCCCAAAAAAACAATCAACCGCGGTTCCTTCTGGACAACAAAAGTAACTTCTCCTTGAAGCGTAAAGCCCACGGCAGCAGCAGCAAGCCTCACAGTTCGCACCCAGTTAAGGAAAAATGAGCGGCTTTTGGAAGGAGGAGTTTATCATGGATCACACGGTCGTCTGTCACGACCGTCATGGATGAACTGCAGCCTGGTGTTTGAACTTTCTCTTTTTTTGACCCGTGCATCTACATAAACGATACAATTTCAGATATAAAGTGCTTACCCCATGGCCACGGATGTTACAATTATGTACGGGCCCTCAGCAGTACCCGTATCTTCCGTACTGTTCAATAAAAAGTTTTTTAATCTGATCGGTGGCCATTTTCTCATATAGTTATTATGTGTCAGAGTGCAATACACCTTCCAACCGATAGGATCACGTGAGAAAATACGGAGAAATGGCTGCCGACAGGGATTAAAATGCTTTTTATTGATCAATATGGAAGATACGGGTATTTTTGAAGGCCCGTACATAATTGTAATATCCGAAGCCATGGGGTAAGCACTTTATATTTGAAATCTGAACGTTTATGTAGATGTACGGGCCAAAATTGGAGAAAGTGTAAACACCAGGTTGAAGTTCATCCATGACTGTCATATAATATATGACTGTCAAGCTTAAGAGCTACTATTTTCCGTGACACATGCCATGCGTAGCCGTTTGTCTGCAACACGCTACACACGCCCTAGACTTGTGTGTTTTGACAAAAAAATAATAATCTAAAATTCACTTCTATATCCTAAAAATTCTGGCCATGAACACACAATGATAGCTATTTACATTTTATAACACTTTATTATTCATTCCAACATGTTCTACTTAAGAAAAAGTGTGGAAACAATCATCCAAATCACGGGGTTATTTGAGGTCAACAACTCTCTCAACTCAGCTACTGTATACTCACATGTGGCATATTCCTTGATGGAATAAGGGTGATGATGCATATAGGTCCTATCATTTTGTGTATTTTTCTTCAAAACATTCAAATAAACATGGCCGCACAGAAATGGCACACATTTCTTCTCTTTTTCCCCCCCTATTGTTTTACTTCAGAAAAGTAAATAATTATATTCTATATATATATATATATATATATATATATATATATATATATATATACACACACACACACACACACACACACACACACACACACACACACACATAACCTAAACATAACCTCATAAAACTATGCCTAAACCTAACCTTATTCCTAAATGTAACCTCAGTAAAACTATGCCTAACCCTAAACTTATTTCTAACCTTGTCCTTAGTAAATCAAAATCAAGAGTAGGCTACTGGTCCGCCAAAGGCGTGTTTTGGCCGGGGTGAGCCTTCCCATTACCCTGCTACATGGAATGACTTTTGCGCAATTTAATAAAGGCCTAAGCTCATCAGGTGTAGTTTCTCCCATTGCTCTCAATAAAGTCCCTGAATCCATCAATAGTACTATCAAGTGGCAGCTTGACTCTTTTGCACAGTTTCTTTATTTCCACCTCTCCAAATGCTAGTGGCATTGCTTTTGGCCAGCTTTTACATTCCAGAACTTGGAGTTGTGCAAGAAATTGAACATACTGTGCTTCAGACTCTTTCTGTGCCACTAGGATGACCCCTTAAAAGATGCAGTGGTGAACAACCGATTGGTTAGATTATTGCTCAGACTTCTGAGAAACTGTTGCCCGTTGATGGAAACCATTTTTGGTCTGTCTGTCAGCTTAACTGTGCCAAATTTACCTTCTTTTACTGCAGTTTCAGCTTCAAGGACTTTCTTGCCTTGTTTTTTTCCCCCATTGCATCAATGAAGTTAATGCAGCGCCTCATACGTTTGTCTGCAGAGGTTAGTGTCATTTTGCGGTTTTGTAGAGCATCTGAAAGAATGCTTAACTCATTTAGTGTGTCATACAGCAGTGCTAAATCTAGCAACAATCTTATTTAAAGTCATTTTCCTTAATGGACCTTCATATGTTTTCCTATCAGAGCTCTGTTGTCTCTCATCTGTCATTGCCATGCTGTAGTGAGCACATAGTGAGTCAAAACTATCCCACACTGCAGACACTGTGGGGAAAGAACTGGATGCTTGTGTTGATCTTGTGTCTACTCTAGCACATAGCCAATTCTTCTCTCTTGTTCTCACCAGGCCGGCTGCACACGCTTTCAGTTGGTCTTGGTTTAGTGCTGATCTGAGTATACAATTTATCCATAAACATCTGGAAATGGTTCATAGTGATATGATTAACTGTGTCACCTACAGCAAGTTCCAGCCGGTGATTTAAAGGAGGAGTTCACCCAAAAAATGACTTATTTTCTATCAATTGCACACCCCATGAAGCCTTCAATTCAGGGATTTATTTTTGTTTTTGTGGCATTCCTAAGCCAATAATTTGATGACCGGGTGTATTTCCGGTAGGAGATACAAATAATCTACTTTGTGTCTCCTACCGGATACATTAGCCGGTAGGAGATGGGAATCAAATTATTAGCTTAGGAATGCGACAAAAACAAAAAGAAATCCATGGATTCAAGGCTTCATGGGGTGTGTAATTGATAGAAAATAAGTAATTTTTTGGGTGAACTACTCCTTTAAGCGATGCCAGCTCAATATATTAGGATACAGTTCAGACATTTTTGTAGCTATACCAGCTTTGCATCCCAACATCACACTGGCTCCATCACTTGAAAATGCAACTAAGTGCTTCTTCAAATATGTATCATCAAAGTTCACTGAGGCATTTCAACAGATGTTGCATAATTGTTTCTGCTCTTTGGTTGCGATGTTCAAATCAGATAAAAAAATAAGAACTCTGGGTCCTGGTGCTTGTAATTTTCAGCTTTGAGTTACACAATCAGTGTAGTTTTATCTGCTTGGGTAGTTGACTGATCGATCAGAATTGAAAATGTACCTTCTATGGCTTTGATTTGTTTGCAGAATTATTTGTGCATTTCTACACCTATGCTTGGTTATGTTTGCTGCACTGGATCTTGAGTGCAAGCTGAAGCCAGTATCAGACCCAGCTTTATCTACTAAATCCATTATCTTAAAACTATCTGAAAACGGCTTGTCGTTCTCTGCTATATAGTGCACACTACACAGACTTGAAAGCATTACGTGTAGCCGCCGGTTCTGATACCTTCATAGTGTCAATGGATTTATCAATTCTCTTTTTTTTCTTCCTCATTTACAATGTGTTCTGCTTTGCCATGAGCATCTGAGACTTTGTGGCCACACACTTTTTTCCTAAGAGACGCCAGAATAGTAGATCTAGTTGTTGTGTGTGATTTCGTAGTTAGTCCATTCTGCTGACAATCGTGAACCATGGGTTATGAAGACAGAGAAATCTGTAATGGACGAGCGAGCACACTTTGCATCCCAACTTCCCATCTTTAAAATGGAGCCACGGGTAGTGGTCCCTTTTTTGAGGCCCACATAGGTCAGGGAATGGTGAAGATGTAATCAGGTTGAACAATTCCATCTCCCTGCTGCAAAAAACATCAGAACACATTCCCAGCATATGAAAAAACAATGAGACTAATTGCCTCTAAGGGATCTTGTTTGCAAATTCAGGTTAAAGACTTCAGCAGATTTATCGGGCTGGGTTGCGTTTTTTTGGGCTTGTTTCCAAAGTGTACTTGCTTAATAGGCTTGCTTGAAACATTTTAAATTATTATTTAAACAAGTGGTTCTCAAATATTTTCATGAAAATGTTTCAGGGATGTCCCAGGGAGCATTTGTGTTGTTAGAACGTTTAAAACAAATATTCAAAATATTCAAAATTTTATTGCAAGAGTTTTTTTTAAAATAGCAGATCTACAAGATAACAACTGCTTATATCGGCTTATAACAGTTGTTAACTTGTCTTCAACGTTTTCAGGCCAAGGACCCCCTATAGCTGAGAGCTAGAGAGATGAAGCATTGTATTGCATTGTATTATATACAATTGTGTTTCAGTTTAAACTTTTTTTGTCTACTGGGTCTGCTCTTTTTTCCCTCTGCACCTATACCTCTTTGCCAAAAATAGCCGATCTACAAGCTCACAACGCCTCGCAGCACGAGGCGTTGTGAGCTTGTAGATCTGCTATTTTTGGCTAAAGTTCTCCTCAGAAAAAGGATGCTAGGGTTCAAGTGGTTAAGGTAAATAAATAAAAAAAATCATATCACACAAAGATTTGGCGGACCCCTTGTAGTAACTCTGAGGACCCCCTAGAGTTCCCGCTCCGGACCCCCTGTTGAAGACCCCTGGTCTATACAGTACTGAATGTGGCCTGTAACCTTGAATCACCAGCTTGCAATACGTCTTACGAACCACAAGAGGGAGACATAGACATATCGCTGTTGTTTACACGCAGGCAAGCGTGTTGACGTCCCTGTGGTTCACGTACGTGTGCGAGCTGTTGACGTGGAAATCGTGGACGGAGGAAAACATGGCGGCGCCCACAGCAGCCGAAGACGAGACGATGGACAAGTTGCCTGCTGCTGGTTCATCATCTCAGCCCGGTGAAGATGCAGACTGTGCCAGGGCCCTGCAGGAGGTGGAGGAATACGTGGTGGCCTTCATGGAGAAGGAGGTGGGCAGCGACGTGAAGTCACTGAGGAACGTCGGGGAGATCCTGGAGAGACTGACTGCAGAGAACAAGTTGCTGGAAGAACAGGTCAGGATCATCAGAGCCATGATGATACAGACAGAGCTGAGCAGTGGTGTTAAAGTAACGAAGTACATTTACTCAAGTACTGCACTTGTATAGCTGTAGAATACAACCCTCGTAGACGTATTTATGATTCTGACGTTTTCAATCTACGAGAGTTGTAGGGTTCACGCCCCATGGAGACAGGGACTTTCTGCACTATGCCCCGTAGACACTCCAAACATGTACAAATTGAAAATAAAGGTGCTTACCCCCAAGCCCCAAATGTTAACTGTCTCTACGTGGTAGTAGTTTAATAAATAATCCATATCCTTCAATAAAGAAGTGTTTTAATGCCGCCTGTGGCCGAACGCCATTTTTTCACCCTCGTTTACTTCCTGTTTCATTTAGTGTAATTCCGGGTTTCACCGGATGCGCCCTGTCACTACCCGTCACTACCGCCCATTGGGAACTTCCGACAGAATCGGCCACAGACGGCATTAAAACACTTCTTTATTGAAAGATATGGATTATTACATTAAACTACTACCACGTAGAGACAGTTAACATTTGGGGCTTGGGGGTAAGCACCTTTATTTTCAATTTGTACATGTTTGGAGTGTCTACGGGGCATAGTGCAGAAAGTCCCTGTCTCCATGGGGCGTGAACCCTACAACTCTCGTAGATTGAAAACGTCAGAATCATAAATACGTCTACGAGAGTTGTATTCTACAGCTAGCACTTGTACATTTTTTAAAGGTATTTTTTACTTTACTGGAGTGTTTCCAATTTTCAGTTCTTTTACTTACTACTCCATTACATCTCAGAGGCAAATATTGTACTTTTTACTCCACTACAATTATTTGACAACTTAAGTTACTTTGTAGATTTTGATTATTATTTCAAAACTAACCATTTTAACCACCATATTAACCACTTTATTATCACGTTGTGAGATTTTCATACATGTTGAACACTTGTGAAATAGGAAATTCTGTGTAATGGCTGAGTACTTTTACTTTTGATACTTTAAGTACACTTTGATGCCAATACTTTTGTACTTTTACTCAAGTATTTTTTTTATACCGGGCTATTACTTGTAACAGAGTATTTCTGCATTGCAGTATTGGTACTTTTACTTTTACTTTTTAAGTAAAACCTTTGAGTACTTTTTCCACCACTGACTGCAAGCTTGTCTACTTATTCATTTAGTTAGCTGTTTATCTTGCAGTGTGTGTAACTCATGTGACAGTATTTACCACGGCTCTGGATGCATTAACTCCCTGATTATAACTGTGACTATGCACTAAATACTATGCACTTGTGTGTGTGAGTCATATAATATATGACTGTGAATACTGAATATAGCAGCCTACTCCATTCCCACAGATTGAATATCTGCTGCTAAGTGCAAGAGACTGGGGTACTCTGCCTTGTTGCTATTTGATTTTATTTAAGTACACAATATACACAATACACTTAGGTACTAGTACTTGTGTATATTTAGCATTTTCTTGTTTCTTATGATTTTTCTATTGAATTGCAATTCATGGGAGCTTAGTAACTATGGAAAATGATTTCACCCACACATACTGGTACAACAGTGAAATTGGATTGTCTCCCTGTCCAAGTCCTTTGGGTAGCCAGTAAATCCTCCACGTTAATGTGACTCTGAACTAACTAGTTAACATTTGTACACTCTCCGAGTTACACGTGAGGATTCACACACTGTGTGAAGTGTCACTCACGGGCGACCGGAAGAGTGGGCACCTAAACATCGTGGGCACCTCGATGTTAAATCGGCTATTTTTTCCAATGGTCTGAACTCTGAAGTAATGTTAAGTAGGCTATAGGCCTACATGGTTTGAACATGCTTGAACATTTGAGGCCTGATATTTCTACAATTGCCACAAAAATGCTACAAAACCTGTTGCTAGTGCAGTCGTGCCATGACTTCAGACCATTTTCTAAAGTCTTTTTTTTTTTTTTTTTTTTTACATTTAGGAAGCAATAGCCAATTTAGCATTGAGGTGTACACACTCGTCCTTTATCCGTGTCAGAGACTAGCACTGTGTTGAGTCAAGATCTTTGTTCCTTAACCCATTAAGACCGGGATAGCATCTGTTTCATTTTAGAATTTAACCATTATTTTATACTTTGGCTATACAAAAATAGCAGATCTACAAGCCGATAGCGTGGCACTATGAACTTGGATATTTGTAGAATCCCCCAGAAGCAAAGATTAGATTTTCAAATGTTTGCTTTAAAAACAAATATATATATTCAAAGATTTGCACACATTTTCCAAGATTTTTCAAAAATAGCAAATCTACAAGCTCGTAGCGTGGCACTCGGTGCCGCGCTATGAGCTTGTAGATCTGCTATTTTTGAATAGCCAAATAAATCTAAAATGACCGAGATGCGTTCCCGGATTGAATGGGTTAACAAGTGTGTGTCCCCCCCCCCCCCAGGTGTTGACAGTATCCAGCTCGGTGCCCCTGAAGGTGTCTGCAGCCTTAACTGCAGCGGAGGAGGCCAGGGTCTCACTTGAGCAAATGCTGCAGAAAGAGAGGGCTCTCTCTAATACACTGCAACAGGTACAGAGCTGATTATTATTTTTATATATTTTTCCAAAAACCTTCCCAGTTCTGTCAGTTTAGCACTGAGCTCTGCTAATGCAACAATGCATTGCTCACTAAGCTACTCTTTTCAGCTACTGCTACTACTCTTTCAACACCGTCTTCAGCCCCACACTTTGTTCTTTGCGGCGAAAGATAGCGTACACAATGTTCACACATACAGTGCACTGGTAGATTTATTTCGTTTTTGTCTGGAGATCAATGAATAATTAAATCACAGAGTAATAGCCAGAGCAAATGGTGAGACCCCCCCTAATAGACACATTGATCCCGCGAGAGAAATTCAGTGTCAAGGCAGTACCACAGTTACGTTACATAAAGTACCAGAAATCAGGAGGTTAAGGTATACTACAGAACTCTTGCTTGGCCTTGGACTGTCTGGGATTAGCATGGTGTATGCGCTATTAACAGGTATGGATGTTAATGTAGTCAAAAGTGCATTAGAAGTAGATTTAACAGTAAATTAACAGCATTGATTAGACCAGCGGTTCTCAAAGGTGTCTTTGAGGGGCTTCCAGGGTGTCCGCTCCCCAGCAAAACTAGTTAATATAGCATTAAAATAAAATCATTTAAACCACTTTAACCCTATATATATATATATATATATATATATCGGCTATTTGGAAATACCCAATCTACAAGCTCACAACGCGTTACGATGCCAAGCGGTGTGAGCTTGCAGATCTGCTATTTTCAAGATCAAAATCTTAAAAAAAATATGAGAAATTTGAATATTTTTGTAACATTTACCTGCACAAATCTTTTATGGGGATCCCTTGCAGATATTTTCAGATGGTGGTCCGTGGTCAAATACTTAATTTGGGGGTCCTTGACTTTTGTTGAAAACCACTGGATTAGAGTACTTATTCGTTCTGGAAGCATTATTTGTATTTTTTTCATGTTTCTAGCACTTACAGGGGGCTCAGCCGTGGGTGGACACACTTAGCCAGACCCTGGGTCAGGTTGACGTCATAGACCGACACATGAAATACCTGCAGTGTCTACAACGCATAGAGGAACTCAGGTAACGTTCACCATGATTGGATATCGTCGCTGTCGGGTGGGAAACCTTGTACAGTGTCCAAAACGTACTTTACTTACGTTACTTTCCAGGAAATCATTATCACTAGTCACAAGCTCCTGTTAATACCATCATTGGTTCAATATTTAAGTTATAAAACCCACAGACAGAATTAGCCACTTTCAAAGTGTTTCCGAAATAGCAAAAGTGTCGATCTGAAATATGGAGATATAGATACAGGGTTTCTAACCGACAGCAATGATATGCAGTTCCTTTGCCTTAACCCCTTACTACACTAAGCGAAAATGCCACATTTTCAGCTCGTCCATGTCGCTGATGTCTCTGTACTGAGAGCTCCATGCTCCCTCTGCCGACAACATGGTGTCCACCTTCTCCACCGCCTCATGGCACATTTTCCGACATGGACACAAGTATTATCTCAAATAATTGTGCTTAGGTGATTATGCAATTATTGTGAGAGTCCTAAGCGTGTGTGTGTGTGTGTGTGTGTGTGTGTGTGTGTGTGTGTGTGTGTGTGTGTGTGTGTGTGTGTGTGTGTGTGTGTGTGTGTGTGTGTGTGTGTGTGTGTGTGTGTGTGTGTGTGTGTGTGTGTGTGTGTGTGTGTGTGTGTGTGTGTGTGTGTGTGTGTGTGTGTGTGTGTGTGTGTGTGCAGTGACTGCATCCAGCAGTGTCTGATGACCAACAGTGTGTGGGAGGCCATCGCGGCGGTGGGGACCATGGCCAGCCTGGTCGTGGGACTGAAGGAGTCCGACTGCACGCACCTGCAGGTGTTCCTCAGAGACACGCTGCGCTTCTGGCACAAAATCATCAAAGACAGACTGGCAGTGTAATAGCCGCGTGTTTTCATCCATTGACTGACTGAATACTTTTATTAGCAGGATTGTTAACAGTACAGGTAGTACGCCAAAAGGTTATGCTAAAAGTACAACTTTAAAACAGTAATACATACAAT
Organism: Gymnoscopelus braueri; assembly: GCF_963280865.1. Lineage (NCBI taxonomy): Eukaryota > Metazoa > Chordata > Actinopteri > Myctophiformes > Myctophidae > Gymnoscopelus > Gymnoscopelus braueri. The sequence continues at coordinate 39,635,896 of NC_137625.1, read as the reverse complement.
ACAATGTTGGCGAGGGGGGAGCCAGCATGGTACAACAGCAGTGGGAAGAATTAATTGGTATAACGACTAAAAGGCGGTCAAAATAATTTAATACAAAAAGTTTTTTTTTAAAAGTTTGGTTCTCGAAGTGGGGTCCCTGGGGAGTTGCAGGGGGTCCCCAGCTAGATTTTGAGCCCTAGGACCCTTACATGTCTCTATGACACTCATAGTGTTTTGGGGGTCCGTGGTCGTAATTCATACCAAACTTGGGGGTCCTTGAAATTAAGAAGTTAGAGAACCGCTGGCTTATAGCATGATTGTATGTAAGTGTAAGTAAGGTAAGTAAAGTAAAGTATTTGGACCCCAGCAACAGTTGTTACTGCCTTGCCAGTAACTCACTGGGATCTAAACCAACCTCCTTTCCCTATTTTTCTTTTTTAGTGATTTTGAAGAGGTGTTGACTCTGCTTCACTGGCCCTTCATCACCCCTCCCACCCAGTGTCTGTCGCCCCCTGCCAACGCCCAGGAGATCAACAGCCAGCTGGACCTGCTGGCCGGACAGCTTTTGGCTCTGCAGACCTCGTATCCTTCAACACGCACGCACACAGGGACTCCCTCTTTCTTTGGTGTTTCGCCTTGATTGCGCTTAAACCCTAACATTTAACTTCACTAAAACTATGCCTAAACCTAACCCTAACCTCACAAGCACTATGCCTAACCCTAACCTCAGTCTGTTATATGGATTGGACATGGCTCTAAATATTTGTCATCATAGAGACGTACAAGACAAGACAGGTTCATGTCCATGAGTGTGCTTTCTTCCATAATATGAAATTATTTTATTACAGCACTGTACATATACAGTACTATATTATCTATTGTTAACTCAACAGTGATACTTTTTGGCTCTTGTGTTAAAATATTTGTTAAAGTAAATGTTGTTATTATTAACACATTCCCTGCCAGAGGGTTTTTTTTATTTTACTTCCCCCAGTGCCAGTGTTTAAATTTTTTTTACACAGGAGCCGAGATACAGGATTTTAAAGTAATAAGTTAACCAAGGAGTGAATGGAGCTAGAAATCCTTGGATCGTGATATCTCTGGTTCTGTGTGGATAAATTGAAAAAAAAAAAGACCAAAAAAAAAAAAAAAAAAACTCTTGCCAAATGTTTGTTTTAAGAGGACAACGCGCCAGAGGAGTCAGAGCGCAGTGGTAACAAAACAGTTTAGTGACACGATGGAGTATGTGCTTGCTTTCTTTCTTTAACTTCCTCCTCCAGTGATGATGTCATATCGGAGAAGGCGGCGTCGGCCCCCCGTCCAGGTGTGCCCCAGGCTCCGCCCCTCTCCCTGCCCGTCCAGATCATGCTGGTGCCACTCAGCAAGAGGTTCAGATACCACTTCACTGGAAACAGACAGACCAACTCACTGCACAAGGTCTGACACACGCACGCACGCACACACGTACTTTTGTATTAGTGTACTTTTGAGGACAGCAACATTTTAGGAGGGTGATTTTATGAGTGCCATTTACCCCTAAACCTGATGCTGAAAATAGCAAGCTCACTGTGTGTGTGTGTGTGTGTGTGTGTGTGTGTGTGTGTGTGTGTGTGTGTGTGTGTGTGTGTGTGTGTGTGTGTGTGTGTGTGTGTGTGTGTGTGTGTGTGTGTGTGTGTGTGTGTGTGTGTGTGTGTGTGTGTGTGTGTGTGTGTCAGCCGGAGTGGTACCTGACCCAAGTTCTGATGTGGATGGGGAACAGCTCTGCCTTCATGGAGGACAAGATACAGCCCATCATGGACCGGGCTGGAAGCAACTGCAGCGCCAGGGTACTTGCTGCCCTGCCCTTTTTATTCAAAAGACTGTACTTGTGACTAAAACAAAAATTGCTGTCAAAATGAACACTGGTGTGTTTGTGTGTGTGTGTGTGATCAGGTGGAGCTGTTCCGTGGCCTGCTGTCTCTAGCCCAGGAGAAGTTGGCCAGCGACGCCCCAAGACTCCTGTACGACGACGCTCTCTTCTGCCACCTGGTGGACGAGCTGCTGCAGTTCGAGAAGGAGCTGAGGGGAACCCACAACTACCCCACCTCTCTCCCCGGAGCCCTGCACATCCTGCTGGACGAGGCCACGCTGCAGAAGTGGCTCACGGTCGAGAAGAAGAGTATGTTGGGAAAATGATTGTGTTTCTGTTACTATACTTGTGAGGACCAAATGTCCCCACAAGTATGGTAGAATTTCACAAATAGACGTTGTGAGGACCATTTCAGAGAAATGTTGTTTTATGGTAAAAAAATATATATATATATTTTTTTTTTGAGTGGTGCCAGCCACTCCTGCACTTGACCGTGTGTTGGTCCGTCCGTCCGTCCGTTTGAGCATGGCCTCAACAGCTGCAGCTGATTGCAACACAAGGATGCAACCAGTTACACTAATTCAAAGGCACCACTCTCTTCACACTGGGTTAGGATTAAGGTTATGTTTAGGCATAGTTTTGTGAGATTAAGGTTAGGATTAGACATTTAGACGTTAGGTTTAGGGTTAGAGTTAGAATTATGCTTGCTAATAACTTTGTTTCGCACTGGTGTCGTGCACTAAAAAATATTTTTCGGCTTTAGGCTTACGGTTAAACATGGCAAAAAAATTTACATTTAAATCGCCGTCCTAAAATGTTGATGTCCTCACAAGTATAGTAATACAACCGTGTGTGTGAACAAATATGTTTTGTTTTGTTCAACAGAATCTCAATGAAAACTGAAAATCAGAACATGCATCAGACAGACTCACTTGCTGTTCTTTATTTCTCTCCCCTCTCCTCTCCTCTCCTCTCCAGTGGCGGTGGAGAAGGTGGACACCATGTTGTCGGCAGAGGGAGCATGGAGCTCTCAGTACAGAGACATCAGCGACATGGATGAGCTGAAAGCTCCGGACTGCGCTGAGACCTTCATGACGCTGCTCCTGGTCATCACAGGTACCACTGCCCTGTGGGGATTCAAGGATCATTTCTGTCACACTTCATGTTAGTCTCACGTCACCCAGTGGCGGAGCGTCCGGGGAGGCCAGGGAGGCGGCCGCCTCCGGGCCCGCGACCCAGGAGGGCCCGGGCCGTCAGATAATAAATCGGTAAAATCAGGCAAAAATAAGAATTAAACAACATAACCCTAACCTAACCCTACCCTAACCCTAAAACCGAAAAAAAGTGACAAAAAGCCCCCCAAAAAGTGACCGAATCCGCCGAAAACCCGCAAAATTTTGCCCGCGTGCGTGCATGCGCAGGGGGGGCCTGATCACTGTGCTGTGCCTCCCGGCCCGGCTTTGAGTTGTTCCGCCACTGACGTCACCAGTCCAGACAATCAGGAGATCTCCGACTGACTATAACTATGGACTAAAACGTTAATATTAAAAAGTGTATTATGTTAGTTCTAATTATCCAATCCACAACATCAATCGATTGATCGGTAATTAAAACAAGCATGCGCTGAATATGCACGCAGCCGAAAGATTAACAGCATCACAGAACCAATGCAAAGACTCTAGGGGCGTTCCTTCGTATTATGACGTATCAGGTTTGTAAAGCAATGGGCGTAGGTGTGTTACTGCTGGTCTTCTCTGCAGTCCAGGCCCCTTTAAGATTTCTCCTGACGTATCAGTAGGGCGGAGATCTCTGATCGCCTATAGCCTACTGTAGCTGTAAATGTTTAACCTAGAATAGTGTTGTTCTTGTATCTGTGGGCAGTTAATAAACTAGGCAGCTATATATAGAGCAATTATTAACTTAAAACACTTTTTTCTTTTTCTCTTTATAATCAAAAGAGTGCGTGTTGATGGTCTACACATCTAGGCTGAAATAATACCTGTACTAGGATCAAGTACATTTTCACTACAGTATATAGTGTGTAGGGTTGCCCACCGTCCCTTGAAATAAGGAATTGTCCCTTGTTTGGAAACTAAAAGACACGTCCCTTATTGAACTGATAAGGGACAAACTTTAAGTAGCTTTCCCTAAGTATTTTGAGCACGGTACGGTACGGTTCGGTGCGGTGGAGAACCAGAACCTTTCCTCAACTTTATCTGTAAAAACTAAAAGGAAAGAAAAATGCAAGCTATTTGCGCCCACTGCGCCGCATATGTTTGATGTAATGGTAACCGTTGCGGATGAATTGCATCATGTTGTAGTTTTGTTTCTCACAAGACACTTAGCCTGGTTGTGGAAGGGGGGGCAGGGGGGACAATGGAAAACGGTGGCCACAATCGCACTAATCTCAGCACGACTTGGCATGGCATGGTTTGCCTCTTAAATAGAACATTTTTTTCCTTAATTTTGGGAATCAATCAATCAGAATCAGAATCAGTTTTATTGTCACATCACAGGTTTACAAGGTAAAAAAGTGGGTGAAATTCGTTTTTGTACATCGTTCCCATCGCAACGTTAGTTTCCATAGAAAGAAGAGGGGGGGGGGGGAGAAGAAGAGGGGGTGGGGGGCAAGTGGGAAGGAGATCAAAACAGAAAATGACACAAATTACAAGTTCACACAGCTCATATAATACAGGTTGTTAACCACTTAAACCCAAGAGTCTAGACTTAGTAAACTGGACCTGAGTTGTCTCTTTTTTCTGTCTATAGTATGTCTTTGTCAAAAATAGCAGTTCTACACGCTCACAACGCGTTGTTAGCTTGTAGATCTTCTAATTTTGGTTAATGTTCTCCCCAGAACGTGGATGCTGGGGTTCAAGTAATATAATATACAAAAACTGTACATGTATATACAGTGAGATTGTATCTTTTTCTGGCTGTCCCTTATTTTTCTTGAAAATAAGGGACTGTATTATAGTTAAAAGAAATCATCAAACAATATAAATATGCAATGTTCCTGTTTGTCCCCCTCCAGAGCGCTACCGTTCTCTGCCGTGTCCCAAAGCGCAGCTCAAGTTTCTGGAACTACAGCGGGAACTGGTGGACGACTTCCGTATCCGCCTCACACAGGTGAGAGAAGGAGGGAGGGCTTCCATATCCACCTCACATAGATGAGGGAGGAAGGGGAGAAGGAAGGAGGGCAGGGGAGAAAGAGGAAGGGAGGATCCCAACCAAAAAGAGAACCATAAAGCTTAGAAACATCTGTGATTTGAGAACGAGGCAGCGGGGCATTGATGGTGAGAAATGACAACACAGTCATCCATGCTGGGAGAGAGATTTGTATTAAAGGAGTACTTCACCTTCAATGTGACTTTTCCCCAACAGTTACTCACCCTGTCAAACCTTGAACACATTGCATTTTTTTTTTTTTTTTTGCATTCGATTCATCGTGAAGGAATGCAACAAAGATGCAAAAAAATACTTGATGAATTACAGAAAGTAGGGGTCCAATATGAAAAACAACAAGACTATATCACAAATCTGTTAATAAACTCCAACACAGCTGTGTTAGAGTGAATGTGGTTGATCGGTTGCAGGGCGATACCTGTCATTTACTATTTGCTGTTTATTTTTGCTCGCTCCGACCACTTTCCAAATGAGCAACAAAGTGGCCATTTTGGTCTGTATACCAGTCTATTGTATAAACGAATGCCAAAACACCGCCGATGGCTGTTGGCGGCGCGAGGCGTTGTGGGTATTGTCCTGCAAACCGAAGTGCTAGCGAGGGAATACAGATGAGTGTTCTCTCCGTGGGAAGTGGATGACGTTGTTCTTCCACTCTGCTCCCAGGTGATGAAAGAGGAGTCCAGAACCCCGCTGGGAGCGCGCTACGGTGCCATCCTCAACGCCGCCAACTACATCTCCACCGTGCTGGCAGACTGGGGGGACAATGTGGTGTGTATAGGTCCACAAGTGCTTGATCCTATCGATGATATGCTCTCCCAACAACATGAACCCTAGTGTCCCAACTCTGGTGTGAACAATCGCCGAAAATAGTCGCTCATACAGTGGAGTAAAAAGTAAATGTTTTGCCCCTGAGATGTAGCAAAAACTATTGGAAAATTGAAACACTCAAGTAAAGTAAAAGTACCTCAAAATTGCACTGAAGTACAGTACTTGTAGTACTTGAGTAAATGTATGTTGCTTTACACCACTGATTAACTCAACTTGAAAACGAATCGATTCGTGTAAGATGTTTTTTTTTTCTCTCCATCTCTTCTCCTCCTCCCCAGTTTTTCCTGCAGTTGCAGCAGGACGCCGTCTCCCTGGCCGACGACGAGGAGGAGGGTGTCCTGGGTGGTCTGGGCATGACGGAGGTGGGCCGCCTGGCCTCCCTGGAGGGCTCGCTGTTCGAGGGCCTCCTGGCCCTACTGGAGAGGCTGAGGGGGGACATGTTGGGACGCATCCTGGACGCGGTCATGAGAGACGTGAAGGGGAAGGCCAAGGACTACCGCCAGGACAGGCCAGTCCCTTATCTTGATTTGGATGGATTTCTGTATTTCGAAACAATAGCATAATATGCAAGGGATAATTGAATGCGAGCCGGTCATCGTTGAGAAACAAAGCCCGACAGGATGATTAGATCCCCACGCGAAGCGGAGGGGTCTTTATCATCCGTCAGTAAAGAAACCTAATTTCTTTACTGATGTGATGGCAGCTTCATTAGTTTCTCTTTGAACCTGGATTTATTTCCATTTAGGCTTAGATGTGGGGGAGCCTATTCCAAAACGCTATAGCTCTATTACATTACCGTTCTCTTAACACATTGCGTGCCAATCGCGTAGTTCTACGCGAACCTAAATAATTGCGCAGCGTGCCAGTCGCGTAGTTCTACGCGAAGTGGTCATTTTTATTTATTTTTCTCGCAGGTTCACATTTCATTGTAGGCCTCCCTCGCAGTGACACATTTCATTGTAGCACACCCGGATATGGAAATATCCGTATGCGGAGATTTTCGTTCCCACCCGCCGTCGCTCAAAATCTTCCCCTAATCCGCCATTATCTCGGAGTTGTTTTTCTCCTCGCTGATCGCTGTTTAACATAAACCGCGACTACTGCAAAATGGAATGTCGCCGATCGAAACGGTCTTCTCCGGGCCACTCACACAGCTACCCTGTGTGTCTACAAACAGTTTAACGTTTAATCTTAAGGTATTTAGCGAGGTCTGTGGCGACGTGAAAAAAACGAAAAAACAACAACAAATCGCTGGCACTGGTGAGTACATTATGATATTAAACTCTGGCGTGGAATGTGTTAAGGGCATTGGTTCTGGCCCGAGTAAAGAGACTACCTTAAGGTCTGTCTGTCTAGTATCATAACCATGTCTCTCATTGAAGTGCAATAGCTGTAAGAACAAGTTAGTGGGTTTACGTAAGGTACAGATGTTATTTAAGTACCCAATAGGGCACAATAAGGTAGCCGGTGGTCCATAAGTACGATTCATGGGAGCTACGCTAATATACCGCAGCCGTATTCCCATGGAAAACCTTGATCTGCAGCCTGAGATTACTTTCCTCGCTCAACTCTCCCTTCCTCCCTGTCTGTCTGTCCCCGTGTCTGTCTGTGTGTCAGGTGGTTGTCCCTGCCGTCGCAGTGCGACCAGGCCACCATGTCTCTGTCCAGCTCGGCGTGTCCCATGATGCTTTGCCTGCGGGACCACCTGCTGAACCTGCAGCAGCTGCTGTGTGTCCCTCTGTTCCAGATCGCCTGGCAGGGTCTGGCCGAACGGCTGGACAACTACCTCTACCAGGAAGTGAGTTGGCAAAGGGGCGAGAGGTGGAGGCTCTGGGGTGACAATGGATTTGTCTTTGGCTTGCAAGGTGTCCTGGAAAGAAAAAATGACCTTTGTAACTTCTACTTCTGAATATACTTAAGTATTTTCTAAAGCATGTACCTTTTGAATACTTTAGTATTATAAAAGCCAGTACAAATTTGACAGTGCAACTTTCACTTGTCATATTTGACTGGGAGTATCTATACTTTGACTCAAGCCCTGGGGCTGAGTACATTTTGGACTGCCAATGTGACTATGAAACCCCCCCAAAAAGCTATGTAAACCTTTCCCACAATGCAACGCATTTTATTTGTACCAGACGGTCAACCCGCTTGTAATTTCTGTGTCAGGTGATCCTCTATAATCATTTCAACGAGGGCGGGGCGGCCCAGCTCCAGTTTGACATGACCAGAAACCTCTTCCCTCTGTTTGGACACTACTGCAAGAGACCCGAGAACTTCTTCAAACAGTACGTGTGCGTGTGTGTGTGTGTGTGTGTGTGATAGACAGAGAGACTGGCTGTTTGGATTGTATATGGTTGTCTGTGTTCATCTTCTATGCATTTTTGTGTGCTTTATATACAGAGAGAGAGATAGGTGTGAGTACCTTAGTTGCTTAGCTGCTTCAAAGGAATTCCTTTTTTCCCACTCATATCCTCAGTACTTCCAAAAGACAGCATTTTCGCTCAGACATGACTATTTCAAAGACTTGTGTTGTGGCGTAAACGGTCTCACGCACCAATAAGGAATACGCCTGGGCGTGCAAGTGTAGGGTTCAACATGAGCTGAGTTCACGTGCACACGCTCGCCCAGGCACGCTCCTTGTTTGTGCGTCAAGACTTTTCATTGATACGACTGGATGCATGACACTTGGGTTTTACTGTGAGAGTTGTGAGGTGCAGGGAGTTTTTAAACAGATTATTATTATTTAATTTTTTTATATATCTGTTTATTGGTTTTTTTGCAGGTTATTTTTCCTCCCATATGAGGACAACATTCGTAAAGTCAAATTGCAGGCATATATATTGTACATAGGTACCCCACATTTCCCTCCCGCCCACCCACTCGCCCTCCCACCCACCCACTCTTCTCGGTTACTGAGACAGTGCTACAATCAAAAAGAGGAAAGCCAAAAAAAAAAAAAAAAAAAAAAAAAAAACAGACAACTGCAAGTAAAAAAAAAAAAAAAAAAAGGGGGGGAGGGGGGGACCACCTGTGTGCGCACAGACATCAGCTCACATGGACAGTACACAAGTCTATATTTTCACCTTTCCATAATTCAAGTATCGCTTTCCTCCGGGGTTACTGTCAAGGTCCTTACGTAGTCCACAAGAGGCCTCCATGTTTGGTTATAAGTTCTCAAAGAACCATTAAGTGAGAATCAAATTTTTTCAAGCTTGAGATAAAATAGTACATCCTTTATCCAAACAGATTATTTTATATACATTTTAATATATGTTTTAATTATGTTTTTGGACACCTGTTCTCTTCAATTAAAAAAGTTTTTTGGGATTAATTCGCCATAAAGGAATGTGACAAAAACTAAAAAGAATTCTACATGAATTGAAGGCTTCACAGGATGAATAATTGATGGGAGAAAAAAAAGTATTTTTGGTGGTTAAGTATTCCTTTAATACAGTGAGCTTGACCCCCCCCCCTCTCTCTCTTCTCTCCCCCCCTCCCCCCCCCCCCCCAGTGTCAAAGAAGCCTGCATAATTCTGTGTCTCAACGTTGGCTCGGCTCTCCTGCTGAGGGACCTCCTCAGAGATGCAGTGGCGGAGCGCGTTTCTTTAGAGAAGGAGCGGACGGGGGGAGGAGGAGGAGGAGGAGAGAATAATCCTACACCGGAGTCGGCACTCAACGACGTGGGGGTCTACCGTCTGGCCCCCTGCGACGTCCTCATTCTACTCAACCTCAGGGCATCGTGGCCTGGACAGTGAGATGTGTGTGCGTGTGTGTGTGTGTGTGTGTGTACTGTACATTAGGGGTGTGCCGATATATCGTCCCGCGATATATCGCGATACGTTTTCGTGACGATATGTATCGTTTTGAGAAAAAAAAAATCGTTTAAAAAAAAAAAAAAAAAAAGTTTTTTTTTTTTTTTTTTTTTTACAAAATAATCAGGCATGCAAACAGCCCCGAGGTGAAAAGGGTGACAACATGTTTTTTTTTTTCGGGTCAGGTGTCCCACTATTGCCCTATTTGGATTCAAAACGGCTATTGTAGCTGAAAAGCTACAAGTTCGCATATCTGAATAATGCAAAAACAGAATTATTTGTTTGCATTTGCTTTTTTTCTCCCCCATATATTTTTCATAATAAAAAAAGTGCGTATCGTATCGTATCGAAATCGTATCGAAGTTGTGAGCCAAATATCGTATCGTATCGTTTGGTGAAATTAGTGTATCGGCACACCCCTACTGTACATGTGAGCAATAGAGAGAGAATCCTTGTGATGAACTCTTCACCTTCTGCTACCATAAACCCAATCTGGGAACCCATCGGCCCGCCCCGTGTAGAGACCGGATGTCGGGCCGTTTACCCTCCTCTTCCGGTGGTGCTCCTTTTGATTTCATTCCTAATAACAACTCTACACGTTGTGATGGGAGTTGCGGACAGATTCAGCTGCGGAGCTCTGAATCCATCTTGAGAGAATACCATGAACCTAGATGTTAACGGAGCTCATCCTCTGCCGAGATACGCAACATCTATTTAACCACATGAACCCTAGCGTCCCTATTCTGGCCTGGGGGGCTAACATTCGGGGAAGATCGACAACCTCACAACGTGATGTGTTGTGTTGCCGTGTAGATCGGCTATTTTCGGTGAAGAGATTTGCTGTAGAGGGACAAAAAGAGGGGGGGCCTAGTATAGCCCCCTGGAGGACCCCGGTCAACAAAGTATATAGTGCTGCAGTGGTTACCAAACAAACTAAGGTAGGTCTATTTTCTGGTAGTAATCATTGCTATAGAGTGTTTGTTCAGTAACAGGGGGTCTCCCCGTCTCTTAGGCTCTTTAGTAAACAGAAAACACTTCCTCAGGTGGGTTGCCAATATCCGCCAATCAGGAGAGAGTACCCATTTATCAGCTGAAAATGGTATAGTGTTCCAGTTTCACATTTGTCTGGTCATTTCTTTGTTTCATCACATCCAATTTCACTTGTTTATCCTGTATGAGTTCGCTCCCCTGATTGGATAAAATTGGTATCCCGATCTGAAAATGCAGTTTTCTAAAGAGCTGGAGAGACCCCTGTTACTGAGCAAACACTATAGCAATGGTCAGAATATAGAGCTATTTAACACTTATTTCAACAAAGAAATATCTCTTACCCTGTACCTTTCAGTCCCTCACCTGAACCACACTGATAAATTCCAGCTAGAAAGTCCAGAGGTGCATTTTGAATGACGAGTTGTGCGTTGCTTCTGAGGCCTACTGATTGTATGCTACCAAAATCAGTTTAAATAGCTGCCAATGGCTGTGTAGTAGGTAAGAACACCTCAGTGTAGAGGTGTAACGATAAAGTAACTGCATCGAAAAATCGTTTTGAATTTCCAACGATCTACTATATCGATATGCAAACAGCAAAATATCGTATCGTTTGACTTTGTATCGTATCGAATCGTTTTACAATGCAAATAATCGTATCGAATCTTTTGCAATGCAAATAATCAATTTTATCAATAATAAGTACTTTTAAGAAGAAAAAAGAGAAAGAGGGGTTTATATCCAGTATCCAGGTATTTATTTTTGACACAGAATTTTTGGGTAAATAAATAGTTACTGTATCGATTTTAAATCATTGAATCGAATCATATCGTTCTAAATTAACCTGTCCTGTATCGAAACGTATCGTATCGTTATACATGAACCTGTATCGTTCATGTATCGTATCGACAACCAAGTATCGTGATACGTATCGAATCGTTGTTAAAACGTATCGTTACACCCCTACCTCAGTGGAGTCCAAGTTATCCACTTTCCACCTGGCATCTCTATTTTGGCCATGGCATTATGGGTGCAAATTGTCAAAAATTGTCAAAAATAGCAGATCTACAAGCATACAACGTGTCACACTGTGTCGTTGTGTGGCGAAGTATATAGGGCTTAAGTGGTTAACTTCAGGTTCCAGGAGGGTTTTCATTAAAGAAGACACCAGTTAAAAGGACATTAGATGAACAAGATGACTCCGTTTGCTCAACAACCATGAAAAACTATTGTATGTAATTCTCAATGATTTGAATAATTTGTCAAATGAAACTTGGATAACGGATGTAAAAATACAAAATGATGATCACTGATTATTAACATTTTGGCCTGAGTAAGCCTGATGCTTGACATACATGACTCAGGAGTCATGTAGCTCTGAGTTTTGTGCATTAATTTGAAACAGGACTGTTAAAGAACTGGAAACTTGTGGAAAGTCATCAAAATGCTGAAAACTCTATAAAACTGTCTATGAAGAACAACCGATCTCGTCTCGGAGAGGATTCACAGACCAGATCAACAAGCTCACAACACTTGACCACAGGCATCACCGCGGCTTCATTCTTAATGGGACGGAATTAATTTGGTTTCATTTCAATCTCTTGTTCCCCCTCCATAATTTGATTCCAGCTGGAAATGTAAGTTGTTGGGAGTGATGAGTTCTTACTTGTCTTCCCTGATTGTGAGCTGCCGTGGCATTAGTCCGACGGTCCATTGTTCTTAAGTACCATTGTTCCGACGACATGCATTATAACTAAACTTAACCCGACCCTTAACCTCACAAAAGCTATGCCTAACCATAACCCTACCCTTAACCTCACAAAAAGCTATGTCTAAACCTAACCTCACATGAATCTAACATTTGTCAACTATCCTTAGTAACAGGGGTCCGCTTCTTTTTAGTTTGAAGAAGGAATTATCCTTGAGTCATGTGTAGGAAGAGCTAGGACCAACACGACTGGAATTGGAGACCAAGACTGAACCGTGGGTATAGGGCTGGGCAAGATATCCTTATTATATAGGATATTATGATATGAGACTAGATATTGTCTGGGGTTTTGGATATCGTAATATCATGATATGGCATAAGTGTTGTCTTTTCCTCATTTTAATCACTTTAAGGAATAGTTCACCCAAAAAATCTCCATGAATTCAAGGCTTCATGGGGTGTGTAATCGATCGAAAATACAATTTTTTTTGGGTGAACTACTCCTTTAAGCCCTATATAATTGCCCCAAAAAAGAAGCAACAATTGCTTGTTATTATCGACATAACGTTATTATGGTTAAATATTGAGCTATTTGGTCAAAAATGTGATATTTGATTGTGTCCATATTGCCCAGCCCTAAACTGTGAGTATTACACCACTTGTACAAAGTACTTGACTCCACTCAGCCAAAAGATAGAAAGTACAAATATGGGATAGGAAGACCTTTTTTGAGACGCGCTACTACCACACAGTTAGTACAGCGTCTTTACATGCAATATACTGCTGTTTTAAGCAGTGAGTTGCTTCCCCACAGCCCAAGTGTCCTACTCCTGTGTACTGTATGTGAGTATAATAGTAAATTCATTTGTAAAAGAAGGATGACAGTGGCACTTAATAAAAACAATATATTTAAATCCTCTTTCAGTCTTGTCTGTGTTTCTCATTAAGTGGAAATAAGTGTTCTGCTATTTTGAATTGAATAGAGTGGATAATGAGGAAATGAAGGATGGGAAAGTCAATGGAACACAACTTGTATGTATGTATGGACTGAAAGTATGTATGTAGTGACTGAAAGTATGTATGTAGTGACTGAAAGTATGTATGTATGTATGTAGTGAGACGAATGTATTTCAACAATGAAGTTGTTATTGCATCACTTCATGTAAAGAAAATAATGACCGACTTGTCAGCTCATGTCTTCTTCCCTCTGCTGTTGAGAAGGGGGCATTGCATGAACAGATACACCATGAATCAGTTGCTTGACTTGCTTCAGTAAAACAAAACAAGGGTGTTAAACAGTCACACACACAAATGTGCATGTGCTGCTTTGACGAGTTATCTATGCTAAAGTCATCTTGACATGTGTAAGAGAGATATGCAATGATGTCCTCCAGTCAGTGAATTTACGACCTCTCAAAACCTTTGGACTTCCCCTCATTCCACGTAGCCGAAAAGTGACAACAAAGACTATTTCAGTCACACAGTCATTTCATTGCAGTGGTGGAAAAATAACTCACATTTTGTACTTAAGTAAAAGTATCAATACTGCAATGTACGTAGAAATACTCCTTTACAAGTAAAAGTCTGGAATTAAGTATTTACTTGAGTAAAAGTACAAAAGTGTTATAAAAATGTACTTAAAGTATCAAAAGTAGAAAGTAGGCCTACTCATTACGCAGAATGTCCTATTTCACAACTTTTCAAATGTATAAAATGTAATAATTTCTTTTTGAAAATTGCAGCTATAACCTCACAATGTGTCGTGCTATTTTCAAATGGCCAAAATGTAGGCATAATGTAGAATGTCCTGTCATCATCCATTAAAAGATGTATAATATAATAATAATAAAGATATATATATAATGTGTAATGTCCTCACACCATCCATTAAAATATGTGAATCACTGTTTTTTTCAAAACTAGCCTGAAAAGAATCTATCAGGAAAGCACAAGGAGAGGTAAATGTAAATTCTCATTTCATTTGTACATAATAATGTTTGTGTTGATGACATGTATTATTGTGATAATTGTTTATGATATGTTTAGTAATTGAATACAGGCCCAGGACTGTGTTGTGTTCTCCTTTTAGCCTTAATGTCTGACTGTACCACCTGCTATTTACATTTATGACTAATACAGTAATCAATCAATCAAAGTAACATTTCAAACTTTATTATAAAATGATATAAGAACTGTAATCATGCATACGATCAGTTTTAACATTAAACTATAGATGCTATTGTTACGACACAGTGCCTGGCAAAAAATTGTCGATCTACAAGCTCACACGCTTGTGGACTGACAGTTTTAGCCTGGTGACATCATAGTAATGCAGAGAATAAAATTGGGTTGATATGAAGCTTATGCTCATTGAAAACAAAGATGTTAAAAGCGTACAGAGGTATTAATAGGGGCGGAGCTGAAATCATGGTCCAATGACAGAGCAGTAGCAGTTATAATTGGAGTATGTTACAGTATCAGCTCAGTGCATGATCAAGTGATGATTTCAACTCCGCCCACAAAAAACGTTGGGAAGACGTTTTACATGTTTAAATCACCTGATGAAGCCAACACGTTTTACATGTTTTACAGTTTTTCACAATTGTTAACACACAAAAAGCAAAAATTCGGCACAATTTTCACAACCTTAACTTCATGTAATAATCCACCCAATTTGGCACTACTTCACACTCCCTTATCTGCATTAGACTCTGACTTTCCATCTTTACACTCTGATGTCAATTACATTATCACCTTGTTGTCAAAACACTACACACACGTAAAATCTCAAAGCAACAATCTACAACACACCTTGTTGTCCAAACACTACACACAATGTTCAGTTGTTGCACACACTTCTCACGTAAAATCTCAAAGCATCAACCTACAACACACAAATAGTCAAATCTCTAAACATTCAGGTCTGGTGAGCAATTTGCACCACCGGGCTGCTCCAGTGCGTGAGTGGTTCCAGGACCACCCACATTTTTCCGTTCTGTACCTTCGACCTTATTCTCCTTTCCTGAATCCCATTGAGGAGTTCTTTTGAGCTTGGAGGTGGAAGGTAAATGAACGGAACCCACAGAGCCGGGTCCCACTGCTCCAGGCCATGGAGGAGGCTTGTGGCGACGTCACTGTTAGGGTGTGAATCTTCTGCTATCTCACGATTGGATTCGATTCCGATTCTTGGGGTCACGATTCAGATTCTTTTCCGATTTTTTCAAAACAAACGATTCTCGATTAGTAAAATATGTTTTTTCCAATTCAAAATCGAAAAATTATACAAAAATCGTGAAAATCGATTGCAGCCCTAGTCACTGTTGAGGTCTGTCAGGGCTTCATGCGCCACTCGAGGCGTTTCTTCCAACGCTGCTTGGACAAGGAGAACATTGCCTATGATGTGGATGAGGCCCTCTGGCCAGACATGAACCGGAGGCATGATGCCTAAATCATGTAGAGAAATAAAACATTTTTGGCTGCATATTTGTATTTTGTTTTATGTTTGACTATGAAAGAAGTAGGCCTACACTGAGTCATTTTACAAAAGGAGAAATGGCTCATTCTCCAGAGTCATTGTCATTCATATGGTGTGTTCCATGTATATGATTGTGTTTTAGATTTTGCCCTGCAGTGTGCTGTAAATGCTTGGTAGTGTGCAGCACATGCTTAGTTGTGTGTACTATAATGAATGATATGTGTGTGTCATTTGAAAATGTGGCTGTGTGTACCAAATGAAAACACGAGTTCCATTTTGTGAACAGTTAAGAGATTTGATGGCAAAGAGTCATGTTGCGAAGGGAGTGTAGGGTTTAGCATTTTGTGTGTGAGGTTTTCAGTTTTGTGTGTGCAGTTTTGAGAAAGCCGTTATTGTTTTGAGAAACGTGTGTTAACAATTGTGAAAAACTGTAAATCACCTCATGAAGCCTACATGTTTAAATCACCTGATGATGGCAACGCAGCGAGACAGAGAGAGGAGGTTTGTGGACTTTCATACAGAACTGGTGAAGACATCTTGTGTTTTGAACATGTCCTTCAGGGAAATCCTTGAGTTCCAGCGTTGCTCCTGGGCAAACTGGTAAACACACCCGAACAGAGCAGGAAACATCTCCATCAGGTCAACACCAGTACTATCATCTTTCGTACTGTAATATAAAAAACAAACTCAGTTTGTCAGTTTCCATCACATAAAGTAACGTCTATGAGATTCTAATGAGAATAATAGGAGGCCCTAGTTGTTCAATGTCCTGTACTGTTCTGTTCATTCTAGGAGAACACCATATTACTGTATGATGTAAACATGTATAAATATAGCAACACTCTGATAATGGGTTGTGTGAACCACAACCTGTGGCCCATTGGGTTGATTTCTTTGATACATTCATATTTTACTGTACGTGCGAATCAATGTACCAATGGTAAAGAGCATACACACACACACACACACACACACACACACACACACACACACACACACAGAGCCGTCTGGGAGAAATGCGGGGCCCTGTGCGAAGTTGCGTGCGCGCGCAGCGCGCTGTGCGCGCCCCCATCCCCGGTTATTTCTCGGTATAACTCTTACTAAACGTGAATCTGTTCGTTTTTTTGCGGGGTTTTTTTGCGGGGCTCCCCCAAGCGCGGGGCCCTGTGCGGCCGCACCGTTCGCACTACCCTTGGTGCGGCCCTGCACACACACACACACACGCGCGCGGCGCGTGCGTGCGTGCGTATATATATATATATATACATATATATATATATACATATATATATATATATATATATATATATATATATATATATATACATATATAGTATATAGTATATATATATATATATATATATATATATATATACATATATAGTATATAGTATATATAAATATATATATACATACACACAATACATTATACAATAAAGCTGTGACTTCTGTTTGTCGTTTTTAAGTCTAATTCAACTTACTAGTGCTCATGGAGGTTGTGAATGAAGCGCAGCAGTCCAAATGAGTTCTCAGGGCAGGACTCCATCTTCTTAAGCAACTCAGATGGGAACTGGACAAACATATAAATTAAAGATCAATGAACTGGGAAACAGAAAGACGATGTGAGCCTTAAAGGGGAACACCACCCATTTTCAACATTCAACTATATCATGTTACGGCTGATGTATGGAAACATGAAAAAGTTCCCAACTTTCTTTAGGACACGGTAACGGGATAAATTATTTGTTTGGGTCATGTGGCCAGTGAGAGAAATGAAGAATAGAAGGAATAAAATACAGAACAGAAAAATAAATAAAGGTGAAAGGGCAATTGTGGTTAAGACATTCTCACACTATTAGTAATAAAGTCACCTTGTGTTTCCATGTGTTGAACTGTCCCTGCTCAGCGTACTGGTCCAGTACAGTGATGAGGTCCTTGTCATCATCTGGACAGTTGTCAACCTCCTTTCCAATCCTTTCCAAGTACTCAACTCTCCTAGAAAATAAATGAATGAATAAATACATAATGATGGCTAGAATATAAGTACCTTAACATTGGTTAAAACCGATTGAGATTAGCTCAAATAATATTTAGATATCAGAGAATGAGTGAATAACATGGAATGGAAAATGTTTGACAGTTTTTTATTTTATCATACCTCTCTTTTGACCAAAAGAAGGGATGAGACAAGCATTCCTCCACTGTAAGTCTTTTCTTTGGCTCTTCATTGATCATCCTCTCGATGAGATCCTTGGCAACCACATCCTGAACATGGTCCAGGTTGTAGTTTCCATCCAGAATGTTGTTTTCACATCTAGCGCCAGTACCAAATGGATGGCGTCCTCCAGACAGGATGTAATATAACAACATCCCAGCCACCTTAAGAATGAGCATGAAAATTTGTAAGAAAAATATTATGTTGTCATTAATTAAATTATTCTCACACAGAATAAAAAACAACCTGGATGTCAGTGCTTCTTTTATATGGGATGTCAGCATCGTCCTGAGCAATGTCTTCCGGAGCATCGCCCTTCAAAGTCTCCTTTGCCCTCCAGCATGCTGTTCCTGCACTGCTTGTGCAATGGGTTGTTTGTCCTTTCTGTAATTGTCGGCTTTTTCCGAAATCTGCCAATCTTGCCTTGTTTTGAATATCTGCAAAGCAAATTGGGTAGATCAATAAAAGCAAGAGTTTTAGATTGAACAAATACATTCAGCATAATGTTGCTGATATTTCAGATGTCATGTGCTTGTTTTCTTCTTTTTTAGCTTAATAATAATAACTAGAAGAGAAAAGATCCCCACTAAGCAACATTTTGAAGGCAGTCACAGGCAGTTGTAATGAATCTGCTAAATGTCACTGATACATCTTGATCACGTGACTCCAGAGATAATATGTACGATTTAATACGATTTGTGTACGTTTTGGACACAATTTGTAGAAGCAAAAAAATTGTTTTGTGGAAAATCTAGTCCAGCACAATTGGCCGGGGCCTCTATGGAGGCACGTCATGATCCAAAACTATTTTGATTGTACGACCTATGATTCAAGAGTGATAGGCCAAAACAAGAAGTTGGCTGTTATAGCTGCTATATACTGAGAAGGCTGTGTCTCCCTAGCTTACCAATGAAGACATTCTGGGGCTTGATATCCCGGTGGAGAATTGCTGGATTCTGACCATGAAGAACACTTAAGCTCTGGAGAACCTGATGTGCAAGTTGTTTCCTCTCCAGTTCCAAAGGGTTGTGTTTAGTGATGAATTCTACCAGAGAGCATTCACACAACTGAAGAGCAAGGTAACCAAAGTTCTTATCCTCTGCAGAGTCAACATATCGTACAATTGAAGGATCGTCAAGCTTTGGTAGAAGTAAAACCTTTTCTTCATTCTTCAGCACTTGGTAGTTGATTCTAGACATTCTCTTGATTGCGACTTCAGTGCCGTCATCTGTTAATCCCAAGAAGACCTCAATCCCATCACCTCCCACTGCGATGCAGAATTCTTTATCTGCCACAAACACAAGACTCCCAACTTTGGTAACTTTACAGTCATCAATGTTTGCAAGCTTCTCTAACTTTTGCCTCCATCTTTTACTGACTGGAGTCCAATTCCGTGGTTTTGGTGATGTAATAGGAATGATGTCATCTCTCTGCGCCTCCTCTTCTCCTATGTCTCTCATGTTAGTGTTATCATTGGATTTTGATGGGTCTGTCATGGAACACACACACACACACACACACACACACACACACACACACACACACACACACACACACACACACACACACACACACACACACACACACATTTTTTTGGGGTCATTTTATTGTCTACTCAGACTTTTGTGAACCCCCCAGACAGTTTTTAAGTTGCTTGATTCAGTATTTAGACATTTGATATTCATTTTATCAGACACGCCCCCTTCCTTTACAAACCCATTGTAACTTCAAAGTCCATTTTTAACATGTTAGATTCATCAAAAACACCCGTCCTTGGTTCTGGTGACTCATATTGCCCTCCTAATACCTGAGTTTTTTAGATTACTTTTTTCATTTATTTTAAAACATTTTCTGTATTGTATTCAGATTTTTTCATTTCCCCAAAAAAATATTTTAAAAAAATGAAAAAGTATTTACGTATAGTATACGTCTCCTCACGTATTAGAAGGACAAAATCAGTCTAAGCTACAGGTAGGTGAGTGATATGTGTGTAAAAGACCTTCCTTTTAGGATGTTTTAACGTCTTTGTTTTGTTTCTAATGTCTGGAGTCTGTATAGAACACCAACGTCTGACATCACTGCCGCTAGAGGGCGCTGTCACTCTGGGTCACAACATTATTTTTTGTATTTGATTTCCCATAGGGAGAATCTTGGATCACCTTTTTTTCTCTCCTCCAAACACAGATGTTATTAAACGTAACTCAATATCATAAACAAACGACATAGATCTGACCAGATCGGCGGGTGGTTTGTTTATTTTTGGACATTTGCCTAATGGAGATTCCAATACACAAAATAACATCATGACCCAGGGCTAGTGGGAGTGACGTCAGCACTTCTATTATTGCTCTATTTCCATTATGCAATAATACACATTTAGGTACAAATAAATAACCTTAAACCATGAACAGTTGTTACATAATGTTAACTCTGACAAACACAATAACTAAATTTCCTGCATGAACAAATATTTGATCAATATAATACATAATATTGAAGTTATAGTTTCTCACCCTGCAGGGTGATCTGTTCTTCAGCTGAAACAATATGAAATATTGGATTATATTATCAACTGTACTTGCTGTAGATTACTGTAGTGTATATTATCAGCTGTACTTGTGTGTAGAACGTACACACTTACAAAGACAGTCAAATGTTATATACATGGATACATGTATATAACATTATACAATACATACAACATACAACATATACATACAATACATACAACATACAACATACAATGGATACATACATATATACACACACACATTTGAAATATTTATTTATGTCCACATAATAAGAAGTACAGGATGTACACAAAGGACATAAACACTGCCAGTGCAGTCAGATGAAGGGAAAACAGTTAGTTACAAAGCAGAGTTTATGTAAAGCAGAGCAACGTTACATACAAAACAAAAGATGGCATACTTGTCGAACACAGCGGACAACAATCATGGGTAAAGGAAGCAACGCCTCCTCCAAATTGAGGGGCTTCCTATAATAGCTGATATTGAGCAGTACCTTGCTAATTGTTTAGCCCTCCTTTTGG
Organism: Gymnoscopelus braueri; assembly: GCF_963280865.1. Lineage (NCBI taxonomy): Eukaryota > Metazoa > Chordata > Actinopteri > Myctophiformes > Myctophidae > Gymnoscopelus > Gymnoscopelus braueri. Next base: position 39,614,802 of record NC_137625.1, on the reverse strand, counting down.
AGAGGCCGGCCATTTGCAGGCCCCTTACAACCAACTTGTGCACGTGCCCTAGACTACCAAAGATAAAAACCAAAAGTTTACATCTGTAGCCTAGCTGAGAGATGGTCTGCTCTAGCTGATGATATTTTAGCACTTTGGTTAGGAAGGCTTCCTCTAAGCTGTAATCAAAAGTACAGCCGACCTCGAGAATGAACACCTCCCTAACAACAATGACATCAGGGGTGTTAGCTGAAATGTTAGAGAACACAGAATCATCGTTACACAGGTTAAACATGCTCGGCTTCACAGTAGAATGCTTATACAGCATGATGGAGGACCTGAAAATAGAAGTGATATCTTTAGATATCAAATCCACTATTCTGTCATGCCTACTTATGTAGAGTCCCCTGTATACATGGCACCCATTTAAGATGTGGGACATGGTTTCAGCTATTTGTTCATGACCATGATGTATACAGTGAGGAGCATGGTTGCCTGGAAACCAGATGGAGAGGTTAAGTTTAGATGGTAAAACCTGCAACCTCGCTTTTCAGAGTAAAGATAATAAGCAACATTTTTTAGCACAGAGTGCGAGACAGAATGGTCCGCAGCGGGGAGACATGCAGTCTTCCCTTGCAACCTCAGTTCAGTCCAATGCTGCCGCTGCCTTTGCTGTTGTGCCCATAAGAGGCGACCTCGGGCATTAGTCAGTGGGAGTTGGTGTTCTGTTCCACACACAGTCATAGATGCTCTGACAGAGATACTGGGGTCAGATATAAAGTCCTCCGAGACAGCCATCGCCTCTGAGTTAGACCCTACCCACTTCAAGGTAACATCAGCCCAACAGCACAGATCGTTTAAACTTTAAGGGATACTCCACTTTCAAATAAAATAAACATTTAAAAAATATATTAAAAATAAATGAAAAAAGTAATGGAAAAATCACGGCCCCCTCACGCATTAGAGTGTCCTACTAATGTGTGAGGGGGCCGTGATTTTGCCATAACTTCTTTCATTTTTTTAAAATATTTATTTTTAATGTTTATTTTATTTGAAAGTGAAATATCCCTTTAAGTCCGGCCAGTCTGACCACACACCGAAGCCGGGAGAGCGACTGTCTAGCTTTCCACTAGGTTTCCTCCTGAAGCCTAGGAAGCAAGGATCCGAGCCACATGCCAGGGGGACCTTACGTCTTTTTAGGTCCAGAAATAGAGATGAACGTGCAAGCTCTCTCACATACTGGTCATCATTGTTCAGCATATTTAACAAGTGGGAGAGCCTCGTAGCAATATATATATTCAAAATTGGGAACACCCAAACCAAACTCACGTTTACTGTGAAATATAATGTCACGTGTTGTGTGTGTGTTAAGACCAGTCCATTGTCTCACTAAGTGCACAGTTTTGTCAGTCAAATCACGTAGTGATTTTCGTGGAACATGTACATTGGAGAAAAGATGTTGTACCTTGGTCAATGCTATTATTCTGACTGCCTCCAGTTTCATGATTAGAGGCAGAGGCGATGTGTGGACTAAGTCGAGTCTGCTGGAGTACTCAGCAATGATTACCTCGACCTGATCGCCCCACTCGCCTGCCACATTAAACTTGTGGCCCAAATATGTGTAAGTCTCGTGACGTGAATAGACTTATAAGGGGTTTATTGCAAATTGTGAAATCAGTTGGTGTATCTGTTTTAGAGTGGTACCAGCGATTTCCTCCGCTCCGTCTTTCATATAAAACTGCACATTTGGATTATTTTACCTCTAATCCTGACCATTCCAAAAAGGAATCGGTTTTGGAGAGCATGTTCTTTATTACAGCCCCATGATGAGAGGCTAACTGGACATCGTCTGCATACCCCTGAACAGGGTTAGGGGAAATTATATTGGCGGGGGCACACATACAGAGCCATTTTAACCATTGGTTAAGTGCTAACACAAAATTAACAGCGCTCCATGGACAGCCAGTCTTAACACCTACTTGGAGAGGGATGGGGTCTGTGAGCTGTTTACCACAGATGACCTGAGTGAATGAACCAGTGTACACATCTTTAACAATGTCAACATAAACTTGGGGTAGATGGAATTCCTCAAGAGCTGTTATCATGACATTATGTGCTAAAGTGCCAAATGCATCACGGAAGTCCAGAAAAACTGAAAAGTATTCACTAGACCCATGCTTGAAATCGTCAATTCCTGTTTTGAGACAAAACACATGTTCATTCATGCCTTGCCGATTGATGTAGGCCTTTTGCTTGGGAGATAAGATGTTTTCATCCACAAGCCACGGGAGGATTCGGGCAAGAATGCACTTCATAAACACCTTATAGATGGTAGGTAAGAGGGAAATGTCTCTCCACACACACACACACACACACACACACACACACACACACACACACACACACACACACACACACACACACACACACACACACACACACACACACACACACACACACACACACACACACACACACACACACATACAAACCTACCTGGTTCACTTATGACTTTGACTTGTTCTGTAAAAAAATTGATATGTGACAGTGAGAGGTTAGTGTGGAGACACTAATCATTGTTGTGATTTGACAATTCTGATCTTCATATTGTTATGAAGATCCTATTATTGTTATCATATTATTATCATCATAGGAAGTGTGCAGAGGAGGGATGAGAGGTACATTGGAAGAAAGATGTCGAAAATGGAACTGCCAGACAAGAGGAGAAGAGGAAGGCCAAAGAGGAGGTTTATGGATGCAGTGAGAGAGGACATGCAGGTGACAGAGAGGACATACAGGTGACAGAGAGGACATGCAGGTGATAGAGGACATACAGGTGACAGAGAGGACATACAGGTGACAGAGAGGACATATAGGTGACAGTGAGGACATACAGGTGACAGAGAGGACATACAGGTGACAGAGAGGACATACAGGTGACAGAGAGAGAGGACATGCAGGTGAGAGAGGACATACAGGTGACAGAGAGGACATGCAGGTGACAGAGAGGACATGCAGGTGACAGAGAGGACATGCAGGTGAGAGAGGACATACAGGTGACAGAGAGGACATACAGGTGACAGAGAGGACATACAGGTGACAGAGAGGACATATAGGTGACAGTGAGGACATACAGGTGACAGAGAGGACATACAGGTGACAGAGAGGACATACAGGTGACAGAGAGGACATGCAGGTGAGAGAGGACATACAGGTGACAGAGAGGACATGCAGGTGACAGAGAGGACATGCAGGTGACAGAGAGGACATGACTGTGACAGAGAGGACATGGCTGTGACAGAGAGGACATGCAGGTGACAGAAAGGACATGCAGGTGACAGAGAGGACATGCAGGTGACAGAGAGGACATGCAGGTGACAGAGAGGACATGCAGGTGACAGAGAGGACATACAGGTGACAGAGAGGACATACAGGTGACAGAGAGGACATGCAGGTGACAGAGAGGACATACAGGTGACAGAGACGACATGCAGGTGACAGAGAGGACATACAGGTGACAGAGAGGACATGCAGGTGACAGAGAGGACATGCAGGTGACAGAGAGGACATGCAGGTGACAGAGAGGACATGCAGGTGACAGAGAGGACATACAGCTGACAGAGAGGACATGCAGGTGACAGAGAGGACATACAGGTGACAGAGGACATGCAGGTGACAGAGAGGACATGCAGGTGACAGAGAGGACATGCAGGTGACAGAGAGGACATGCAGGTGACAGAGAGGACATACAGGTGACAGAGAGGACATGCAGGTGACAGAGAGGACATACAGGTGACAGAGACGACATGCAGGTGACAGAGAGGACATACAGGTGACAGAGAGGACATGTAGGTGACAGAGAGGACACGCAGGTGACAGAGAGGACATGCAGGTGACAGAGAGGACATGCAGGTGACAGAGAGGACATACAGCTGACAGAGAGGACATGCAGGTGACAGAGAGGACATACAGGTGACAGAGGACATGCAGGTGACAGAGAGGACATGCAGGTGACAGAGAGGACATGCAGGTGACAGAGAGGACATGCAGGTGACAGAGAGGACATACAGGTGACAGAGAGGACATGCAGGTGACAGAGAGGACATGCAGGTGACAGAGAGGACATGCAGGTGACAGAGAGGACACGCAGGTGACAGAGAGGACACGCAGGTGACAGAGAGGACATGCAGGTGAGAGAGAGGACATGCAGGTGAGAGAGAGGACATACAGGTGACAGAGAGGACATGCAGGTGACAGAGAGGACATGAAGGTGACAGAGAGGACATACAGGTGACAGAGAGGACATGCAGGTGACAGAGGACATGCAGGTGACAGAGAGGACATGAAGGTGACAGAGAGGACATACAGGTGACAGAGAGGACATGCAGGTGACAGAGAGGACATGCAGGTGACAGAGAGGACATGCAGGTGACAGAGAGGACATGAAGGTGACAGAGAGGACATACAGGTGCCAGAGAGGACATGCAGGTGACAGAGGACATGCAGGTGACAGAGAGGACATGCAGGTGACAAAGAGGACATGCAGGTGACAGAGAGGACATGTACAGTAGGTGACAGAGAGGACATACAGGTGACAGAGAGGACATACAGGTGACAGAGAGGACATGCAGGTGACAGAGAGGACATGCAAGTGACAGAGAGGACATACAGGTGACAGAGAGGACAGGCAGGTGACAGAGAGGACATACAGGTGACAGAGAGGACACGCAGGTGACCAGGACATACAGGTGACAGAGAGGACATGTACTGTAGGTGACAGAGAGGACATACAGGTGACAGAGAGGACATGCAGGTGACAGAGAGGACATACAGGTGACAGAGAAGACATGTAGGTGACAGAGAGGACATGCAGGTGACAGAGAGGACATGCAGGTGACAGAGAAGACATGTAGGTGACAGAGAGGACATGCAGGTGACAGAGAGGACATGCAGGTGACAGAGAGGACATACAGGTGCCAGAGAGGACATGCAGGTGACAAAGAGGACATGCAGGTGACAAAGAGGACATGCAGGTGACAGAGAGGACACGCAGGTGACAGAGAGGACATGCAGGTGAGAGAGAGGACATGCAGGTGAGAGAGAGGACATACAGGTGACAGAGAGGACATGCAGGTGACAGAGAGGACATGAAGGTGACAGAGAGGACATACAGGTGACAGAGAGGACATGCAGGTGACAGAGAGGACATGCAGGTGACAGAGGACATGCAGGTGACAGAGAGGACATGAAGGTGACAGAGAGGACATACAGGTGACAGAGAGGACATGCAGGTGACAGAGAGGACATGCAGGTGACAGAGAGGACATGCAGGTGACAGAGAGGACATGAAGGTGACAGAGAGGACATACAGGTGCCAGAGAGGACATGCAGGTGACAGAGGACATGCAGGTGACAGAGAGGACATGCAGGTGACAAAGAGGACATGCAGGTGACAGAGAGGACATGTACAGTAGGTGACAGAGAGGACATACAGGTGACAGAGAGGACATACAGGTGACAGAGAGGACATGCAGGTGACAGAGAGGACATGAGAAAAAGGCAAAAAATGTAAAACAGCACAGTTACATTTAAAATACTTTGTCTAACAGGTCCGTTCATAAAAGTCCTTGCGGACTTGTTTCCAATGAGGGCCTTGGTATTCAGTTCATAGGCATATATAGTGGCACCACGCACAGTTCAAATATCATTACAAAAATATAACACTATGTACAACAAAAAAAAAAAAAGAGGGGAAAAAAATATATATCTACAAGAACAGGGGGGGGGGGGAGGGTCTGCTGTCTAACGGGAAAATGGTACTACCTCCTCCTTTGGCCTCCTGAAAGGTGATTTTTTTAAGGCTCTTTTAAATGAGCCCAGCGAACTGCATTTTTTGAGGGATGGAGTTAGACTATTCCAATCCTGGGTGGCAGTGCTGTAGAAGGAGAATTTGCCCATGTTTGTTTTATGGGTGGGTGGTACCAAATTGTTGTTAACGCTCCCTCTGGTATTGTGACTGTGGGTGTCGCTAACCTTTTGGAGGTATTTACTCAGATATGCGGGAATAGGGGGCATATCGGGCAAATTTGCATTTACAATTTTGAAGGCCAGTCCCATTTTTAGTTGTTTAACCCTGTCTTCCACCCTGAGCCAGCCTAGGCTGGCAAAATGGGTGGGAGAAAGGTGGGTCATGGGCCCCAATCCGAGGAGTAGCCGAATCAGTTTGTTTTGGGAGGTTTGAAGCTTAGTCTTCAGTGACACTGAGGTGTTGGAGTACCAGGAGGTGCAAGCATAGTCAAAAAGTGGTTGAATCAGGGCCCCAGAGAGGGTCCTGAGGGCCTGAGGGTTGACAAAAGAGGAAACTCTGCCCATAAATTTGGTTCTCTGGTTTACTCTTTTGACCACCTTTGTAGCCATGCTTTCACCTGTCAGGTATTTGTCAAGAACACAACCCAAATAGGTAATCTCTTCTTTGCTAGAGATAATTGTGTCATCGACTTTGACCTTGAAATCATTTACATCCATCTGTCTGAGGGAATGTTTGGTCCCAAAGAGAATGGATTCAGTTTTCCCAAGGTGTAGTGACAGTTTGTTATCGGTAAGCCAAGTACGGATTTTTGAGAGTACGGAGCTGAGCGCCTCCTCAACTTGCAACTTGTCCTCTCCCGAGATCAGGAGTGCCGAGTCATCAGCGAACAGGAACAATTTGCAGTTACAGGCAGCACTCATGTCGTTAATGTATCGAAGAAACAGTAACGGCCCTAGAATGCTGCCCTGAGGAACCCCACAGCTCACCGGAAGGGATGAGGACATGGTTCCGTTGATGTCAACCACTTGTTCTCTTCCCTCCAGGTAAGATCTCATCCAGTTTAGTGATGTGCAGTCAAAACCAATCGCCCTCAGCTTATCAAGTAAAATTGAGTGGTTTACAGTGTCGAACGCTTTTTGGAGGTCCAACATGACCATGCCGCAGTATTTGCCCGCGTCTACCTCACGTTTGATGTAGTCGGTCAGATACAGTAGGCATGTGTCAGTGGAATGGGAGGTTCTGAAGCCCGATTGGAATTCAAACAACAGTTTATGCTCGCTGAGGTAGCTGTTGATTTGTTCTTGAATTAATCGCTCTACAACCTTTGAGATGGAACAAAGGATGGAAACAGGCCTATAGTTTCCAGGTTCTAATTTGCTTCCTTTTTTATGCAGAGGGATTACTCTTGCCAACTTGAAATCCTGTGGGACGTGACACTGGCTGATGGATAGGTTTGTGATTTGGGCTACTATGGGGGCAATAGCAGTAGCTGCGTCATATATCTAGAATAGAATAGAATAGAATAGAATAGAATAGAATAGAATTATATAATATTAGAGGATATACCAAATATGCATTTGAAAAATAAAGTAGTCAATGAATCAGTTCAAGAGTTACCAATTTTGTTCTTTTTCCAGTAGAAATATCCCAGTATTGCTGCCACCAAGATGATCACTGGAATAACAATCCCTGCAATCACTCCTGCAATTGATCCTTTCTCCTCCTCCATTCTGGGCTTCTTATCCTCTGAAAGACAGAGAGTCATGACACAACTATATATTATGAATCAAATCAAATCAAATCAAATCAAATCAAATCAAATCAAATCAAATCAAATCAATCAAATCATCAGTGGTGTTAAAATGGTTAGAGTCACTGTCTCGTGGCCCAAAGCTCACAGGTTTAATGTATTTGTTCCTGCTTAGTGCAGGATACTGTATAGGCCTTATACTATAGGGTGTTATGTCCCTTATGAGCCGACCTGTAGCTTGAGATCCTCAGACAAAGCTCTGCTGGTCATTACAAAGTGCTGGATAAAAATAAAAGGAGATCAGGGCTTTTACAGTTAGAGCTCCAACACCCTGGAGGAGATCAGAGGAGCAGAGTCTGTGCCTTTTTTCAAATCTCTCCTGAAAACACACTTTAATGAAGCTGCTGTTTTATCGTATATTTATCTACATTATGTATATTGATTCTTCTGTGAAGCAAGTTGTAACATTGTTTTGAAAGATGCTACACAAATAAAGCTTATTATTATTATCATTATCATTATCATTATCATTATCATTATCATTATCATTATCATCATTATTATCATTATTATTATACTGTCATTCTTTGTTGATGGTGTTTTTTCAATGTTGTTGTTTTTTTCCTCCTAGCAATAGTGTCACTAGTTTCACTGTATCTTACACAGTACATCCAACCATCCATCCATCCATCCTGTCTGGTCTCCATTAACAGCCCTGTGTCCTGCATGGTACTGTATGTCAATCTTACAGCACACACTACAGGATATTGTACTAAGATTATGGGGCAATCTGTCTGTCTGTCTGTCTGTCTGTCTGTCTGTCTGTCTGTCTGTCTGTCTGTCTGTCTGTCTCCGTCCGTCCCTCCGTACGTACGTACGTACATACATGCATAAATACATTCTATATAAAATTTGCCTCGAGGGAGGGTGGATGGGCGGACCGACTGTGGACCAAACATGTAACAAACACTGTTCAGGGGTCTGGCATGAGAATAGTCACCAAAACATTTAAAGCAGTGTTTAACACTTCAAATGGCCATAACTCTGTGACCATTGCTCTGATCAGCACAATATGGGACTAGATTGAAGGCTGTATAGCGGCTTGAAAATCTAGTACAATGGGATTTTGAAGAGTCTTGCTCAAAAACTATTTAATAAAAGCTATGTTTCCTGCTCTTTTCTTCCTTGTTGTTTTTCCCTCCATGTTTTTGAACAGTAAATCTTACCAACATGGAGCTGGATCAAACTGCTCTTGCTGCTGCTGCTCTTCAGGGTTGGAACAAAACACTTGTACGTCCCGTTGTCTGAGAGCGTCACCCCGGTCAGCTTCAGTGAGATGTTACCATGAGGAAGCTCCTCAGAAAACAGGAACGTCCTCCCTTTGTACAACGGGTTCTGTTCGGTAGTACCATAATGTCCATCTTGGAGAAGATACACATACTCAGGCTTCAGGTCAGGTCTGGACCACTCCACCGTCATCCTGACCGCGCTGACAGATGGCTTAATGTGACAAGGAAGGATGACATCATCTCCCACTTTGGCCATCACGGGCTGAGATGACCCTATGACCTGATGTTGTCCTTACAACAAAAGAAGAAAAAAAGAAAACGTTTTAGTACAGACATTGATCTTGAAGCTGTTTGCTTGTTGACAGATAAGTCGACCTACCTGCTATGGTAGTTACTTTGTAGCCTATATAGTGCTTCATTGTTTTCTTAGAACAATGTTTACTCTACTATACTGTCTAGTTGTTACATGACTAGAGTTCATGTTTACTCTGATGTTGTTAGTCACTCTGGATAAGAGCTTCAGACAGACAGACAGACAGACAGACAGACAGACAGACAGAGTAAGGGGTTAAGTGTTTTGCTCATGGACTCATAGACCGGGGCAGGGAAGTGAACCAGTGACCTCATGGACTCATAGACCGGGGCAGGGAAGTGAACCAGTGACCTCATGGACTCATAGACCGGGGCAGGGAAGTGAACCAGTGACCTCATGGACTCATAGACCGGGGCAGGGAAGTGAACCAGTGACCCACTAAGCTACGGCCAACCTTTGGAGGACTGGTGTCTCTTCAGAGTAAAAGCTTCTGTTATCATGTAAGGATGGAAAAATAAAAGCTTCATTGCATGGGACCTTTACATGAAACAATGATTTGGATTTTAGATTTTTCATTTCAGATGTTTCATCACAAAACGTTATGTGTGTGTGTGTGTGTGTGTGTGTGTGTGTGTGTGTGTGTGTGTGTGTGTGTGTGTGTGTGTGTGTGTGTGTGTGTGTGTGTGTGTGTGTGTGTGTGTGTGTGTGTGTGTGTGTGTGTGTGTGTGTATTTGTGTGTATATATATATATATACGCACACGCACGCACGCACGCACGCGCACGCACACACACACACACACACACACACACACACACACACACACACACACACACACACACACACACACACACACACACACACACACACACACACACACACAATATATATACAATATATACATATATATACATACTTACAGTTGTAGGCTTATATAATGTTGCTACTATTAGGCTTCAGGCTACTATGATGATGTCTAGGATATACAGTAGTATTCTATATTATTGTATGTCTTTAAATGTCTCTATGAATTGAATACACAGTGACAGGACCTTAATGGAAATAAGTCCTCATGACTTTATCCTTTTAGACCAAGTGTAGGCCTATGACTGTACTGTTTGCATTTCTGTCTAATAAAGTATTCAATCAAATCAAATCAATCAATTAAACAAAAAGAAAACGTCTGCACATTATTTTCTACAAAACTTTATCAGCCCCTCCCTTAGCCCTGGTCCAGAGCCTTAGTGACTTCTCTATAGACAGAGAATTCCACTGCCCTGCGAGGGCTCCGTCTTTAGTACAAATAAACAAAACTACTTCAGTACTCACTGAAACAAAGGCTGTTTTGTGTTGTTGAAAGTCTATTCTCCAGGGTGGGAAGCCTCTCAGCACCCCACCGTCTCTGTATAATATACTTTTTGGGCAGAAAATAAAATATGTCCGCCAGACGGATATTATTTATTTTACTCACCTGCGCCCCCTACAGATTTGGTCAACATAAATTACCATCGAGCAGACCTGTAGGGGGCGCAGTGGAGTACATACAATAATGTCCATGAGAGACTTTCCACCCTGGAGAATAGACTTTCAACAACACAAAACATTAGTTGTTTCGGTGAATAACGAAATAGTTTAGTTTATTTTTTACTACAGTTGGAGCCTCACAGGACAGTGGAGAACTCACTAACACTCTGGACCAGAGCTACCTCTCCCTATGCGTTATACACTGTAATAACTCTTATAAGTTGTATTATTATGTAACATTATAACTTAACCTTACCTGTAACAGAAGTGTTGTAACAGCTGGTCCATATTACCAGCAGAATGTTGAAATAAACACTGAGTTGGAAGGACAGATCCGCCATCATGTTTTCCTCCTGCTTTGTGCTAGATTTGATTTTTACTTTAATACTTTCGATTTCATCCTGGATTCGTCTGAACTTTTAGCCCTGAAACATGACAGTCATGGCGCAACTTGTTCCCGGTTTTTGAAATGTCTCCCTTTACAACCCGACATCTACATAAACGTTCACATTTCAAATATAAAGGTCTGACCTCACGGCCATTGATGTAACAAGTTGAAAAGCCTGGGTTTAAGTACCCGTATTTTCAGTATTGTTCAATAAAAAAGCATTTTAATCCAATCGGCGGCCATTTTCTCATAGAGTTATCATGTATCAGCGTGCAGTACACCTCCCACCGATAGGGTCGCGTAGTTGAAAACATACTGAGACAGTTCTGAGAAAATGGCCACCAATCAGATTAAAATGCTTTTAATTGAACAATACAGAAAATACGGGTACTTAGACCCAGGCGTTTTAACTTGTTAGATCCATGAGACCGTGGGGTCCAAACTTTATATTTGAAATATGAACGTTAAAGTAGATGTACAGGTTGTAAATGAAGAAAATTCAAAAACCAGGAGCAAGTTGCGCCATGACGCTTGTGACAGACGAGCGTCATGTGAACCATGGCCACTGAACCAGTGTAATCCGGTCTAGAGCCCGCCTTCCATATCCGGTTATTTAAACTCACACACATATTCAAAAACTGTTTCCGTATCCGCTTTAGACCCAGACCGGATGAACCTCCAGCAGACACTTGATACCAGTCTAGATTTTCTTTGTTAAATCAGCGTTGCCATGTCCGCTTATTATAAGCGTTTGTTTGGGCTTGTTTCTAAAGTGTAGCTGCTTATTTCGGCTTGCTTCCTACTAATGTTTTAATCATTATTAAAACCAGTGGACCCCCTAAATTAAAATTAGTATTTGTCCCTACGCCCCCCCCCCCCCCTACCAGATTTGTGTTGTTAGAATGTTTAAAAAAAAACTTCCAAATATTCCACATTTTATTTCATGTTTTTTTTTATAGCAGATCTACCAGATCACAACACGTCGCATCGCGATGCGTTGTTACCTTATTAATTAATTAATTAATTAAAAAAACATTCAAATAGCCGATGCATACAGTATATATAGGTTTAAAGCGCTCATGTGGCCTATACAATAATTATTATTTTGGGCTTGTTTTCGTATATTTGGTTGCTTATTTCTCTCACAAAACTGGCAACACCGTGTTAAATGCCATGACAGTACAGCTCACTGGTTATATCAATATCAGTGGTTCTCAAAGTGAGGTCTGGGGACCCCCAGGTGTCCTTGAGAGGGTTCCAGGGGGTCCCCAGCAGAATGAGGAACAAGTGAACACTTATGTTTCGGCTACCATATTCAAACACACACACACACACACACACACACACACACACACACACACACACACACACACACACACACACACTCAGCTGCAGCTGAGAGAGAGACAGAGAGAGAGAGAACTATTGATGTGCAAGGTGTTCATCTACTGTATATACTTATGTGTACAGAACATCACACTGTCAGTGTTTCTCTGTACTTCTCTTACAAATAAACTAATGAACTAAAGTAACAATAATAGACAATGATGTTTTGTCAATTAGACTCAAAATAGAAGTACAGCGGTCCAGTGCTTACACAAAATACACACATTTTAATACACATAAACATGATCTGTACGTGTCAAAACCACAGAGCATGAAGACACAATGCATGTAGGTCACGTGCATTAGAAGTATCAAAAGCACCAATAACATGAGCACACTCAACAGGCCTTCATGTTCAGGCCCGTTGCAGGCCTGGCGCCACGGGGTGCCTGAGGGGGCCTGGCAGCCTCAGTTTCAAATTGTGCCCCCTCAGTTTATTTTGCACAAAAAAAAAGAAATGGACATTTTATTTTTTTATTTTTTATAATTAATGTTTTTATAAAAAAATCGGTAAAATCAGGCAAAAATAAGAATTTAAATCTAGCTGCAAGCAGCAATAATACGGGGCCAGTGAATGGAGAGAGGGAGAGAGAGAGAGAGAGAGAGAGAGAGAGAGAGAGAGAGAGAGAGAGAGAGACGGAGAGAGAGAGAGAGAGAGAGAGAGAGAGAGAGAGAGAGAGAGACAGAATAGAGAGAGAGAGAGAGAGGGAGAGAGAGAGAGAGAGAGAGAGAGAGACGGAATAGAGAGAGAGAGAGAGAGAGAGAGAGAGAGAGAGAGAGAGAGACGGAATAGAGAGAGAGAGAGAGAGAGAGAGAGAGAGAGAGAGAGAGAGAGAGAGAGAGAGAGAGAGAGAGAGAGAGAGAGACGGAATAGAGAGAGAGCGAGAGAGAGAGAATAGATTGAAGAGAAAGAGAGAGAGCGAGAGAGAGAGAATAGATTGAAGAGAAAGAGAGAGAGCGAGAGAGAGAGAGAATAGATTGAAGAGAAAGAGAGAGAGAGAGAGAGACATGGAAACGGAATAGATTGAAGAGAGAGAGAGACATGGAAACGGAATAGATTGAAGAGAGAGAGAGAGAGAGAGACATGGAAACGGAATAGATTGAAGAGAGAGAGAGAGAGAGAGAGAGAGAAGAGAGAGAGAGAGAGAGAGAGAGAGAGAGAGAGAGAGAGAGAGAGACAGACAGACAGACATGGAAACGGAATAGATTGAAGAGAGAGAGACATGGAAACGGAATAGATTGAAAAGAGAGAGACATGAAAACGGAATAGATTGAAGAGAGAGGGACATGGAAACATAATAGATTGAAGAGAGAGAGAGATGGAAGCAGAATGGATTGATTGGACATCTCAACCTATTGCCATTAACAGCAATCGAACCCTCAACCTTTGGATTGACAGACTGCAACACTTCCTATAGCTTTGTCCAGGCTGAGGTTGTCTGTTGAAGATAAAAGTGAACCAGTGAAAGCAGCCGATCTACAAGCTCAGAAACACGTTGCTATCTGAAAAGTTTTGAGATTGTAGATCGGCTATTTTCAGAATGAAGTATGTCATACATTGCAAAAACATACCCTCTCAAATAAGCATTTCATGATATCTTTAACAATTGCACATGTATTCATTGATACAGTCTTGTTGTCTGCAATGCACTTTAAATGAAATCTGCACCAAGTGAGGCTTGATCAGACCTGATCTAGTGAAAACGGAGGTCATACAGATAATACCATTTCACGCAAAAAGCTGAAAAATCCTGGGTTTAAGTGTTTTTCAAACTGCTCAAAATTGCGGACAATCTAAGGGCGGAGCTTACTGGTCCAAGCGATAGATGTGTTCCTCATGAGTCAAGGCACAAGTGTAAGCAAGTTTCACGACTTTCGGCCAAACGAGGCATGACTTTTGCCTGTTTAAAGTTTGCATTTAAAAAAAAAATGCTATAGCGCCCCCCTTTGGCCAATTGGAATGAGATTGTTTTCAGTGATATTTGGAATGACCCTCTACATTACTGCAAAGTTTCAAAGAAATGTGAGTCTTGCATGTATGTGTTAGGGGCAGATGAATAATTTTCATAAAACTGCAATCCTGGGATTTTTGAGTAATCTGCACGAAACATTTTACACATGAACTTTGGACCTCTGCCGACATAACTATGGGAGCGGATTTTTTCTAAGTGAAAAAATGCAGAAGTTAGGAGCCAATGACTGTTTTTCATATAATTCAAAATGGTGGGAGATCTAAAGGTCAGAGGTCAAAAGTCAGAGGTCAAAAGTTGTTCAGCATGAGGAGACGCATATGTGTATCCAAGTTTCATGGCTGTAGGTCAAACAGGGCATGAGTTGTACCTGTTCAAAGTTGGCATTTTCAATTGAGTGCTATAGCGCCACCTTTTGACAAAAGATTGTGAGAATTATTTTTGTATCGTTTTTCATGACCATCTACATCTACCATATGGCCGAGTTTCGTAAAAAGCGACAGCACGGTTCAGCCAGAACTGCGAAAAGTGGCAGAAACAGAAAGAGGGGAACATTAAGACAGGTCCAGAGCTGAGAGCTCTGGCCCCGTAATGAAAGAGGGTTTGGAATGACTACATTTGGATTTATGTATATGAAATTTTGCTAGAATAGTGATCAAATTAATTATGAATACCTAATTGTTCTTATTATTACTATTACTATTGATGCCAAACTGTACATTTTGCCAGTAGACATAAGTCAGAGTCAACATTATCAACAATATACCAAGATACATCCAAAACTTAGTTAGTGTGTGTGGGTACAATTGCAAAATAAGTGCAGCATTGTCTCTGGGTCTACATTTCACACAGATGTCTTTCTTGAACTTCAGAATAATGATTTGTAGGATTAGGATAATACTATGCAGGATTTTAAACGAAACCTCCGTCACTTTATTAGAAGATATGTATATGGAAGATTCCAAATAACTTTCCAGTTCAAGCAAGGAGGATTGAACGCATGAATCATTCGCTCAAGGAAGGAGTGGGTAGGTCACCGGCGCAGAATCTAGTTTCACTTTCTTGCAAAAAGACTCACGTACGCTTCCGAAAATAGCAAATCTACAAGCTCACAACGCGTTCCTACCGCAACGCGTTGTGAGCTTGTAGATCTGCTATTCTCGGAGAGCACCACCGCGGTACGGTGGCGTAAACATCAGGCACTTACCGTAAACACGGGGGAAATTTGCATACGGAGCAGGAAATACACTGCACTTTAAACCAAGCCTCCCACACAATGACATCTATCTATGCGAAAGGTGTGCTCTTATTAGAATCCATCAGATTTTTTTTTATCTTATTCTTTTAATTTTAATCGTCACATTTCATTCGGTAGGTAGACACACAGGGCCTATTTATTTGTGAAGGATGCATACTGTTAATAATGAGTGAAAATGAAACTTCATACACCTAGCGTGCTGCTGGTTCTCCTGTTGTTGTTGCCCTGTCTGTTGCACTGCGCGAATATCTTAGATCATGGGCCTGATGATCCTCCCAGCTGTGCACAGGAGGTAAGCATTCAAAACAGAGAAAGAGAGCGCTATAATGTGTGAATATTCTGTCATGGAACGATCCGTGTGAAACTGCACAAAAACAAAACAAAGAGAAAGAGAGTTTACTTTTGTTTGGGTTAATAGTTATTTGTCCTTATTTATTTATTATGTACAAGCTTAAAATAATGACCGGGTGGATATTCTTTGAATAGGTTGACTCAGAGCCTTGTGTCTGGGTTGACTGTTTGGTGTAGGCTCTAACCTCGCCTCACCAGGCTTTCATGTAGGCTGTAACGGATACAGGATAGGTGGGCACTAGGGACATCTGGGCACCTCGATGTAAAATTGGCCATTTTTTCCAAAATGTAAAAAAATATATATATTTGAAAAATGGTCTTAAGTAAAGTAAAGTATACATGATTAGAACATGCTTAAACATTTGACAATTAAGGTCTAATATTTCTACAATTGCTACAAATTGCTACAGAACCAGTCCAACCAAATCCAGTCATTTTGGGGCATCAATAAGAAGTGGAAGGATATAATTAAGTCTAATAATGATGTACCGTACGTTCACATCATGTATACTTTACATTACTTAAGACACATTTTTAAATATTCTATTTTTCAAAATAGCCGATTTTACATCGAGGTGCCCAGATGTCCCTACTGCCCTATCCTGTTACCGCTGTAACTATAACTATGAGTCCAACTTCTTTAGCAGTAAGGTTATCTAGATGTTATTTGACTTTAATTTCATTTTAATAACCTTTGCTCTTGTGTTCTCAACTTCTCATGGTATGTTTTCATAGGGTCTGAGGTGTAAAGTCACAACAGGTGAGTACATATAGGCGGCTACTTACTGTACATTATTAATTTCCTTGAATGAGATCATCTATTCTTCTATTCTGTATTTCAACGTTTTGTATCTTGTATACACTCACTTAGCTTGTGTTCCAGTTTTGTGTTCCTCATTTATTTATTTTTATTTATTTATTTTAAATAACTATTTATAGGATTATCAAGTATAAAGACATACAACCCCACATAAACCTCACCCTCGCCGGTTCCCTCACAAAAAAAAACAAAAAAAAACAATCATTATAAATGGGGGGAAAAGAAAAAGAAAAAGAGTAGTAAATAATGTAACATAAAATTGGAATTAGAAATTAATTTGATATAAAAAACAAAAGGGTGAAATGAACCTGGTGCATCATTGATTAATCTGTTTTTAAGCACTAGCAGTTTCACTCGTTTAGCCTATGAGTTCTCTTTCAGCTGATTGGATGAAATTGGTATCCCAACTCTAAAATGTATAAGTTGTTTACTAAAGAGCTGGAGAGTCAGGGGACTGTTACTGAACAAACACTATATAGCAAAGATTACTGTGGGAATATAGAGCTCACTCATTTGATCACTTACAGCATCTTTTAACACCTTTGGTGTTTATTGCAGGTAACTGCATGGACCCTGAATGGCTAATTAGAAGAGATTACACTCCAAATGCCCCAGAGGGTTTAAAAGTTGAGGTGGACACACGCCAAGACAAAAACGGACACATTCAGCCAGTGCTTGTGGCACAATGGAAACTAAAAGACGAAGGTATGTTGGTTGTGTGTGAATTGCCCAGATTAACCACTTCCCTATATACCGTACTTCGTTTACCGCAGAACCCTATACACTATTATTATTGTTGTTGCTATTATTGCTATGGCTATTTTATTGTTATTGCTGTGATTATAGTTTTCTGATTGACCCACAGGAAGCATAAGTTATCTGAAGGCCACCGAGCTTCACGTCCTTGTCACAGCGACCAATCAGCAGCTTTGTGTTCGGTATTCTTTCCGAGACCTTGACCTTCCCTTACCTATGAGGAACCCTTTGTCAGAGCAAAAGGTGGGTACACGCTGGAATGTCTATCTTGTGGACATGTTATTTCTAAATTTCAAGGCAGGCGTCTTTTATTTAATCTGTTCAGGGTCCATTCTAGTTTTTCATCAGTGGTATATGAAAACTAGGGGGTATTTCACTTCATGGATAATTTTCTCCTCTGGCTTGTGTGTGCACACCAGACAGTTTTTTAAGTTGCTTGATTTAATATTTAGATAATTGATATTCATTTTTATCAGACACGCCTTCTTCCTATATAAACCCATTGTAACTTCAAACTCCACTTTAACCATGTTAGACTCATTGAAAACACTGATCTGATCTGATCTGGTGACTGATATTTTCCTTCTAATGCATGTGAGGGGGCCCTGTTATTTATTTAATTTATTACAATTATTTTATTTATATCCCACAGTAATGCACAGATGAGATAATGGGATTAACAGAAATGTGTTAGCTTTCAGTCCACCATTTAAACTACAAGATCTTATTAAGAAAAATGCACATACTCATATAAGTAAAGTAAATTAAGTAAAGTACTTGAGTTACTATACTTAGTTACTTTACACCACTGCTAATGATTATTTTTGTTTTGTTTCAGTGGAATTTCTCTGCAGATGTGGTGGTGGTTGACCCTGGTCAGACATACTGGGTGTCTGTCTTTAACGTTCCCAAACCAGAGCTGGCTCACACCTCTTATGACGTCAGCACACAAGTCACTGTTCCAAGTAAGTAACCCACAGCAGTGCTTCCCAAACATCTTCATGTCAAGGACCCAAAAAAATAATAACACATTTGACCGTAGACAACCATTTGAAAATATTTTGTGCCAGGGACCCCCTCATTCACTGCCACAATTATTGCTGGCCGTGTTTGCCCACTGCCAGAGATTTTTCATCGGGAAAAAAAAAGTACTCAGGAGCCGAGATACAGACTTTTTAAGTTTTAAGTTAACAAGGAAGTGGATGGGAGTCTAGATCTTCGAAAAATCATATCTCCTTGGTCTTTGGGTCAAGATTTTTTTTTTTTTTTTTTTTAATTAAAATTACGTTTTTTACGTCAGTGGCAGGATTGGTAAACGGGAAAAAATACGTTTTTTACGTCAGTGGCAGTGAATGAGTTAAGAGAAGATTTGTCAACATTTAAAAAAATGACAGATCTACAAATTCTTTTTGGATAGCCAAAGTATAAATGAGGGTTACAGTAGACTGTTTAAACTGTTCCTAATTTTGCTGGGGATCCCCTGGAACCCCCTAAAGGACCCCTGGGCGTCCCCGGACCCCACATATCCTATAGTACTTTCTCATTATTGTCTTGCAGCAGCTGTGTGTTTGAGTCAGTATGAGTTGTATTAACAGAGACACTGTTCTGATTCTCTATCAACTCAGATTGTCGAGATCCCAAGATGAAGGGAACCGAACCTTGCGTAATGAGCGGTAAGTAACAATGCTATAATTTCCCTTATTCTAGTGATAGTACTGTTCATAAATTATATACTTTATAGACAATTGTGGAGTTGAATTAACTGACAGAGTTAACAGTGTGGGATGCAGTGATCATTTTGACAGCAAATTGTTTTTGTCATAGTCTTTTGAATAGAATTCCATTTAGTTTTAGTCATATTTTAGTTATCTGAAATGTTTTAGTTTTAGTCTAGTTCTAAACGTTGACTAAATGTCATAAGATTTTAGTCGACTAAATCTACAGTTGATTTAGTCGACTAAGCTTTATTTTGGCAGGCCTCGATGGCGTCGTAATGCCTGATTTATACTTAGCTGTGTGCCGAAAATAGCCGATGTACAAGCTCACAACGCATCTGTGACGCGTTGTCAGCTTGTAGATCTGCAATGTTTGGAGTGCAACACCCGTGCGCAACCAAACATAAAATGACTTGTCTTAGTTCTACTGGATCTCTTCTCCAACAGTCCCTCCCTAGCATTTTCCTCTAGTTTTTATTTATTGACGAAATTTCTCTTTATATTTAGTCATAGTTTTAGTCATCCTAGCTTAGTTTTTATTTACTTTTTATTTACTTTTCGTCTGGGAAAAAAAGGTAGTCGACAAACGTTTATCGTCATAGTTTTAGTCGACGAAATTAACACCGGTGGGATGCAGTGAGACGTTGGTATTTGTTAATGCAGCAAAGTCTTTGAAAGCCTAACACACTTTTTTATTATTTACACTCAGCGTAAAAAACAGAAAATAACACCAGAAAGAAATAAAGTGTGACTCACAGTGACTCATAGCCGTTTGTTGACACAGGAAGTCTTTGGAAGCCCAACATAACGCTGGAACTGTTGAGTGAAAACCAGAACAGCAGACCCATGCTGGCTGTAAGCTTCAACACTGATGAACTCTCCGAGAAGTACCTGGTGCTGGTTCAATGCTCTCTCTCTATGAAAGATAAGGAAGTGTTCAAGGTGAGAGAGGACACAATGTTGGAACCAGAGCCCAGACACATTGTCATGTGCATGTTGCATAGCGATGCTGTCGGGTGGAAGCCCTGTATGTCCAAAACTGTTACTATTCAGGAAAAGGAAAAAAGAACCTGTGTTACAGTGGATCAAATGTAGTCATAAGCTCTTCTTAATACTTTTTCCATTTGTTAAATATTTATAAAACTAACAGACTTAACCCCTTTCGCTTGAAAAAAATTATTAAAATAGCAGCTCTTCAAGCTCACAACGTGTCACGTCGCCATGCGCTGTGAGCTTATAGATAGATAGTACTTTTGTGTGACACTGTAGTATGACGAAGTAGGCTTTAATTTACAAAAAAAAGTTAACATTTGCAGATACAAGGTTTCTGCCCAAACAACGATAGTAGTGTTTTAAGCCTTGCTTCCTTTTACTGTTGTCACAAGTATTGATACTCTGATCCTTTTTTGATACCACATATTTAAAACGATACTATTCCGTCAGTAGTACCCGAAGCTCTGCAAAAACAGATCTAAAATCAGATTTTCAACCCAGGGCTTCACAGATGACACTACAGTGAACAAAATTAACTGGTCCTCAGCCATTGTATGAATTAAATGTATTGCTTTAACAGGAAAGTATTACATAAACAATAGTGCTCAACATAACAAGGAGACATTTTAACTGCACAAAAATGCATGCGTGCAATATAAGAATTATAGCATGTATCTTAATAAAAACAAATACCCTGTTGAGTGTGCCTAGGACCTTTGTGTTTCACTATAGTATTGAAAAAAGGTATCAAGCATTGTTGTTTTTTTTAATACTAGTATCACATCAAAGTTTACATTTCTTGTGACAACCCTACTTCCTGTGTTCAAATGTAGGCTAATAGGCAAAGCTGTGTCTCACGAAGAAGACAAGTGTAGTTGTTCCTCTTTAGAGACCTGACCTAGAAACGTGTATTTACTGTAGATTCAGCATCCTGTGCTGTTTTGACCCAGATTCCTTTGTTCAACACAAGGACTAACTCGAGGTTGTTTCTTCCGTTCAGTTCACATGGCAACAAAAGAGGCTCATTATATTTCTGGAACGGTCAAATGTATGCATCTCGGAAGTCAGAGAGACATCTTAATGACCTTTCATGTTACAGTACATATTTTCCACCTAGTCAGTGATGCATTACTAGGTAGACCACAATGTCCCCCACATCCTGTTTAGGCGCTACAGTTGAATCAGTGAAGACTTACTACCTTCACAGCCGGAGGCAACAGAAAAGAGTTTTACATCGCATGATGTCCCAATCTAAAATGAATGTGTTCAAATTAGTGTATAGCTCTATATTCTGATAGTAATCATTGCTATAGTATAGTGTTTGTTCAGTAACTTGAGTCTCCCTGTCTCTCTAGCTCTTTAGTACACAGAAAATACATTTTCAGGTCAGGAGGATACCAATCTTATCCAATCAGTCAGGAGAGAGAACTCATACAGAATAGACTAGAGGATGAACAAGTGAAATGAAGTGGAAGTGATGACTCAAAGAAATGAGCAGACAAAATTGGAACTGGAACAGGAACACTATAAATTGAAGCTGATAAATCGGTAATTGGTTGAAATTGTCAACCCACCTGCAAATGTACTTTCTGTTTATTAAAGAGCTAGAGAGAAAGGGAGTCCGTCCCTGTTAATGAACAAACAATCTATAGCAATTATTGACCCATGCAATAGTTTCACATGCAATAGTTTCACGTGCGTCGTTAAGTCTTGACAACTCTCTTCCCCAGAAAAACGAGACGTCACTGACTGTAAAATTCCAGCTCGGGGATTGGCCAAGAAGCTGCTGTGTTTTTGATGTTGAGGTAAGTGCTTCCTGTCATCATTCTAAATGACTTGTTTGCTGTTGGGTTGAGCCGCTAGGCTTGGCTGTTTTTGAAAACAAAGAGTTAGCCCAGAACCTTCCAGAACATGAAACTTTCCACAGCCCGTGGAGTTCTGACCCTGGGATGTTTTATTGTTTACGTTTCTATTATAGCCACCACCATCCCTGAAGGGGAGCAGCAGCACAGCTTGCTCCTCCCATTGGTTCCCACAACTCAGGGTTAGCTTCTGAGAACCGAATCTTAACCCATTTAGAGGCAGATTCTAAAGTTTTTCTGAAAAGCTTCAATTTTTTATTTAAAAATCACAACAAATGTATGTTGCTATATACTGTACATAGCAACAGGAACCCCAAAAGGTATAGTTACAAATAGGGGTTCCCGCCCAAAATGGGTTAAATGGAAACAAATCCAGAACCCGAGATATATACGTAACACGGCACACTTGTAAGTAAGTAGGTCGGAGACAGCCTTATTGTCAGTATCAGCGGAGAACCCATGACCGGAACTTGTGGTCCAAAGGCTCCACCGACTAAGCTACCCAGACACAAATTCAAGCTGTGCCTGACCATTACTACTACTGCTACTCATCTCTTTCATAATTATGTTATTTCTTTGTAAGCTACAGGTCTGTTGATGCAATCCAAGATTTTCTCTTGAATGTAGGCCCTAGAGTCATACTGTATGTGACTTCATGTTGCCTTCAAGTCAGTGGTAACAGCACCTGTTTTATTTGCCTTGCAGATCGTACCATTCTTCCCCCACTGTGGCAATGACTGTGTCCGGCGGAGAGGGAGGCCTTTAAATATATGCCGTGGTATGCGTGTGTGTCCGGGGGGTCCAGAAATAGTGAAAATAGCAGATCTACAAGCTCACAACGTGACGCGTTGAGAGCTTGTAGATCTGCTATTTTCACCATATTTGAAATAGGGCTTAAGTAGTTAATTCATATTGTAATTTATTTCCCTTCCTAGAAATGTAGTAGAGTCAAAAGAACAATATTTGTATTCAATACAAAATACTCAAAATATAGATACAATAAAGATACTCAAAAAGATTACTCCAGGGTACAGTACTCAATCAAATGTACTTCGATACTGTCCAACATTGGTTTTCATAGACCTCTGCTCTGCCTCAGTGAAAAGTGTGACGTGTGTAAGAGAGACCACTCCTGGAGCCGCTCCCTACTACTGGTCCTTCGCAGTCGTAGCAGTGTTGCTGTGTGCTCTCCTTGGTTTCCTGTACATCCGCAGGAGACCTCACAGAGGTTAGTACAATCTACAGCAGTGGTTCTCAAAGTGGGCTCAATCCTTTAAAGGATTCCAGGGGGTCCCCAGTGATGCAACAAGTTGTGAGCTTGTAGATTAACTATTTTCAAAAATTCTAGAAAACATTTGACACATTTTGAATGTTTTTTTTTTTATATGTATCAACACAAATCTCGTATCGGGGTCAAAATCATTTCAGAGGATCATCCGCGGACAAATACATATTATTTTGGGGGTCCTTGACATGAAAAGGTTTGCGAACCACTGTTCTACAGTATTTTCAACTGTCTCACTGTATACTTTTAGAACTTTATCCTTTTATCCTGTCTTTGTTAATTCATTCATGTTATTAATCTGTTTCTCCATGACTTTGATATGTGTTATGAAAGGTTACTGTTAGACATATTATAAAAAATATTAAAGGTGCTGTAATTTATTTTATGTTATTTTATTTTTTACCATAGCTCTCAGATTTTCAGATCAGGAATCGCAGGAGAGATCGTCAGGAGAGAGAACTCATACAGTATACACTAAACAAGTGAATTCGATGAAAAAGAGCAAACATAATTGGAACAGTAACAATAGAAAATTTAAGTTGATAAATGGGTTCTATCTCCTGATTGGATGAAATTGGTATCCCACCTGAAAATATATTTACTGCTTTTTAAAGAGCTGGAGAGACGGGAAGACCCCTGTTATTGAACAAACACTGTATACAGTAGCAACCACAATCCCTTATAACTGCACCTTGCATTATATATCGTCTCTGTCAGGTGGAAACCATTATGTCCAAAACTGTTACTTTTCAGGATTAAAATTCAAAAATAGCAAAAGTAGCAGATCTGCTACTTTTGATACTTTTGTGTGACGCTGTAGTATGATCAAATAGGGCATTAATTTACAACAAAAACAAATTCTCTGCCCGACAGCAACGATATCAAATCTCTCCTCCTACAACTCTGGCTTATTATAGGCCAGCCTGATCTCCACAAGCCTCTGGTCGGAGTCGAGGAGCCGAGGCTGCCCAAACAACCTCCCAAGGTGCTGGTCATCTACTCCCAAGACCACCGTCTCTACAGGGACGTGGTGCTGAAGCTGTGCGCCTTCCTGAAGGCCAAGTGTGGCGCGGAGGTGCTGGTGGACCTCCTGGACTCGGCCGGCCTGGGCACCGTGGGCCCCATGCGCTGGCTGCAGTGGCAGAGGCAGCAGCTCACCGCCCCCTCCGACAAGATGCTGGTCCTCTGCTCGCCCGGCGTTCAGGCCAAGTGGAGAGCCATGTGCGGCCAGGTACGGGGTGGGGAGGGGGGCTGCAACTATCCATTCTTTTCTTGCCAATTATTTTCTTCTTCTTTTTCGGATAATCGATAAGCACGTTTTTTTATACATTTCTTTTAGATTGTTCTATTTATCAGTGAATTGATTAAACTGATTAGTTGGGTTCACTGTTGCATACCCTGTGTCCAGGGCCGGGTGATGCTGAGGGAGGACGTGCTCTCTCCCACAGACGACATGCTCATCCCCTTCCTCAACCTGCTCCTGCCGGACATGCACCAGGCCGCCCCCCTGGGCAAATACATGGTGGCCTACTTTGACGACATATGCGGCGAGGGGGACGTGCCGTCGGTTTTTGACCTCGGGGTCAAGTACAAGCTGATGAAGCATTTCGAGGAGCTGTATTTCCGCATTCTGGACATTGAGAAGTACCAGCCAGGTCAGGTGAGCAGGGCCGCCCGCCGCTGTCAAACATCTTCTGACAGTGCTTATTCTATTTGTTACTTTTCGAGAAGAGCTTTTTTGGAGTATAACAAATTATCATATTATCAGTGTGAAAAAGTCTGTGTGAAGTTATCATTTATTTATAGTTTTTTTCTAATCGACTAAATCGATTAATTTGATTCCACTTAAGCCCTATTTTATACTTTGGCTTACAATGTTGTAGAGTAAAAAAATTGCAGGTCTACAAACTCACCGCACACACCGGAAGCTTGTAGATCTGCTATTTTAGCTGTTTTTGATATTTTGATTAACTGCTGCATGCCTACAGGTCAACCACATCCAGGGCGTCGGCGGAGACGAGTACTTCAACTGTCCCTCGGGCAGAGACCTGAGGAACGCCATTGAGAGCTTTCAGGCCTACCAGTTGGAGAATCCCGATTGGTTTGAGGCGGAATGCGTGGAGAGCGAGGAGGAAGCGGTCGCCGAGTCCAATGCCCTCATCGAGCGGCCCCAAATCCCTCCGGTCCTAGAGTGTGTTCCCCTCTTCAGAGAAGGACCCCCCGTCTACGTTCAGGACATAGAGCTCCATCACAACTACAACAGCGTTCACGTCCTAACGCCCGAGGTCAACCCGGAGCGCCACATGGCTTCGGTGGTGGAGCTGCAACCGAGGCTCAACTCGGAGTGCCGGTACGTAGACCCCACTGCGCGGTCACTTCTCACATTGCATTTAAGATAATGACTAGAGCCATTTCCGCTTGGGTTAGAGGCACCTCTACTGAGTTCTGAATTCTGAACACTTGGTGAATGGTAAGGAGGTCGAATTTAGTTTTGAGCTACAGTCGGGTGCAACAGTCGATTATAGAAAATAATCGTTACTTACTTAACTAAAATAACTAAAATAATTGATTAATAATCTAACCCTATCTTAGGCATGTCATTACAATTTTATTACTTCTCGCTTAATCGAAGAAGTAATTGAGTTGCAGCCCTAAAACTGTTTATCGACTATCAAATAATTTTTGCTGACGGATCCAATCGTTCCTTTTCAGACAATTTTTTCTTCTGAATGCGGTCACCCCAGCGGGAGTCCTGGAGGCTCATGTGAGTCCTTACAGCCAGCACGCAGAGCCTTTGTACGTGGCAGAGCCTGTGCTGAGCAAGCCACCGTGGCCGACAGAGAACTGGCCCCACCTCGACGAAGGCCCTCTCGTCCTAGCAGGCCGGTGTCTTGCCGCGGACGAGGACGAGGCTCTCCTCTCGCCTCCGAACCAGCCCTCGGCTGAGGCTCTACAGAAACTGGCGGCCCTGCAGCAGTCGCTCGGGTTCAGCGTTGAGGGGACGCCCTCGGTAGCGGAGGAAGTGGAATACCTCCCTTCCCTAGAGTACGCTCGCTGCAGCCAGCCAGTCGAGATGGACGAGGGGGACGGTAAGCTTCTGGAGCCTTCCAGGAAGGGCCCAAACAGTGGTTCTGACCAAGGATACATCTCCAAGATGTCTACCCAGCCAGATTCCCCCTTTGGAGGAAAGGGTGAAGACCCATTGTTGGCCCTGGTAAGGCTGCAGGAGGAGCTCTTTCAGAAGAATCACGGCTACACTGGGATTTTTGAAATGGCTTAGGAACAGTGGTGGACAAAGTACTCAGCCCCAGTACTTGAGTCAAAGTATAGATACTCCTGTTCGGATATTACTGAACTACAAGTGAAAGTTGCTTAGTCAAATTTGCACTTGATTTAAAGAGCTGGAGTAGCCTATTTGCTTTTTGCTAGCTTTTTTTTTCTTCAGAAGTACAAATTACAAAGAACATTTTCTTTTTCATATTGATGCAAATGCGAAATGTAGAAATTCAAAGACGTTTCAGAAAAAGAAAATTGTGAAAATAGCAAATCTACAAACTCATAACACGTTGCATCGTGACACATTGTGAGCTTGTAGATCTTTTAAAAAAAAATCACTTCCCTAACTCCATTCCCAAACCTTTTAATAATTACTTTCAAAGAAATTCACAACTACTCGTTGTTCACCCTCCCCTTTACCGTACTAATCATGGGGAATTTAGCCTCAAATACAGACGTAGGCCTATTAAACTTTGGGACAAGCATTCTATTGGCTCACAACTATCCTCACTTAATTCATATGAGAGTAATCAGCAGTATGGCTTTGATATCCTGTATAATCATGTATGTGTCAACCATGTTGGCTAAATTGTCATTACTAGTAATCATGTCATTTGTAATCAGGCTTAATCATGCATGTCAACTATGTTGGCAAATTTGTAATTTGCAATGTAAACATGTCTCCTGTCATCATATATAATCATGCAAGACATGCATGCCAACTACGGTATGTTGGCTTATTGTCATTTGCAATCATGTTGTTAAAGCCCTATGGGGCCTCATTTTGTGTGGGTTTTTTTTGTACTGTTTTCAGTGCCCCTTGGTAATTAGAGGGTGGAGTGGCGTGGTGTCTGGAGACACACCTGGGCCTTTCTCAATCAGCCGGCCCGGTATAAAAACCTGAGAAGAACACCACTTTAGCCCTTTTTCCAACTGCACCGCCATGTACTGAACCCTTTTTGTAGCTAGCATTCATTCCTGTTTGCTGTGTCTGTAGGCTGTGTGCCATATCTTATGCTTGGTGCTTAATGTCTTATATCAACGCACTTGGTTACTGAATTCATGTGGGTAGAGGCCTTGTATGAGCCCTTTGGGCTTCTTGCCTCCTCCTGGTGCTCTTCTTTTTAAAGATTTGTGTACACATTTTGTGCTGCTTTTACAACTGTGCTAAAAGCAATACAAGTCAAATCAAACTTTCTAGCACTTACTTTCTCCACAGCCGCCTCTCATTACACAACACAAAAGCCACATTACACAATACTTCAGATTTATTGAATCTTTCAACCACACAATAGTCTGTTGTACATCGACAGTACATTGATTTGATTACATTGATACGGATACATCACACACATTTATTTTTACAGGTAGAATTTGCTTTCTGTAAACAATATAGAATTACTTCCCCTGTAAACAATTTTGGGAGAAAATGATGGTCCATATCAGGCCATAGAAAAGTATTAGCTTTGCACACAACCTGTGTTTTCTCGTTCTTGACAAATAAGGAACATTGTTTAATCTATATCTGTGTCCAGGAAAACCATGTCCTTTGGTAGAATGTATGTGAATGTGATGATACCCGGTGATTGATCATATAGTTAATAGTAGGGCTGGGCAACATATATCGATCTTGTGACAATGAGATGATGGGATTTTGGAAAAAGTAATATTGTGATGTGGGACAAGTGTTGTCTTTTCCTGGATTGAATCACTAAAGCCTTATTCCATACTTGTTATTTCAAACTTGTCGAAGATTTGCAAAAAATAACAAATAGGCCATCCTCAAGCTTTCAACATGTTGCATCACAATGCCTTGTGAGCTCGCAGATCGGCTATTTTGGAAAGATAATGTTGAAAATTGATAGTGTAGTCAAGATATCGATACCAAGGTATTTGGTCAAAAATATTGTTCTATTAGATGTTGATAATATCGCCCAGACCTGGTTTATAGGCCCACTATATAGACAGAAAAAAATAGCATTTATAATTTTTTTGTAAATAAAACATCCTGGCTGTGATGGAATTGTCTGGTAAGCCTCTCGTCTCTAATTCCATATGAACTCTTCTGCTCTTCCACAGAGGAAGCTCACAGTATGCAAACTAGAGCTATAGGCCGATACAGTTTGTCTAATACAATCTGTTGTCTGATATGACACTTTTAACTGTTTGTATGGGAGCTCAATTCACTAATATATGAGCATTCATTTGTTTTCCCAAACTGAAGACTTAAAATAATTTTATGTTTTCCAATCTAATAAGATTGGAAAATGGTTCCAAAAATGCCATATCGGCCAGGCTCTATTGCAAACACTTCGGCATATGAAAAAGCATATATATAAATTTGTATTTTAACTATAAAATATTTGGCATGTTATGATAAGCATCAAACAAAAACAAAAGCCATTCTTCTATGTCATTGTGCAATCAATTTAAGAAGAAAAAAAAGACCATGGAGTTATAAAAAAATCACTAAGGAGCAACATATTGACTTTTAATGACATCACCACCAGTACTTTTACAGTACTTTAATGACAGCACTGTTGGAACTTGATATTTTTGGTTAAAATATGAGTGAACATAATACATTATACCAATTCACTCAACATCTCAAAGTGTGATTTAATTAATTCAAAAGTACTTTTTTCCCATTTCATGGTCATATTTTACACATAAGACACCATACTTTATTCCTTTGCACAGTGAACATTACTTCACAAATCTAAAAAATAAACACTGCATACATCCTCAAATACCTGCCTGCATATACTGTACGTCAATGGTTCTCAAAGTGCGGCCCGGGTACCCCCAGGGGTCCTTGAAGGGGTTCCAGGGGGTCCCCGGCCACATTTGCTAACATAGCATCAAAATCAGTTTAACCACTTTAAACCTATTTTATACTATTACTATTTGAAAATAGCTGATAAATGCAACGCATTGTGAGCTTGTAGATCTGCTATTTTGAAAATGTTTACATTTTGAAAATGTTTACACAAATCTTCCCTTATGGGGGTCATGTCCAAAATCTTTTCAGAAGGGGGTCCGTCGCGGCCAAATTCATTGGGGGTCCTTGACATGAAAATGTTTGAGAACCACTGCAGTACGTTTCCATTGACAATGCATTATTAAAAGATCTGCTTCCCTGGATTCTGTGGTCACACACCTATCGATATGCCAAAGATATAAAGGACTAACATGCAAGTTCCTTTTCGATCACCATTATAATCAATACCTTCCTGATAAACACAAAAGGCACATAATCACCTCAGGCCCTCTCTTAGGCCTACTTTAACCTTGGTCACTTGCAAAAAATAATGAATTTTCAGTGATGGAAGAAGTACTCAGATGTTTTACTTAAGTAAAAGTACAAATACCTCAGTGTAGAAATACTTTGTTACAAGTAAAAGTCCTGCATTAAAAATTTGACTATAGTAAAATTACAAAATATACTTAAAGCACCAATGTCAAAGGTACTCATTATGCAGAATGTCAGATTTGAAATATTACTTTATTATATTGTAATTATTCATGCATTAGTGTGTGGTTATGTTACAGCTGGTAAAGGATGGGCTTATTTCTTTATATACTGCTGGGCAGCTTGTGTCCCCTCCCATGATTATATCTACCTGTATAATAATACATGCTAATTGATGTGTTGATTATATTTGATATTGTTAATCTGCAAACTAAAGGTATCAAATGCAGCTGATTAAAAATTACATTTGCTTCCAAAATGTAATGTAGTAAAAGTATGAAGCAGTCGAAATGGAAATACTCAAGTTAAGTACAATACTTACAGTAAGTAAATGTACTTTCCACCATTGCAAATGTTCAACTGAAAAACATGACACGTGGTTAAGTATAAATTAGACAATTAGACTAGCAAAGTTAGAGTCACAGAATCACCTTACTTCCATTAAAGTCACTTCAATAACCAACTTTCACCATACTAGGATCTATTTTATAGAATAAATCATTATTTAGGCACTGCAAATTAACCCTACCCTTTAATAGCCATATATTGCACAAAGTCTTAACTGAATGTGTCCACCATATTGCACAATGTACTTTAACACAACACTCAAGTGCTTGTTCAGCAATGTTCATTTCCACCATAAAACATTTTTATAAACTTGTAACAGTGGCCTGATCATGGATTATAATAGTGTTATGATTTGCTTCTTTTTTTTATTTTTATTTTTTTACTTTTGTAAGTATTCTTCTGACAATGCAATCACGTGCTGGCCTATTTCTTTCTTTGTACTGTTCTGACCTACTTAAAAAAATTATTTGGTGTCAACTGCAGTGTTCTTAGCCATGCAGCCTTAGTATGCCACCATGTTCAATAAAAATAGAACTTTGTAGAGCACCCATGTGTCAGATTATGTGTCTGACTCATCAATCATTGTGATATAAATAGCCAAATGGAGGGAAGTGATTTTGGACAAAAGTCAAGTTTGATTAATTGAGGTCCATCTCAGGAAGCTCATACATAAACACTAAGCTAACCAATTATTATTATTATATTGTCTTTTTTTTTAAGTAAAACAAAAAGGCTCAGTGTAGGAAAGGGCTGTAGAAAAAGAAAAGTTTGCAATGCACTTTTGAATCATTGCACATATTAACATTAGCACAGATTTCTACTCTATTCTTGGATTAAGAAATTTCATTTCTGAATCAGCACAGACAATACTTTCATCATAAAACAATGAATTTACATTGACAATTGGATCACCAGGAACATGGGTTCTGATATTGCACTTATTCAGTGAAACAAAGGCTACAAGGTCAAAACAGTGTCAACTCTTTAAATTCCATTTAAAAGAGTATACACTAAATTCCATTACTTAAGTGCACGCCGACAATTTACTTCACAGAAGACTTTTAAAACCACAATTTCACAAGGTCCAATATAGCAGTTTTTTTTTTTTTAAATCTCAGTCTGTCCTACTGCAAGTGTCCATGGGGCATAATTAAGATTAAGATTAAAATAGCACCTGTTGGAAGGACAGAGGAGTGTCACATTATTCACACTATCCTGTCCTTCAAAAGGGACAACTTTGTTGCTGTCGGGCAGAAACCTCTTATCTCCATATTCTAACTTATTGTGTTTTTTCGTAAATTAACGCCCTACTTGGTCATACTACAGCGTCACACAAAAGTATCTAAAGTAGCAGATCCACAAGCTCGAAACGTGGCGCGAAACGTGGCGTTTTGAGCTTGTAGATCTGCTACTTTTCCCATTTTTGAATTTGAATCCTGAAAAGTAACAGTTTTGGACATCCCGACAGAGATGACGTTTTATTCTCAAAATAAAGTCTAGGTCAGATAGTCAGAAAGTCAGATAGTCAGAAAGTCAGATAGTCTAGGGCTAGGAACCGGCTTCTAAACATGGGGTCCGAGAACCACCAGGGGTCCAAATGGACACTTACGCGTCTGTAATCTTGAGTGTATAAATGGAACCCGTAAGGGTCTATTTGATTCAATTTATCTGATTCCATCAGAGTTAAATGAACATTGAGCATTTTAGTGTAGATTGGGTCACCGAGATTAAAAAATAAAAACATATCAAGGGGGTCCGTGGCCCTAAGGCATATCAAACTGGGGGTCCTTTATCACTAGGACTGTCTGAGTATAGTGACAGCCAGGGATGGAGAAAGACTTGTGGGGGCGGCCCCTGGACTAATTATCTTTCAGGGGGCTGAAAGATAATTGGTCCAGGGGCAGCGCTACTCAGAATGGGCAGTCGGGCAAGCAAACACACTACTGTCTACAGCCATATAGGAGGGGTCGCGGTAAAAGGCCGGGCCCGCGTATTTGAGAGGTAGCCTATATACATTTGAGTAAATTCTTGAATGTGCCTTGTGGCCCAGGGTGGTGGTCAAGGGCCCATAGCAGGCACTGGCCCCATTGGCACCGGATCCATAATCTGTCTATGGACAAAGCCATAAGGACACCTGTCATTCAGGACTGAGTAGTGACAGCCAGAGTGTTGACATTGGGGACACATGTCATTCAGGACTGAGTATTGACAGCCAGAGTGTTGACATAGGGGACACATGTCATTCAGGACTGAGTATTGACAGCCAGGGTGTTGACATGGGGACACCTGTCATTCAGGACTGAGTAGTGACAGCCAGAGTGTTGACATTGGGGACACATGTCATTCAGGACTGAGTATTGACAGCCAGGGTGTTGACATAGCCATGGGGACACATGTCATTCTCTGAGACGCAGTGAGAGAACTGAGCAGGGTTGCTTCCGCTGGCAAACCTCCTGGCTCCTCTCACCGTCAGACACTGTTCGATCAGCTCCAGCACTTTGCACACCAGGAAGAACATATTCTTCAACATGAAAACCGAGATGGTCGTTTTGTAAACATACACCTGAAAGCACCTGACCACAAGGAGCGGAGCGTTGACCACCACGCCGGTGAAGAACCTCGCCCACACCCAGCGGCATCGCATCTCAGAGGCGGTCAGCTCGTATAACCAGATGACTGGGACGCCCAACGCGATGAAATACACTGAGATGACAGTATACTTCAGGTAGGCGGTGGGGATCTCATTTCTGAGGAGCGACTCCACCAAGGTGAAGCTGTCCAGAAGGTCCAGGCAGGTGCTCATGAAGCAGCTCTGGGAATGGTGACGTGTGGCTCCGTTTAGGTCCTCGATGATAGAATTGATCAGGCAGTACAGTAGCGGTGCAGAAAGCAGCATTATAATCTTAAAACCGGTGACACCGAGGGGAACCTTGAGCGCGATAAGGTCCAGGATCGACGTCTCCAGCACCAGCACCACTTTGGGCGTGCAGGCGATCACGTAGATGAGCCACGCCAGGTAGGCGTAGGTGAACTCGCCGAGGTTGCAGCCGAATATGGAGCTCTTCTGGTGGAAGCCGCAGGCCCTCTCCCGCTTGCTCCGGGCGTTCTTCATGAAGAATATCCCCCAGCCCGAGATCACCACCAGGTCCGTGGCGATCCACGAGCACCAGTACAGGTCGGTGAAGACGATGAGGTAGAAGTCCAGGACGCCGCCCTGGAAGACGAGGAGGAGGAAGCAAAGCACCTTGTAGAGCAGGTGCCGCTTGGATTTCTGCACAAACAGGGGAGCGGTCCGCATGAATTCCCCCGAAGATGTCATGGTGCCTGTACGGAAACAATGAGGTGAATACACTGTGTTTTCACTGTGCAATATCATGTTTTAACAATATGTATAGCAATATATGAATGCTTGAATTTGAACTGAACTGAATTTAAAATATAATATTTTTTTTTTATTGTTGTTGCTTTTTAGATAACAGCTTTTTACAGACTTTCTCTTTCATTACTGTAGGATGCATGTCCTCTCCTGTCTCTTTTCTTAGCCTACATGTTATTTCTTTTAAAGCTGACTCAATAATCCTTATTGCATTGATTCGTGCAAATGGCAAATAATAAAAGTGTGCTGAATGAATCTTGCCTGCAGCAGTAGCCACCGAGGATGCGGAGACCAGTGGCTGGATGCTGCTCTCCTCCTCCGGGTGGATGCTGAGGCTGCTGGCCGCGGTGGACGTCTGGGGGTCCCGCCTGGAAGAGGTGCTTCTTCCCGGGAACAACAGCCGGTCGTTGTACGAGGAGGAGGAGGAGGACACCGGCGACGGGGAGTCGTCGACTGTTGTTGTCGCTTCGGATCGGGGACGGCTGGCCTTGGTGGTGTTGTCGTTGGTGCGAATTTCTGCGATCATTGTATTTTGTGCGTGTTGTTGGCGTCCACCTCCACACCTCCCTCCCAGTTTTCCACCTCTCCGCTTGTTGTGACGGATGGATTGCTCTTGCTTTGAAGGTGGAGGAGAGGAGAGAGCGATAGGCGAGTGCAAACTAAGGCATGGATTACATCTGGTAACGGATCGGGGGCTGGGGGGCGCGTTCTGTTTACCAGTGGTGGAAAAGGTAGCCTACTCACATGTTTTACTTAAGTATCAAAACTGCAATGTAGAAATTAAATACTCTGTTACAAGTAAAAGTCCCGTTATCAAAATGTAGGCCTACTTGAGTAAAAGTACAAAAGTATTGGTATAAAAATGTAGCCTACTTTAACTACCAAAAGTCAAAAGTAGGTACTCATTATGCAGAATAATCCATTTCACTAGTTTTCAAATGTATAAAATGTATACAAATCTTTTGAAAATAGCAGATCTACAAGTTGTCGCCCTAAAATAGTACCTACAGGTGGGCTGTAGTAATTCGAAACTGGCCCCTGTAAAAGTCAAAGCTTACATAATTTTATACAATATGTAATTGGGGGTCCCTGCTTATATCGTTCTCTCAGCTAAGGGGTCCATGACCTGAAAAGCGTTGAAGGCCCCTGCTGTAGACTACTGAATTGGTATCCTGACGTTTCTTTGTTTGACATCATTGCATTTGCAGTCTGAGGTATCCAATGTCTTGGTGTCCATATGGTGTAGTTGAATTTAAAAGGGATGGGAATATTTGAAAATGAACGTGCATGTTACTTGCATACTTTATTCTTTTTGAGGACCTAGTCAAACATCTGGTTTAATTCAATATTGATGGAATATTCGGAGGAATAATGGCGTAAAAAGAAAAAATAACTTAAATAACCAAATACTTCAACGTGCTTAAAAAAGGTGGAAATTGTCAATAAAACGCCCTATCAACTAGTTGAGCATGATCTTACATTAGAACTATTTAATAGTCATTGAAAGAAATGGATCACCGAAGCTCGGAATATAATAATTAATTTGGGGTCAGTCAAGTCAAATGACTGAATTGACAAGGTGGTGTAACCACCACTCAAAGGAGACGTAGGCTATATTGATTGGAAAGAAAATATTTCCAATATTTCCAAAATCCTGCACACTGCTCTTGCTCAGCAGCATCAAGTTTATTCATACACATCATCAGTCCCTCTGGACCTTCATCTAGTCTTACAGAAGCGGAATACTCCACCCTTCTGTGTTCAAAGGTGTGAGACAATCAGACTCTCATGTAGGAGTCTCTCAATGATTATCTGTGCACCTGCTGTGTGTGACTAATCACCTTCACCAGTGTTTCTCAACCTTTCTTGGGCCAGTGACCCCTATCCAATATATCCGGGGTCTATTCCACGAAACCTGGATTAGGGATAAACCGGGTTTAATCGGCTATCCTGGCTTAAATTATCCAGCAATCGGTTTCACGAAAGCTGAGTTAGCTCGGCAGATTAACTTAGCCAGTAAACCTGGATATGTTTATCCATGATCCTGTTTCACAAAAGAAAATTGAAGCAATCCTGCCTTAGTTACCATGGCAATTTAGCTGTGAAGTTAGCCTGGTCCGGACCAGGCTAACAGCCAAACTTTATTAATCCAGTGCCTTGTTCTTCAAGTTTTGTGAAATAGCTGTTAGTCCAATGACTCCAATCATAAACCAATGAGTTTTTCCACACTTATTCAATTCTTATGTGAAAATCGAAGATCTACAAGCCCGAAATGTTTTTGTCTTATGGCGGCCGGGGGTCCCCGGCCCCCCATGGACCCCCGCCCCCGTGGACTCCCGCCCCCGTGTACCCCCGGCCCCCTGTGTACCTCCGGACCCCCGTGGACCCCCGCCCCCGTGGACCCCCGGACCCCCGTATACCCCGGACCTCTGTTGGGGGTCAACGGGGGTCCGGGAGTACACGGGGGGCCGGGTACTCCCGGACTCCCGTTGACCCCCGGCTCCCCGTTGACCCCCGTGGACCGGGGACCCCCAGCCGCCAAAAGGCAAGCTTTTCACTTGTAGATCTTCGATTTTAGAAATTAGAAATTAGAAAATTATTCTAAGTGTGTAATTATAATTCCAACATTCACTTAAACTCCTTATGTTTAAGCCTAAATTATATAGCCTGAATTATATATTTATGGATTTGTATATAAATTAATTGCATATCTTTGGACAACTTGTGCATTTAATTTGTCTGCAATACTTTGCCACGCTTTCTCCCTGGATCTATATTTATTGCGGCTGTGTTTCCTCTCTTGCTTATTATACATTTTACTTCCTTGTATGATTTCATGAGCTGCTGCAGTGCTGCTGTTCAGCCACAGAGAAGAACGCCGCTCTGATTTTGGGCTCCATGATTGGTCAAGTTCAAGGATTCTGCTTTCATCGACTTTCATGGTCTTTTATAGGAATGTGTGAACTCACATTCAGCCTGGTTTAACGATCCTGGCTCGACAAACCTCTCCTTCTCAGCACGGCTTGGCGTTCGTGGAACTGAATAAACCAGGCTGAACAGCGCAGGCTTGTCAAACCTGGATTTGCCTTTCAAACCAGGATAATTTAATTCCGCTTTCGTGGAATAGACCCAGGTCCCTTACCGACCCCAACACCCAATTTAAATGTCACAGCCCTGTGACATGATACTGACCACCATGATACTGACCATGATTTTGTGGTGCAGCACAAGCATTAGGGCTATATCTTAAATAGTTAGCCTGCGCATAGCTAAAGTAGAAATTATAAAGCCTATCAAAAGTTGTAGATAGGCGGGCTACAAGTTTCTACATTGACCACAGAGCCAAACGAGTATGAAGATTTTATTTCACACTTCATATTGCAATATTGTCTTGAGTTGAATTTGAATACCTGTAGAAATAGTCTATTTCTGTTCTGTTAATGGTGTAGTAGTATTCAAGAATGTGAGTGTGTGCCTCGATGTAGTTTGTGTATTATTCATGTGTAAAAATAATTATGGTATCCCCAAACAATTTTCTTTATTACTTACACTTCAAGGCCTATATGAACCCCATAGTTTGCAATAAAAAAAATAACTTACTTCACACACAGCAGACTTTGATAATAAACTTTAATTTCAAGTTATGATGGATGGTTGTGGTACATAGAAAACACACATTTCAGTATAAACATATGCATTCCAACGGAGTTCGACAGTTTTACCAGCTATCTGCACGTTTGT
Organism: Gymnoscopelus braueri; assembly: GCF_963280865.1. NCBI lineage: Eukaryota > Metazoa > Chordata > Actinopteri > Myctophiformes > Myctophidae > Gymnoscopelus > Gymnoscopelus braueri. Next base: position 39,577,142 of record NC_137625.1, on the reverse strand, counting down.
GAGAGGACATCTATCAGCCTGGCTTAATAATATGTATGACTTGCTTTAAGCAAAACAAAAATATGTACAGTTCATACACATTCTGCTGGGGCGTGTATGGGAGAGAAGGGAACTAAGTTTATGCTTGGTCCCACAACGCAAGTGTCTCTTGACATATCATTATTTGCCAATTACTACATTTCGCACATACCCTGAATTTGTCTTCTGCATCGAACCCATCCTAACAACTAACCACTTGAATCCCAGCGTCCCTATTCTGGGGCAAACATTCTGCAAAAATTTACGAGCTACAAGCTCACAACACGCCGTCACACAATGCATTATGGGTTTGTGGATCGGCTATTTTGACAAGTACAGAGCTGACCCCGGTAAACTAAGTTCTAGTTTAATAAGTATAGAGAGTTTAACAAGTGGTTAAGAACAGTGGGCAGCCATAGGCATCTGGGGACCAGCTCCAGCTCTAATGCCAGTACCCAGGGCACAACACCCTGGATATTACTGAGTCACTATCATGCATGGTGTTTTTGGTATGGGAGGAGACAAGGGCACCCAGAGGAAAGGAAACCCACATGAACATGGGGAGAACATGCCAACAGTCCAAACAAATAGGTCTCAGTTTAAACCCAGGACCTTTCTGAAACAAGTGCTATTTGAACCCAGGACCTTTCTGAAACAAGTGCTATTTGAACCCAGGACCTTTCTGAAACAAGTGCTATTAAACCACTGAGCCACCGTGTCAACAAAAGATGCATTTTCAACAGGAACAAAATAAAATTATAATAATAATAACAAATGTCCTTGAACGAATAAGTAGCAAATACATATTTTTTTGTCAAGCAACACTTGTGTTAAAGGCTGTGCGACAAAGTATAAATTAGTCTTTAGCCTGCTTCTGTCGATGTTTCAAATGTTCCAATTTGTTACTCCAGCTTAGTTCTGACGGAGGCCTCGCCTTTTGGTCATCACAGGTGTTGCAGATTAGGTGAGATTTAAGACATATAAAAAATGTGCACTTTGGAATTTGTAGAGATAATGTATTTTTCTTCCATTCCATCCCATGGGACAAGAAGAGGAAAGCCTAATTTACACTTCGCCACATGATGGTGAAAATAAGGGAAGCGTAACAAGAATAAAAGAGGTCTGCAAAAACAGACGCCGCTGTGCAAATCACAACGATTCAGTTGTGGTTTGTTTTGGTCGAAAGGTTGTGAAGTGCACAGCAAAGTTTACTCGGAGCAGTGGCTGTGTGGACTTCTCTTATTCTTGTTACGCATATTTTTTTGTCCTGCACCAGCGTCTACATGAATGTGCAAAACAATTCCTTTTGATTCGAAAATAAGGGAAGTGTCACGTGTTACCGCTTGAAAATCGGAGTGAACCCGTCGTACGATGAAGTGTAAACTAGGCTTGAGCCATAAGCGTGCATGTGTGCAGTAAAAGAAGTGGATCACGGGCTCCACCAGCCAGTTGAGTTCAGTTCAGTGCATGAGAAGAGGATGTAGCCCAAAACACCACCACAGTCATCACTAGTACAGTAAGTGGAAATGTGTTAACAGTGGGTCAATCCTCTGTCTCGGATATATATTTACTGTATATAGATATATATATGGAGAGAGTTATATACAAACACCTGGGTAGATGATAAACAGGTCAAACCCACACCCACAAATAAACATGATATGGTTTATTAGCAATATTCCCCCAAAAAATTAGATACCATTTATATGGGTTTGTTTGCCTTTTTTTTCCTTTTACATGAACCGTACAAGGATAGATTCACAAGGACAGGTTTCTAGAAAATGTTTAGCACGAGTGCACCGACCTGCTTGAATTATTCTTTTTATTTTATTTTATTTTTTTAAGTTTTTTTTATTTATTTTAATTTTTTTGTTTTCAAACTTTTATTAAGTTCCTTATTAGCGGCCCGATTAAAGGCACTGCCACAACACGGGGAGGGGAAGGGGGTACTGTCCATCACTCACACGAGACAGTTTATTCTAAGTGCCTAGTATAGGTGGAGGAGAAACGGGTTAGGTGGGGGGGGTGTGTGTGTGTGTGGGGGGGCTGCTATAGGTAAATCTCGTAGATATCGTCCAGCTCCTCGTGAAACAAGTCCCATTCGTCCTCGGAGTCGGTGTTGTCGTCGTCGGTGCCCGCGGCCAGCAGCATGAGAAGCATCTCGCTCAGCTCCAGGGTCACCATCTCCTCGTCCTCGTTGTCGAACGAGTCCGTGCTCTCCCGCTCGTCGAAGAGGTCCCAAAGGGGCGTTCGCCTCGAGTTCTGAAGGGGGAAAAAAGGGCTAAAGGTCAAAACATGATGCTGGTTCTTTAGATCGTTGCTGTCGGGCAGAAACCTTGCATCTCCGTATTTCAACGTTTTATGTTTTTTGTTGTTGTAAATGAATGCCCTACTTTGTCATACAAGAGTGCAAAACTACCGAAAATAGACTAAGAGCTCACAATGCTATCCGTTATTTTCCCTATTTTGAAAGTTAAAATGGTTATGTGTGTCTTCAATGGGAGCGTTGTGTATTTACATAACAGTAGCAAGACCAGGCGCAGAGTGAGTGCCCACGTCTGGCGTTTTTATCTGTTTGCAGAGTTGAAATATTTGCAACTCTGGGTGTTTGGAAGCATTTTAGGAGAGAGCATTGCGTTCAGCTGGGGAAAAAACACCCACAGCCTCAGTGGTTTTTCACACGGTTAGCGACAGACGCACCTGGTATTTCGTTTTCAATGAGAGGCGATCGTTCGGGTAGGGAGGCGTAGGCAATCAGACAGGCGCAGCGACAAGCAGGTGCTCACAGCACACCAGTGTGAGAACCACTGTCTGTCCTTACAGAGTATAAACATGGACCTGGGCTAAGTGCTGTATTCCCCAGAGTTCCCCACACGCTACCTGGCTCCTTCTGTTGGTTCCTGCCTGCCTCCGCTGGGGTTGTGCTTCCTCCAGGCGACCGTCGGGGAAGGCATGCTTGTAGAAGCAGTTGGAGCCAAACGGGCAGTTTCCGCGGCCCTCGTCGAAATATCGGCACTTTTTAGTCCTAGGAACATGAAGAAGCGGAGGGGGAGTTGTGAGTGAGGACATCAAAACTGAATGAACTCATGATATAAACAGCAGTTTAAATCAATTAATCACACAAAACAAATGCTCTCACTGTGTAACCTTGACTCTAAAAATCTGTTTTAACTATAAAAAAAACATCAATGTCTCTTGTGAGGACCAGGAGAACTGTCCTCACAATATCAATTTGTCAAATTCTACTATACTTGTGAGGGACATTTGTCCCTCAGAAGTATAGTAATACAAGCGCACGCACACACACACACACACACACACACACACACACACACACACACACACACACACACACACACACACACACACACACACACACACACACACACACACACACACACACACACACACACACACACACACACACACACACACACACACACACACACACACACACACACACACACACTAGATCAAACCTGACATTACATAAGAGTCTCTCCTTTGAAGTATCAGGACACAAACGAGCAGAAAGGACGAGACATGTGACATTGATCGTGGACACTGGAGAGACGGGAGGAGCTTCTCATCAACCAAATAGAAAAGCTAATTTACTCAAGTGCTCGTTTCAGACCGCACGTTTATAGTGAGTGCACTGATGTTTGGAAGAGCTGCGCTGGCCAAGAATAGCAAACGTAATTATTATCCATTTACCCCATGCCGTCCTTGTATTTCTGGATGAGTTTCTGCTTGTCCTCCTTGTCTTCCACCCAGTACTCACTCGGGATGACAAAGTTGGATGTGATTCGACACTCGGGGCAAGACCTGCGTTGAAGCAAAGGAAACAGTGTTAATTTTGTATAAATAATAAATAAAAACAAAGCTATGATGACTAAATATATTGAACATTTTATCAATTATTTTGGCGGGCTGGAATTTTTTGTTGTCGTTTTAGTTGACTAAAATATTATGACATTTAGACAATTAAACCTAGACTAAAACTAAAACATTTCAGATGACTAAAACTGAATGGAATTTTATTCCAAAAAGACTATGACTAAAAGTCACATTTCACTTGCCACTTGGGAAAGCAAGAAGAAGGCTCTAAACGTTTCTTTTACAACAGCTTATTTGAGCATAGTACATCTCAGTGTGTCTCCCTGAATACGAATACTGCTTTATTTAATTCACAGCAACGTTATAGGCGATGTGCTCTTAATTCTTAATTCCTGTTTGTGTCTGACTCAATGACAGGTGTGTCAAGTAGTAGGTCACCTTGCTGGTTGACAATGGCAATGAAGTTACCAGACGGCAGTGGCACCTTGGAGGCCGGGTATAAGAACTGCACACAGAGTAATTTCAAGTAGGCTATGTGCATCCGGTGTTATCTGTATTACCGGTGTTGACATGCATTTATTCATTGGTGGAAAATTCTCCACACCGCTGCTGCTTACGTATTGCTGTCTGTTCAAAGCTTTCTTTTACACTATAGACACATACAGAATTACAGATACGTACGTATGTATCTGTCATTAAGTCCCCTTTTCCCAAGGTTGGTTACGTTTCAACCTCAAACGTGAAGCGCATGAAGGCAAAGAAGAAGCCACGTTCGCTTTTCGACAAAACATTTAACTTCCACCGAAGGACTCACTTGATGATTTTGCTTTCGAACTGCTTGGCGCTCCTCCACTTGCGGATGCACTTGAGACAGTAGCAGTGGTTGCAGTTGGAGAGGATTCCGAAGCGGCGCTCGCTGGGGTTGGTCTTCTCGAACACCACCTCCATGCACACGCCACACATCATGTCCTTGCTGCGCTGGATGGCGAAGGAGATCTCCATGTCCTTTTCATGGGCCTCGATGCAGGCCTACGGAGACGGAAAGCAAGGCTCTTGAATGGGGGAATGCCACCAAGAAAACACTGTCTATATTCAACCACATTAACCCTGGCGTCCCTATTTTGGGCGTGTCATTATTGGCGAAAATTGTCAAAATGTTTCACATTAATTATTAACACATTGAATGCCAATCGCGTAGATCTACGCGAACCTATTTAAAGCCGCAGTGTGCCAATCGCGTAGATCTACGCGAACCGCCGATTCGCGTTGATTTTTCCCCAGGTGCACTTTCGGAATTTTTTGATCCATTTCCGGTTCCGGTTTGAAGACCGGAAACAGAATTATTCGGGTTCCGTTTTTTTCGATCGTATCCGCTTCCTGTCTGGGATCCTGTCTAAAACTCGATTTTCTCGGTTGTTGTTTTTCTCCTCGCTGATCACTGTTTAGCGTTCACACGCTGTATCTTCAAGATGGCGGCTCGGATTTGGAAAAGGTTTTCGCTGGCGGTTTCACACAGATCCCCTGTGTGTTTAGAACCAAATGAACGCGCACTTTTAACTTATTTAGCGAGGTCTGTGGCGACATGAAAAAAACTAAAAAACAGCAATAAAACGCTGGCACTGGTGAGTACATTATGATATTAACCTCTGGCATGGAATGTGTTAATGATTAAAACTAAAGTATATCTACAAGCTCACAATGTGTTGTATAGGGCCACATTAGCCCTGGTGTCCCCATTTTGGGCACCCAAAATGAGCTTGTACACACAAATGGCAGTGCTATACCGTACAGTAACAGTACAGTGAGATATTGATACTGATGAGCTGCAGTGTTAACATAAAATAGATATAAAATAATGAGAAGTTATCAGAAAGCGAGAAAAAAAAGTCAACAGCCGAGTTCAGAGCGCTTATATCGTGAGATATCGCGCTCTTTAGAATGCCTCTCAGCCAATCACAGAGTGAGGTTGTGTATATGGGGTATAATCTCACATAAATGACTCTGGTGAGTTCTGGTGCCAACTCATTTATCTTGACACTAGTTTATCATTTTATTCCCCCTGGTGATGTCATCAAGGATACAGTCATTCCACTATGCTAATTATAGTCCAGGGTAAACATGCTTGGAATAGTCCAGGGTAAACATGCTGGGAACAGGATTTGTCCCAAAAGGATGGAAACCTTCTAATGTCCAAAACTGTTACTTTTCAGGAAATGGAAAAAAGGAACCTGTGTTCCAAAAGATCCATCCATTGTAGTAGTTATTATTTAGTCACAAGCTCTTGTTAATACTTTTCATTGGTTCGGTATTTATAAGGCCCACAGACACACTTAACCACTTTCAAATATGTACAAAAGATACATCTACAAGCTTGAAGAGCGGCTATTTTTGACAGTTTTGTGTGAAACTGTAGTGTGACGAAATATGGAGATACCAGGTTTCTGCCCGACAGCGACCATGCAGAGTTCAAATTACTAAGCTGACTTATATACATGGTACATTTTATGATTCCAAACAAATCCAGCTAATGACGTACAGACTGTGGTGAATTCTCTTTGGAGGATCGTTTTCTACTGAAATCTAGGACAAAATACTTTGCAGATTATGAGAGGGTATTGTGGGCGAGATGGCCCTTTAAGCTCTGGGCAGAAATAAATCAAGGAACCACAGTCACTTCCCCAATACAATCAGCGGTCGTTTCAATACATTAATCATGATGCGTAGCATTTCAACTGTGGCACTCTGATGCATTTCTCATGATGCGTACAGAGCATTTCACAACTGGCATAGTCATGTAACCCGATGGTAGACACTACTAGACAGACAGCCAAATGAACCACTAGAATCCTAGCGTCCCTATTCCTAACAGGCAAACACCAGTTAACAGACCCCTGGGGGACCCCGGTCAATGAAGCACATAGGGTTAAAGTGGTTCAAAGGTAGGTTAAGTGATTTCTTTTTGGTTAAAATAAGTGTTAAATGGCTCCATATTCTGACAGTACTCATTGCTATAGAGTGTTTGTTCAGTAACAGGAGTCTCCCGGTCTCTCCAGCTCTTTAGTAAACAGAAAATGCATTTTCAGGTCGGGATACCAATTGTATCCAATCACGAGAGAGCACTCACACAGGATACAGATTAAACAAGTGAAAATGGAAGTGATGACACAAAGAAATAAACAGATTTTGTTTAACTGGAACACTATAAAATGTAAGCTGAACAATGGGTACTCTCTCCTGACTGGCTGAAATTGGCAACCCCCCTGAAAATGTACTTTGTTTATTAAAGAGCTGGAGAGACGGGGAGACCCCCGTTACTGAACAAACACTCTGTAATGATTACTATCATAATATAGTGCTTTAACCTTTTAACAAAAAAATATTTTTGTTTAAACCAAAGAATATCACTTGCCCTACTTTTAAATCGTGTATGGTTTCCTGGACCGCAGTGCAGCCAATCGTTTGGAAAGCGGTTACCTTGGTGTGCTCCGATCGCTGGTTGTTGTCGGTGGGGTGGAGCACCTGCAGGCCGCACATGTCGCAGACGTCGCCGTGGAGGTACGCGCAGTTGAGGCCGTAGCGGCACTCGCCCATCAGGGCATATGGACACAGCTGCTTCCGCAGCTCCTTGTTGTCGTCGTCGTCAACGGCCTGGTCCTTCTCCAGCTCTTCAATGAGAGGGACGACGGGCCCCTCCGCTTCCACAGGATCAGCTGCTTGACGCAACAAAAAAAAAAGATACGGCACAAGGGGATTTGTTTACAACATTTGCAGTGGAACAGGGATTAAGGCAAAAAAATATCTCACAACTGAAAATGTTTGTCGTTAGGCCGAGTGCCAATCTTCACTTTTTGAAATGGCGTGAAAGGAGCCCCCTACGCTAGCGCTCTGTTTCCTAAACCAGTGGTTCTCAAACTTCTTCATGTCAAGGACCCCCAAATATATTTGCCCACGGAACCCCATCTGAAAATGTTTTGTGCCGCAGGGACCCCCAGAAGAGAGGGTTTATGCAAAAAAGAAAATCTAAATTATTCAAAATGTTCCAAAACTTTCAAGATTAAAAAAAATATATATATCACATGTACAAGCTCGCAGCGCAGCACGAAGTGACGCCTGTGAGCTTGTATATCTGCTTTTTTGAATAGCCAATGTATAAATGGATAAAGTATTAACACATTTTGCTGGGGACCTCCTGGAACCCCCTCAAGGACACCGGACCCTCACCCCACTTTGAGAACCACTGTCCAAAACAATTATAACATTATTACACAATATGTAAAATAATAATTATGATGTTTTGGCATCATTGTTCTTAACAGCTATTATGTTTTTTTTGCTTTTATTAAATATGCCACCAGACCATTAGAGTTTCATGGAAGATGCTTCTGAACATTACAGTATTCTATTGCTAGTTTGACCAATTCAAACACACTAACCCCTAAAATAAAAGACTTTGCCAGCCAAATGGGACAGAGCAGCAGTGTTAAAGTCACAAGCCATGCATGCCTTTCTGTTGGGTAAGGCATATTATATGAAAGCCCAAAAAGGATACAGATTAAACAAGTGAAAATGGAAGTGATGACACAAAGAAATAAACAGATTTTGTTTAACTGGAACACTATAAAATGTAAGCTGAACAATGGGTACTCTCTCCTGACTGGCTGAAATTGGCAACCCCCCTGAAAATGTACTTTGTTTATTAAAGAGCTGGAGAGACGGGGAGACCCCCGTTACTGAACAAACACTCTGTAATGATTACTATCATAATATAGTGCTTTAACCTTTTAACAAAAAAATATTTTTGTTTAAACCAAAGAATATCACTTGCCCTACATATATGCCCTACCCTATGGCATTGGTTCTCAAAGTCGGGTCCTTGGGGGGAAACTTTGAAAATTTGTTAATAAAGCGTCACAATTATTTTAACCCCTTTATCCATATTTTATACTTTGGGTATTCAAAGTTTGAATATGGAGATAAGAGGTTTCTGCCCGACAGCAACGAAATGTAGCATGCTGTACGGCATACGCTATTGGCTGATATGACAAGTATAGCCCAAAAAATATATCGGCTATTGTTTGACCTTTTTGACAACTTTGGTATCTGCAATTATTCAACCGAAGTGCATTTCTTTAACCGCCATTGACCTGGCATCCCTATTTTGGGCATGCATTTCATTATAGGTGAACATTTTCAAGAGAGTTGAAAGATTTTATAAAACAACAGATCTAAAGCTCACAACGCATCCCAACAAGACACATTGTGAGCTTGTAAATCGGCTATTTTTTAACATATCACTAAACTCTTTTACTGCCATTTATTTTTTTCGTTTATCACTCAGAACCAGGAGATAACGCGATCCAAAGATTTGCTGCTCCATTCACTTCTTGGTTAAAGTATTTGGGAAATATTCGGTATCTCGGCTCCTGTGTTTTACTATGCATTTTTGGCAAAACATGCTATTTTCAACTTGCCGCAACTATGGAACGGATTACCGCAATCGGATATTTTTTTTCTCCCAATTCTATGAGACCCCTGTGCGTGTAATGAAGTGTTCACTGTGTGGACAGGGTTCACGGAAAATATTCCATGATTTTTTAAATTTTCAATCGGCGGTCTAGGTCATTTGTTCTCGAACTTTTTAAGCCGATAAATTTGGCGTCTCCCCGGGTCGGGACCCAAACTTATCAAAAATCCATTATGAATTAACCACTTGAGTATTATTTAATAATGAAAATGACCGACGCAGCATCGCTGTTGTAAGCTTGTAGATCGTTTGTATTTTTCACTATTTCTAAGGTTTTTTTATTTATGGATTTTCTTTTTTCTTTGAAAATGTAATTTTTTTTTAGCAATAATGCTTCCTTTTTTTTATATATGGCAAATGTAACAATTATAGGAAAACATAATAAAAAATGTATATTAAGATTTATTCCCGACCCATAAAAATAGGTCCAGACTCACTGTTTGGGAAACACTGGTCTAGGGGTCTATGACCCAAAACTCTGCCACGATGGATCGGTCTCTAATGACGTAAAGTGTAAACAAAAACTACAGCGGGTCACAATTCCCCCATACTCATGCTCATCCACTCTCCTCAGGGCCTACCACACAGCGACACGCACCTGTTTATTGACACACTGCAGGGGCCGTCTGGCCACGGCTCAAAATACACACACACACACACACACACACACACACAGTGCCAAAAAAACACTATGCAGGCCTCTCACGCCTCTGAGCCAGTGTTGCCAGATTTTGAGAGAGAAACAAGCGGCCAGGTCTACGAAAAACCAGCCCAAAAGAAGCGACCAGTTTTATCATTTGAACCGTAAAATGTACTATTTGAAAATAGCCTTGAAAAGAATATCTTGTATGGGGGTCACTGGAACAAAATATTTTCCGATGAGGGTTCGTGGCTAAATAAATGCATATTAATTTAGGGGCCCTTTGACATGAAAATGTTGAGAACCACTGGTTTAAACAACATTAGGAAGCACACGCAAAATAAACAACTACACTTCAGAAACAAGCAGTCCCGCAACTACCAATATTACAAGCGACTTTACAGAAAAAACAAGCCCAAAGTTGCTTATAATAAGCAGACATGGCAACACGACTCTGAGCAGATGAAAAACTAAACGAGGCCCTATTTATAAAAATCCAAGTTGAATTGTGCAGCCCAGCAGTAGTTTGTGTCAAACACGTCTGAGGGCAATCAATCCTCAGAGGCTGTAATAATCCTGACCCAACATGAACTTTTTGCATCAAGCTTGTTTCTATGAGGATAAAACAGTGACGAATAGCACCCCCTGCTGGATGCTTTAATTCCTGAGCACACAGACTAGTACAGCCACTTTAATTTTCTCTGTTGACCACATGAACACTCGCATCCCTATGTAAGTAATATATGTTTAATAAAGTGTTAAATAGTTCTATATTCAGAATAGTAATCATTGCTATAGAGTGTTCAGTAACAGGGGTCTCCCTGTCTCTACAGCTCTTTACTAATACTTTCTTCAGGTGTCGGCATAGCAATTTCATCCCATCAGGAGTGAAATTGGAAGTGATGAGACAAGAAAAATGAGAAGACAAAAGCGGAACACTATCCAATTGAAGCCAATGAATGGGTTCTCTCTCCTGTTCCCACCTGTTTATTTAAGAGCTACAGAGTCACGGGGAGATCCCTGTTACTGAACGAACACTCGATAGCAATGACTACTATCAGAATGTAGAGCTTTAACTTTTTCAGCCAAAAGAAGTTTGTTTAAAAAAAGATATCACTCAGCCACCTTTAAGTGTTTAACCCATTAAGACCGGGAACACATCTGTGTCATTTTAGTTCTCTTTGGCTATTCAGAAATAGCAGATATACAAGCTCATAGCACGAGCTTGTATATCTGCCATTTCTGAAAAATCGTGAAAATTTGTGCAAATCTTTGAATATATATATATATGGAACAAAATATATTAGAAAAATGCACAGAAAAAGTATAAAATAATGGTTATAGCTGAAAATATAAAATGACAGACGCGTTCCCGGTCTTAATGGGTTAAGCCCCAAAATACTTTTCGTTGAGCAGTAAAACAGTCATGTAAAAAAAAACTCTTCCATACTTTATGGACAAGTGCCATCCCTGCCAGAGCTCACTCACCCCGTCCGCAGTAGGGCTGCCCTGGCACAAACTCTGCAGCGTTGACCCAGTCCACTGCCCCTAAGCCACGGGGGGGCGCCTCCGCGGGGCTGTCCGCAGCGCCGCCTGGTGGTCCACTGGGCATGGGCTCTGAGGCGCTGGCGAGCGGGAGGGGGGCGGATGGCAGCGGCGGCGGCGTGAGAACGTGCGAGTCGTCCTGCTTTGCCGGTTTAGAGTGTTCAAACCTGTGGCAAGAGAGTTCAAGTTTAGGGGTGCGACAGTTAATCGAACTAATCGTTTTAAAAACTAAACATTATTGATAAACAATAAAATAATCGATTTTTATAAAAAGTAAAAATAGCATCTGCAAAAGACACGTACAAACGGAGTCTGGCCCAGGGTCCAATCATGGCACGAGGGAAGATTTTACATGGCCCGCGGCTTCCCTCCTAAAATGTATTATTCATAGCCTGCCAGTAGAGTCATGTGAAATTCTTACATTTAAGTTTCTGACTGTGTAGAAATTAACCTTGGGCAGATAGGAATCCTTACAAATTCTACTAAGAATTTGCCTAATGGTTTGTTTCATTCTCAAGATGTAAAAGAAAGGTTACTTTAATTTTTTTTGTAGAGACCTTTACACACCTGTAAATGTAATAGCAATGCAGTGCATGGATGATAAGAAAGATTTTAAGAAAAGGATGAACTGTTTTTGTTTTGTTCACAGCACAGGTAAGTGACTTTTGGCTACACTCACTGCCAACAAAATATATTGCATTGTAGTTAAATCAAATTGTTCTAATGCGATGCATTTGTGCACGACAGCAGTCGGCCCTAAGGTATTTATAAAATATGCACCCCCTGCTCCCCCTGGCTTTGTGTCTAAGTGTTCTTGAGCAAGACACTAAACCCCTAACCACTCCTGATCAGCAGTTTAGTGCCTTGCATGGTTTCGTCTGTTGTCTGTGTATGAGAATGTTATGCACATTGTAAAGAGCTTTTTATTTAAAAAAAAATGACCATTCACCATTTATTTACCATCTATAACTGTGCCTGCCTGTAAAACTGGCGTACTGTAGATCGCCCACCTTGCCGACATTTCAGCTGGTTAGGCTTTGTTTGGTCCAAGTTTTAATTAGGGTTGGGGCCTGGATCCGGATCCAACATTGAGGAACCGGAATCGGTTCCATCACATTTGGAAGCGTTTCCGGAACCAGTTTATCACACTGTCAGAGCTGGTATGTGGAATTCACGTCTGCTATACAATTACAATACCGGTAGTTCTCAAACCTTTTAATTTGAAGGCTGGACCACCATAACTGAGAGTGTACAAATGGAACCAAATGGACCCTTGAACCTCAATTTGGTTCCATATAGGTACACTCTCAGAGATACAGACCTATAAGGGTCCATTTGGAACCCTCCTCAAGTAACCCAGAGGGTCCATGACAGACCTCACCTTGAGAACCACTACAATAATACACGCAATACTGCATGTATGATTGAATGTGTGTTCATCCAAAAAGAATATGAAGCCCAAAATTATATCGATTTTTCTTTTAAATATAGGAATTGTTAAAGGGAACCGTTAAGGAATCGAACAGTTAGAGGTCTAAAGGATCATATATATTTTTCTAAAAGAACATAACCAATGAATGCGTTGTTTGCAGTAGATGTTGCATGGCAAATAACAGCTCCTATTTTTATCCTGGGTATGTGTAAGGGGCACCAGAGGACAGCTTCGTCTTTACTGGGAGAAAACACGAGAAGTGGACCTGCTCCTTAGTCCTTAACCCATTCAACCGGGGAACCCATCTGTGTCATTTTAGATTTCTTTGCTAAAACAGCAGATCTACAAGCTCATAGCGCGGTTATGAGCTTGTAGATCTGCTATTTTTGAAAAGAAATAGTGAAAATGTGTGTAAATCTTTTTGTATATATATATATATATATACATATATATATACCCAAATCTTTGCTTCTGCATGGGTGTCCCTGGAACAAGATTTTGAGATGGGGGTCCGTGGCAAAATACACATCATTTTGGGTGATCCTTGACACAAAAAAGTTTGAGAACCACTGGTACTATAGCAACAGTCAGGATTTAGAAGACATTTGTAGAATCCCCAGAAAATAGCCGATCTACAAGCTCATAAGGCAACACGTTGTAGATCGGCCTATTATGAGATATAAATCCCATAAAAGGGTTCATATGGTTAAAGTAAACGGTTTGACAGGAAGCCAGGAGCTATGCCCTGGTCTAAACATAGGCCAACAAGATAAGGCCTGGAGTGCCAGGCAGCCTGTTGCACTGTGATGTAAAGTATTTGATATTTTGATTAATGTAAGCCCGTTATCTTTCTGGACAAGGCCAATGTAAACAAAGTGAGTAGCCTATATGCGTGAGTAATGTTTTTTTGCATGCATAGCAGCTGTTGTGGAGGGGGGGGGGGGAAAACTATGAAAACAAAGCCTTTGGCTGTCGTCAGTAGAAGGTCATAAATATTGATAACCTTGTGACGTTGGTTTCCATATGTCTGAAGGAACAGGAAGTAGTGGCTCGCTGAGCTAATCTCTCATGCATGACTGGGACTTAATTCTTTCAGAAACCATAGAGCCTCACTGTTTCATGGCTAGTTTCTAAGGAGCAAAACAAATACATGCGTTACATTATGCTATGTTAAAGCATTTCCTTAGAAAGGACAGTGGATTACAAACAGGAATGGATGACATGTTTTGTATGTTTATATAGAAGGTAGAGAAGGGAGGTGGCGGGCGACCCAGATCCTGGACTCGAATGGAATCCAGGATGTTGTGATCATGTGGTCAAGCGCGCCAACTGTTAAGATCCCAGAACGCCATCTGATCGATGTCTTGCTAATTTAATCATGTTTTAACATAATGCAGACTTTTTTTGAATCATCCATGAAAAAACTGAAGAGGTAATGAAACCACTTCTAAAGACATACATTTCACATTATGCCCAAATGTACACAAAGAAATGGGAGTACCGTCTTATGCCTAGGTTTTATTTCTTTCAATGAACTGCCAGTGAGGTTGCCGTTATCTCAGTTTATCAAGGCAGTTGTTACTTTGTGTGCCTCTTGTGCTTGCAACTCCATGCTATTCATAACAGGCAGTAGTTATCTAAGAAACACGTTGAGATCAGAATATGACCGTAATCAGGCTATAACCAGAACATTCCTACACTTTCCCGATAAAATAATTGCCTAGATGTGGCTCTGAGAGGCCATCATGCAGGCTATGTGCCGTTTGAAGTCCTTTCTCTGACACGTTGGCATGTTTAACCATTTTCGACCTGGCATCCCTATTTTGAGCATGTCATACCTGGCATCCCCATTTTGGGCATGTCATTATAAGTGGAAATTTTCAAAGAATAAAAACTTTTCATGACACATTGTGAGCTTGTAGATGGTTTATTTTCACTGTTTGACACACAGTCAAGTATGTTGTAGGGCATAAGTGGTTCATTTCATTACAGCACGGTCACCCTCTACCAGATGACTGCCGTTCCTGTTAGCATGGCCTAACTAGGAAAAACAACACAACTCCACGCCGCTACTATACAGTAATGACTAATGCTTATTGACAGCCAGCATACATGATGGCCAAATCGATAGACGTCGTTCTCTTTCCACCGTTAAGAGCTGCGCGTCTGCTGGGTTCTACTGGGAAAGAAAGGAACCCAATGTTCAACTGGTCCTGCTCTTAGAAGAAACCCATTGGAACATTGACTAAACATCGGGGCTAAATGGAAATGAAATGGGTGGGTGGGTGGGTGGGTGTGGGGGGCGTTAGTGGTTCGCATAAATAAAAGAGAGGAGCAGCGCGCTGCAGTAGAATGGCGGAGTGAACCGGGTGAACCCGGCAACAGCGGTGAAGAGGGAAGTGGGTGGGATGGGGGGGAGAATGGGAACAGGAGCGAAACGCACAGAGAGGGTTATGCAATTGCCATGCAGGCTGCAGTGTGCTGCTCCGTCTGGCCTGGGGGCTGCGGGAGAAGAGGATGAAGAAACCAACAGAGAGAAGGGGTGAGAGACTGAGACGGACGGGAGAGAGCGAGTCAGCCCCATCACAATAGCAACGGCCCAGCGGAATTCATCCATAATGGAGCCCCCACCGCGGGGCCCATTCTCTGGGGTCTTAATAGAGGCTGCGGAGCCCCCCAAGGGGTCAAAGAAATAATGAGGACACCCTCCTCATTGCATCTCCATCATATGGATGAAGGAATGCTACTTATCAACGTGAAAACAACAACAACCCATGGCGACTATGGACCAAAGCTAATAGGCCAACCGTAGGAACTCATTATTCAGGATGGAAGTTATCAAACATTCAAATAACAAAAGGAAATTCTTTTCTCTGTTAAGCTCGCAGCTTTGAGCTGCTGTGGTAACTATGGGGATGCTCCTGAACGCAGACATATGAGGCAGACAGTGTCTGCCCTGGCTGTCTGCGCCTGTCTGGTTACAAAGTCAAAGTCTACAATTCACCGGGGACTAATCTTCTGGCTTACACTTGGACTAAGCAAGTTATTTAATGATTTTGGGGAAATTTGAACAAGTCGTGTGAAAGTGTCTTCACGTAAAATCTTCACATATTGATGACCTTGAATAATTTAATCAGCATGAATATTAAACATGCAGTAAAAAACAACAAGGATTAATGGAAAGTGCAAATCAGCGACGTCAAGAAATTCCAATGCTGCTGCAGCAACGTTCAACAGCTTCGACTGACAGACATGTAGAACAAAGACTGCATCATTAGTACGATACTGAAGGCAATGAACACAAACACATCAATGCAAATTTCAATACAGTTCAACACAGCAATGGTGCCAGGCTCGTTGTATAAGGATAGTGTTTAGGGTCATGTATGTTCCTCTCTGGTGGCTAGCACAGGGATATTGACTTCCAACAACATGTTGACATTAGGAAACAGCATTCTCGGGTGTCAGGTCCACAAGTAAGAGCAATGCCTAAACAATTCTAGTTAGAAGGCCTGCCATCAAAGCTGCTGTGTCACTTAGTGTATAATGTGGACAAAGCAATACAAATCAGCTGAAGTACCTGCACCGGTCCCCGAACACACAGTTTCCTTTCTGAAAGAATTTGCAAATCATGGCTGCAGGAGTGCTGCTGGCGAGATCATGGGAATATCGACAGTTGACCCCTTCTTTGCAAAGCCCGTGCATGAAGTACCTGCAAAATGTAGAGAAATAATTAGCCATACTGGCCGATTGTCTTACAATTGAGTCTACGTATTTTCTCTATTGACTGAATGGATTGCCATTACAACTGGTCGAATAGCAAAAGTATTGCGACTTATCTTAAACAACTTAATGCTTTCCTTCAGTTTTATCATGTTTAATGTCTTCCAGTTTCTATGCGAAAACTTTTTTTGTGTGTGTGACACCAAAAGCAAAGTCCTTCTCGTCGCCTTCTTGACAGATATGCAGGTGGTGTAGCCAAGTTGGTTACTTGTTCAAATGTTAATTAGTTTTTTATTGCTTCATTTTCTGTCGTGTAAAATTATTTGGACTCCTCTTATGTCGATTAGCTTCAATTGTAAATTGCAAGTAAAAAAAAATACGCTCAGAAATCAAGGTAAAATTGATGTGGCTCTTGGTTCACTGGTATGTGGAATAACACACTGATGTACATTTTTACGTTGTGAGCTTTGCAATTCTGCTATTTTCGAAATATGTCGACAAACCTTCTCTTATCATAAGATATAAGGCACACAATATTTTCAAATGGGAGTCCACGGCCATATGCATATCAATTTATGGGTCGTGCTTAACATGAAAATGTTTGAGAATAACCACTGACCTGGTTATCCCTAGCCGCAAGCAACTCATAGATCCTATTTTTAATATCTGGAATCTAGAGTTACCAACCCTTGACAGCCCATACATCCAAACAGAAAAGTTTGTATTAAACAACATTAAACACACCAACATTGCAGCTGTATAGAAAGCTTGAATTATCCTCTATCTGCAAAGTTTTTGTTAAATAAAAAAATCCACCATAGACATGTTATGAGCTACTTTCTGTCAATAAATTCAGTGCAGGTGATTATTTTTTTAAGTGTTGGAGTTTGGAAGCGCTCGTTTTAAAAAATGCAACGTCCTTCTGCATTGTGTGCAATTTCGAAACAGGTGGTACACAGAAAACACAGGACCATTGAGTGATTTCCAACGAGCGCTTCCAAACTCCAACACTTAAAAAAGTAATCACCTGCACGGAAAGTATTGACAGAAAGCAGCTCATAACATGTCTACGGTGGAGTTTTATGAAACAAAAGGAAAGTATTGACAGAAAGCAGCTCATAACATGTCTACGGTGGAGTTTTATGAAACAAAAACTTTGCAGATAGAAAGAGGGTAATTCAAGGCAAGCTTTCCGTACAGCTGCAATGTTGTTGAGTTTAACGTCGTTTAATACAATCAATCGGACTTTTCTGTTTGGATGTATGGGCTGTTAAGGTTTGGTATTGCAACTCTAGATTCCAGATATTAAACATAGGATCTTAAGATTTGCTTGCGGCTAGGTTATCTCAGACTATTAAGAATGAAAGTGGACGGTGAGAAATTCCCACCGTCCACTCTCATGGATTCCCACTGGGAATCCTTTAACTTGACAACGACACGAACTTGGCCCTTGACCGTTGTTTTAATCACTAAACCAAGCTCCTATAGTTTTGTTATGTCGGTTAGTTTTTTTTTTATTACTGTTGCTCCCGGGATTTAATCGCCGGGATAACGTTACGTAGAGCTCTCAATACAAGCCCGCATTCCCCATCATGACCACAGGCTGGCTGGTGGTGGGGATCATCATAACAACACCAACAGCTGAGCGGCTCGGCAAGTCGCTCCGCCAGCGACGCTATTCAGACGCCGAACGGCGGACGGACATTCGTCGTGTAAACGTCGTGTGAAGTGCTCTCGTTTACCTGCAGGTTACGTGTTTGGTCCAGCAGCCTCCGGTTGTTGCTGTTGTTATTGTTGTTGTTGTTGTTGCTGCCATAGACACCGCTACTACCGCTGCCGCTGCTGCTGCCTCCGCCATTGCTGTTTATGTTGTGTAGAAGACGCTCGCGCACAGCCAGCCCACAGCCAGCAGGCAGCAACAACAGCAAAGCCGGATGTTCCGGAAAGGAGCCGACAGACCGACACACAGCGGCAGGGCTTCAGGGGCTTTACAACAAGGAGATGAAGGAAGGAAACGACGAGCCGAACTTGAGCTTGAGAGGCACTACGCATGCGCAATGACAAGAGCACACACACGCACGCGCACACACACACACACACACACACACACGCGCACACACACACACACACACACACACACACACACACACACACACACACACACACACACACACACATTTTCATAGTCTTTGGTTCAGTACATTTACGCTAAGTAATAATAATAATTATAACAATAACAATAATATAATAATAGTAATAATAATAGTTTCAAGTCTTAAAAAGAGGCTCTTAAATGCGCATGTGCTGTTACCTCACGCAGGGGTTCCACTGGGTCATGTCCTCTCCTCCGATTTTCCTCCTAGGCCCTACAGGGAGGATTACAAGAAACTCAACAACCCCGAGTGCATGCCGCCACATTAACCATTAGGGGGCGCAAATTATGATTATGGGATTAGTTTATAAAATTCCTCTCTTTCTCTCTCTCACTTTTGGAAAGGGAAGAAGAACAGAGATAGAAAGGAAAGAATAAGGCGAAAAGGATGTTCAAATATTCCTGATATGAGTAGAGTATATAATATACAGTACATATACAAGCAGGTCAGATATACCTGAAATGAGTAGAATAAGACATATGCATATACTGTACATAGGGTGCATGGTGAGAAGAAATGGCAATGGAATGAGGCAGTTAAAATAGCAGCAGATATAGTAGCAGCAGGTATGTACATGACGTTATATAGCAGCAGATATAATAAAAGGTATGTCCATGAGCAGCAATAGAATACCAAACAAAATAAATGGGGTTCAGTACAGCAACAGATATAGAGAACATAGACCTTGTGCATATCATTGCTTTTGGGTGGAAACCTCATTATGTCCAAAACTGTTAGTTTTCAAGATTCAAATTCAAAAGTAGCAAACATGGTAGTAGGTATTTTTGCTACTTTTGTGTGACACTGTAGGATGACAAAGTAGGGCATTAATTTACGAGAAAAAAAACACAAAGAAGTTAAAATATGGAGAGCAACGATATAGTCTCATGTGCAGGTGACATTCTTTTGATTGATTGATTGATTGATTGATTGAATACTTTATTAAAAGTTTGCAAAAAAAATACAAGGTACAGTTTCATACAAAAGGATGCTAAAAGGATAAACCCAAGAAAGCACTATGGCTTGTTTCCATTGGGGTCCTGTGTATGCAATTCATCGAAACATTTAAAAACAAACAATAATATACAAAATTTGCAAAAACATCATATAAAGGAGTAAAAAAATAAAAATAGTTACAATAAACTGTTGGGGGTGGGGGGCATTTCTGGTGATAAGCTTGGACTTTTTACTGGGGCCAGTTACAAATTGCAGCCACCTGTTGGTGCTCTTTTAGAGCGGTTTTGAAGGAGAGTAAAGGAGTCACACTTTTTTGAGTGGTGCTAGCCACTCCAATGACTGACTTTGTCTGGGTGTGTGTCTGTGTGTGTGTGTGTCCGTCCGTATGAGCACGGCCTCTCTGTATGTTTGAGCACAGCCTCAACAGCTGCGGCTGATTGCAACACAAAGATGCAACCATACAGGTACAGGTACAGTACAGTACAGACCGTACAGTACAGTACAGTACAGACCGTACAGTACAGTACAGTACAGTACAGTACAGTACAGTACAGTACAGTACAGTACAGTACAGACCGTACTGTACAGTACAGTACAGGTACAGTACAGTACAGTACGTACAGTACAGTACAGTACAGTACAGGTACAGGTACAGGTACAGGTACAGGTACAGTACAGTACAGACCGTACAGTACAGTACAGTATAGTACACACACACACACACACACACACACACACACACACACACACACACACACACTTTTGAGTAAAGATACTTAAAATGAGTAAAAATACTCAAAATGAGTAAAAATACTTAAATATTAGTAAAGATACTTTAAAGTTCCTAAACTGAGTAAAAATACTTTAAATTATTAAAAACACTTAAAATTAGTATAAATACTTAAAAGATGTTAAAATGAGTAAAACACGTACAAATCTGTACAAACATTTTAAAGTACTTACAATGAGTAAAAATACATTGAAGTCATCAAAGTCTGTAAAAAGTAACTAATGAAATGAACTCATGAAAGGCACCACTCTCTTCACACTGGGTGTGATTTTTTGAGTGGTGCTAGCCACTCCAATGACTGACTTTGTCTGGGTGTGTGTCTGTCTGTGTGTCCGTGTGTCCGTCTGTGTGTCCGTCTGTGTGTATGAGCACGGCCTCTCTGTATGTTTGAGCACAGCCTCAACAGCTGCGGCTGATTGCAACACAAAGATGCAACCATACAGGTACAGGTACAGTACAGTACAGACCGTACAGTACAGACCGTACAGTACAGTACAGTACCGTACAGGTACAGTACCGTACAGGTACAGTACAGTACGGTACAGGTACAGTACAGTACAGACCGTACAGTACAGTACACAGTACATTACAGGTACAGTACAGTACAGTACAGTACAGTACAGTACAGTACAGTACAGTACAGTACAGTACAGTACAGTACAGTACGTACAGTACAGTACGTACAGTACAGACCGTACAGTTCAGTAAAGTACAGTACAGACCGTACAGTACAGTACAGTACAGACCGTACAGTACAGTACAGTACAGTACAGTACAGACCGTACAGTACAGTACAGTACAGACCGTACAGTACAGTACAGACCGTACAGTACAGTACAGTACAGACCGTACAGTACAGACCGTACAGTACAGTACAGACCGTACAGTACAGGTACAGGTACAGTACAGTACAGTACAGTACAGTACAGTACAGTACAGTACAGTACAGTACAGTACAGTACCGTACCGTACAGTACAGTACAGGTACAGTACAGTACAGTACGTACAGTACAGTACAGTACAGTAAGTACAGTACAGTACGTACAGTACAGTACAGTACAGTACAGCACAGACCGTAAAGTACAGTACAGTACAGTACGTACAGTACAGGTACCGTACAGTACAGTACAGACCGTACAGTACAGTACAGTACAGTACAGTACAGTACAGTACACACACACACACACACACTTTTGCGTAAAAATACTTAACATGAGTAAAAAATACTTAAAATGAGTAAAAATACTTAAATATTAGTAAAGACACTTTAAAGTTCCTAAACTGAGTAAAAATACTTAAAATGAGTAAAAATACTTAAAATGAGTAAAAATACTTAAAAGATGTTAAAATGAGTAAAAACACGTACAAATCTGTACAAACATTTTAAAGTACTTAAAATGAGTAAAAATACATTGAAGTCATCAAAGTCTGTAAAAAGTAACTAATGAAATGAACTCATGAAAGGCACCACTCTCTTCACACTGGGTGTGATTTTTTTATGACTGTTGGTAGGGCATTCCACATTTTGGTGGCATAGCAGTAGAACAAATTTAACCCCTTGTTTGAGCCAAATCTGTGTTGAACGTGATTTGTGGAGCTCCCTCTGGTGTTGTGCTTGTGTGTGAACGTCTTTAAAGTTTTTTAAGTAGTTTGACAGGTACATAGGTGTGAGAAAAGACACAGAGGCCAACCGGGTGCTCACAGGAGATAAAAAAACAGTCTTGAAGGTGTATGGTGCTTCTAGGATCAGCGGGACTTTAAAAAAGAGAAAGAGATCCGAGCACTCAAAAAATGTGAAGGAGAGGAAGTAAAATTAAAACAAATTCTATTCTATAAAAATGCCAAAATGTTTTGACCGGTAAGGTCTTCATCAGGGCGAGAACTGGTGAAGACCTCAACCGGTCGAAACATGTTCCTCTCCTCCATATTTTTGGAGTGCTCAGATCTCTTCTTCTTCTTCTTCCTAGGTAGGCTACATGGGTGTCTTTGTGTTTGTGGTGTAGTGTATCTTGTAGACCAGGCCCATTGCAAGTTGCTGTACTACTCTGTCCTCTACCCTGAGCCATCTCACCCTAGCATAATGAGCAGGGGTTAAATAAGTTGTGGGTGTGAGGCCAAGCAG